>NC_048564.1:10863598-11216105 GCF_902806685.2 Maniola hyperantus | reverse complement strand
GCCATATCAGATGGACCCGTTCACAAACCAGTTTTTCCGTATTTGTTGAGTAACAAATATTAAGATGGTAGTTTAAAAGAGTGAACCACCGTAGGCCTAGACGCATTCTATCAGTCAGCTGAAGAATGATGCCAAGATGTTTCCACTCAAGTGTCTTAGACACCATGAAGTTTTTTTGTATATATTCTTTTTAGAAGTTAGGGTTGTGTAGTTAAGTATAATGTATAAAACCTTACACTGTTTTCAGTATATTTATTTTGTTAGACAATTTTCCTTGTTAGTAGTAGATGTGCGTTCACGCGTAACTTCTGTGTTTTTTTTTTGTTTGTTTCAGGCAAATTGTTAGTAGTTGTTGGATGACGCTGAGGGCAGCGTGGTTCAACCTGTTGAACCTTTTCGTAGGAGGGGAAGTATTGTGACGTTGTAAATTTTGAACTACTAATTAGCGTTTCGCTTTTAATTAAAATCTATTTTGTTCAAAGTATGTTGGTGCCACCTAGCATCAAGGTGCAGAACTACGCGTGGGTCGATGTTCAGAGTTCATTCGAGCCACAATAGATGGCGTTTGCTTCGTTGTCAATTGTCGTAAAATAAAACAAAATAATTAAATAAAACCATAATATCATTTGTTTATTGTTAAGTCATTAACAAAACGGTTCTTATAATATATCCTTAGGTTCCGCAAATATTCAAAAATGAATTGGCTTCATGATCAAACTAAATGAGAGCGGCCACACTCGGGTTGCGTCTGGCAACACCGATTGGTGAGATTTAGAATTTTTCTGGAGTCAACATGTGAAGACGAATTTTTTCGTTCCAGGAAAATCTCACTCCTTTTCGCCCATGGCTTCGCCTGGGAAAATACAATAGTTATAAATTTAGTCATCCTAACGTATTTCAATGTTTCATCAATTATGGTGAGTGAAAAATCAAGTAATGTGGATTCGACAAAATGGCGGTTTGGTTAGAGAAAATCCTAATTTCATGATTTCCCTTTCAGTTCCAGTTATTTTACCTTCCCAAATAAATGAGGATAATGGGTTGTGGGTGGACTCCTGAAAACCATTGGTGGCCAGGAGTTCAATAGGTGAGTTGTGTTTGATCGGGAAAATTCCACGTGTCGAAATTTTCACACAGCACAAATTATAATCTTGTTTTTCTTTGTTACAGGGTTTCCGTTTGCGTTTCCGTTTGCGTTTCCGTTTTTAGTTTTCGGTTTTCGTATTTATTTCTTTTGCACATTCACGTTGGCAACTTAATTTCTATGGATAAGACTTGGTGAAAATCTTTGTAATGAAACATTTCGGTTGTGAAGAATCAAATAAATTGAGTTTTGGGAGCTTGGCCGATGCCGTCCAGCTACCTTGCAGTCTTCGCACCTACAAGTAAGCAAATGTTTGTATCCTGGAACAGTTTAGTGAACCTTCTTAGTGTATGTGTACAGTAAGAACCCTGTCTTTACTACTGAGCTTTTATTTTGAAACAATTTTATGAATTTTACTGTGTCATTGTCTATTTCCATGCCAATGGCATCTTAAATTTAAAACATAGATTTTATGTACTATCTACCTAAGGCATTCTAATGTATCTAAATTAAGTCTTGGCATTAAGCTAGAATAACTAAGCATTATTAGCCATCACTATGTATTAAGCGACCCCGGTAAAAGTTACATTAAAAACAATTTTGCCTAACATCTAGCAAATTTCATTTATAACACCTCATATATATTACAAGGGAGTCGACGGCTAGCTTCTATTCTTTACTAGGTAGATAGATCAAGTAAAGTAAATTATTTTTTTCCTCTAATCTTTGTAAGGTGGTAGATTATTCCGTATCCGGGTATATTTCCATTCCGCCCAATTTACCACCCTTACACCGTAGATACGTATTGTAAAGGATTTCTCTCGTTTCTGAGAGGAGTTGTTATCGGTAGGTACTTCTCTTTACCTTTTATGTATTTGATTTCAAAGGCAAAAACAGGGTAAATCAATTTTTTTTCGTAAGAATGATGATGTTATATCACTTCAAACATTATAGGTACCTATTTACCCGAAAAAAGAAAAAGTAATGTGTGTAAGTAAAGTCTATTTACTATTTATAGATAATAAAAAGGGTTAAAGCTTGGAACTTTGCATGCGTGAGAAGGCAATTCTTAGTATGAATGAACTTATTAGATACCAGCGGCTATAATATTAGGAATTATTTACCTAGCGCTTCAAAAAAGTTTTCTGTTTACGAAAATACAATTTCGCAAAAAGTGAACAGGCTCACAAACTTCGTTTATTGTATCAAGCATAGTTCAGTTAGAAGAGTAAAGTGAATATTTTTATTCAAAAAGTTATTTATAACTATCTCATGCCCGTGACTTTGTCCATGTGGACTTCATAAATTTCAAACCACTATTTTACCCCCTTAGGGATTGAATTACCAAAAATCTTTTCTTAGCGACATTATTAGGTACTTTGTTTTTTTTTTTAATGAAAATATTACAATATTCAATAAGACTTAAAGCTAGCCTTATCTAATTACTCCATGGCCCTAGGGTTTCCACGGCAAACTGAATTAAAATATATCTTTCGATAAGAGAGGCATACTTGCGCCACTTGCCGTTTTCAGCTGTTTCTGCTGCGGCTCCCGGTCTTAATGCTGTCTCCCTGATATGATACGGGCCCAATGTGTCAACGTAAGGTAAAAAAATAAATTACTTAAAAAATTTAATTCGGTATTTTACTTAAATTTTTTTGACCACAGAGTTCATCACTAGGCCAGGGAGATGGTGTAGTCATAAGAAGGTCAATATTTGAGATGCACACTATACTGTCAATGATCTTAACTCTAGCTCAACTCCAAAAGCACCTATTACATCACAGTGTTTACTTTCTTTAACGCGTGATTTAGGGTGCCTTCAATATATCGGTTTAAAAACATTTATTTGTCAATAAAGAACACAATCAGTTCACTTATAATATATCGAGAATTACAGCTGTTTTTTACGATTTTAATATACGGGTATTGTGAAAAATTTAAAACAAACAAGGACCATTAATTGTTTGCACGTGTTATTTCGGAAAAGTTTGACTAACAATGTTCAAACCTATGTCCGTACAAAATGACTCCTCACGTGCCATTTTAACTCTATGGATCAACTGGCATCTCAAAAAATCGCCTTTAAAATAAGAACTAAAATCGTACTTTTGACATGAAATTTGACCCATAAAGATAAAATGGCGCGTGAGGAGTAATTTTTACGGATTATATCCTATATCAAATGATATAAGTCCCGCAAATTGCTATTACGCTGGAACGATGTCTCATCAACATCGAAATGACGTCATTTTGACTTCAATTGACGTATATTTAAGTAAAAATATACTATCAGCTCGAAACTTCAGTCTAGTGCTGACGTCACTATAATGAATGTCATTTGATTTATGGTTGAATTTTCAGAAGTCCTTTCTAAGCGGATGTCAACGTCATAATAGCTATCTGCATGCCAAATTTCAACCCGATCTGTCCAGTAGTTTTAGCTGTGCGTTGATAGATCGATTCGATCGATTTTCGATTTTTAAAATTCTCGTGGAAAATCTTAGAATTTCCGGGATAAAAAGTAGCCTATGTCCTTCCCCGGGATGCAAGCTATCATTGCATTAAATTTCGTCAAAATCGGTTTAACGGATGGACCGTGAAAATCTAGCAGACAGACAGACAGACAGAAAAACGGACAGACAGACAGACAGGGTACAGACACACTTTCGCATTTATAATATTAAGTATGGATTTAGACTTTCGTCGAGCTGTTTATAAAAGTTGTTCGTCTGAGCTAGGCCTTAGTTCACACTGAGCACTAGTTAACAAACGACTCGTTTGCATTTTACTGCACGCGTCGTACAACGGTACTTCACCCTTTTTTGGGAATGCACCGGCGACCGTTTGATTTACGATGGCAGTGAGACCATACGTGAAAAAGCCTGTTTGTGTTCAACCATGTGATTTATTCAACTACGACGTCTATGCCTACGATGTTTTCTATATGCCTATACGTAGGTAGGTATGAGTCAGAAACATTCCTTTAATAAGGTAAAATAAATAAAACCGGTCAAGTGAGAGTCGCACTCGCACATGAAGTGTTCTGTACCATCGTAACAGATGTAACACTTTTTAATTTTTATTTATTTATTTATCTTTATTTTTCGTGTAACCAATTATTATAGTTACAAAATATGTAATAATAAATCTAGTCACATTGGCAATGGCTCTAAACAGAGATTTCTTCCAGCTTCCCATTCAAGATTGTGAGTAATTTTTGTTTGTAATGTAACCTCAAATTCATGTTTTTTGGATTTTCTCCTTTAATTTAGATAAAACATTGCTAGCTGCTTTTCAGGATTCTGGATCAACGGGAAGTAAGTACGAGTCAGCTCTTGTGGGACACGACAGACAGAATGGAGTGATCCTATTAGGGTTCGTTTTTTCCGGAGATACGGAACCCAATAAAACTTAAATATTATGTCTTCAATGACACGTACCTAAGTATTTCAGAAATATCTATAGTTCAGTAGCGGCTCCCTATTTCTGTATGAATGTATGTTGCAAGTAATTTTTCAACATTTAACGATTCAAAGAAAACTAAGCATAATCCCTGAACAAGCTTCCTCGTTGATCCAGAAGCGAACGCACTCTGATAGGTATTATAGCACCGGATTCATTGTGTCACTAGCAAGATTACTGAGTGGAGGAGGACTTCCTCTGGGACGAAAATAATTTTTGATATCCGTTGTCTGCGGCCCAGCTGGGAGCGGCTGCGTGATGCGGGGCGGCCAGCGGCCGCGATGCTACTCTCCATGCCGCTCGGCACCCGCTCTCGATTAGAGCGCGTCCGCGCATCTTCCTTAGAATCAAGTACCTACCCTTATTATCAGTACCCTTATTATAAATGCGTAAGTTTGTTTGTTTGTTGGTTTGTTGGTTTGTCCTTCAATCACGTCACAACGGTGCAACGGATCGACGTGATTTTTTGCATATGTATAGATGAAGACCTAGAGAGTGACATTTTTATCCCGGAAAATCAAAGACTTATTTTCTGATTGTTATTAGCTCTCATTGTTATGACATTACGTAGGTACAACATACAAGCATATACATTATACAGTAGCCGGCATGAAATATTGTACTTCTACCACTTCTACCTTTAGAAAGAGGTTTAGGCTTCGTAGAGCGTTGTCTCTATCACTCATTCCCAGTCCTGAGACAGAGACAGCGCTCTACGAAACTACTTTCTCTTTCCAAAGGTCGATGTACATTATTTTCTGCCGCGTACTGTACCTCCACAGCCCTTCTTTCTTTCTTTCTTCACTCTGGGCTGGTTTCCGCACTTAAACGTTTCCGTCTGTTGTGCGTGCATCGCCCCTCCACAACCCTTACACTAATAGCTCATGAGCTCACTAGTATAATTTTCTATTTTTGTTTGCACTCTCGATAACTAGTTGTGCTTAGCGGAGAGCAAGACCAATCGAAACTGTAAACGTCCTGTCGGTCCATATATAACTCAATCGGCGCCTATGAGGCGATGCTTTTTTATGCTATTTACTAGCTTTTGCTTGTAATTTTCTTCACAGGTTACTATTAAAATATGTCCATACTTAATATATTAAGTCATGGGAACGTCATTTGTGGGTATGAGCATAATATTTTGTAATAAAATTCCACAAACAATTTTGGACTTGCTTTTACATAAGTTTAAAAAATCTATTAATATATTGTACTACTGAAAGCATAGCAAGCATATTATATAGTCGAAGACTATGTAAATATTAAAAAACCGGCCAAGTGCGAGTCAAACTCGCGCATTGAGGGTTCCGTAGTACAGTCGTATTTTGCGACATTTTGCACGATAATTTAAAAACTATGATGCATAAAAATAAATAAAAATCTGTTTTAGAATGCACAGGTGAAGACCTTTCATATGATACCCCACTTGATATAGTTATCTTACTTCGAAAATTGAAAATACTAATTATTATTATGACCACAATTTAATTTTTTTTGTGTAATCTAACCCTAAATTCACGATTTTCAGATTTTTCCCCAAATTTAAGCTATAAGATCTACCTACCTGCCAAATTTCATGATCGTAGGTCAACGGGAAGAACCCTGTAGGTTTCTTGACAGACAGGCAGACAGACAGACAACAAAGTGATCCTATAAGGGTTCCGTTTTTCCTTTTGAGGTACGGAACCCTAAAAAGCTTGGATTTGACTCGCTCCAGCAATACACGGGACTGCAATTGCTTGTAGGTACAATATGGTATAATAATATTGTAAATTGATCACTTGAAAAGAGCAACCGCCAAGTTTCTTGCTGGTTCTTCTCAATAGGAACGGCATTCCGAACCAGTGGTAAATTAAACTAGTTGACGATTCAAAAGCACTTGTCTCTATGTATAAAAATGAATCGCTAAATGTGTTGCTGATCGCAAATCTCGAGAATCTTTCACACGTCCGGGAAATTTGACACAAAGATAAAATAAATCCTGGGGATGAATAGGTTAGGTGATACTTTCTATCCCACGTAAGTTTCCAAGGGAGTTTGTAACAAAAGCTGAACCCACAAGATCAATCTCGTGGAAATTAGCTTGTAGCTTCCGTTAAAGTCCCAGAAAAATCTTATCTTTTTTTAAGTTAGGTAGTAAGTGTAACTGGAAGTTTCAAAAACGTAAATGAATTTAAATATCAATGAAGAGCGGCGGTGCTTTTGAAAGCATGAACTTTATCTCATCATTTTACTGGGAAAAGTACATCTAGACCGTTCCCGTCTTATCCACACTGTTTGTTGTAGAACTATGATTAGCTTCCTGCCATGTACCCGCTTCACGTCCATCGCCAGAGAGTTGTCTTAATATAACTAGAGGCAACAACTGGACTCATACTTCGTACAACACACAAGCGACCAGTCGCGCCTTTTGCCATTCGGTAGGAAAATTTGTGGGTGAAATGCCGAAAATTGTAAGCATCCCTATTTCAAATGAAATGTAAGTATAAAGTGCTAAAAGAGCAGTTTCTATTCAATGTAATTTATTTTATTTTAATTCAATTTATTTAATTGTTTACAAAAATGACTTTTACTATTTTACTCCTTAAAAATAATTCCCAATATTATGCTAGTTAACAATATGCGATCCTGCTAAAGGAGTGCTAAGACACTCGTACTAAGATAACTTCCTCTCTACCTTAAAGTACGATCAACCCAATGCCGGCTCACTACAGAGTCCGGGTCTCCTCTTAGAGTGAGGAGGGTTTCGGCCATGACTACCACGCTGGCTATGTGTGGATTGGCAGACTTTACACACCTTTGAGAACATCATGGCGAACTTTCAGGCAAGCAGGTTTCCGCTCGATGTTTTCCTTCACCGTTATATAAGGTAAGTGTATCTGATCCAGAAACAAACAAGTGGTACGGGAAAACATTGCAACAACTGTGGGCAATGGATGTCACGACGAGCTTTGCAAAAAAATGTTTTTGTGAGCATTACCATAAAAAATAACACCACCAACAAAAATTTCAACAGTCGCTGGCTGCATTGAATGCGATGCCATCATTATCATATCCCACAACTTCAATCGTTGTGAAATTTGTTGCTTGGAATTGACACGTTATGTACCTACATAGAACGCAAAATTCTCGCCAATACTTCCATAGAATATTTTGGAGGCAATGAAGAATTTAAAAATTTAAACCTATCCAAAAATGATGACTCAACCGCAGATTCGTTAAAAGTAATTATGGGATCGTAAAATTAAAAATATTTAAATCTATATTTAAATATTATTTTAGCGTTTAAACTATCGTGAGTGATTTCCATTATACATATCTCACTCCCGGCCAGGGACCTTTTTCACATGGGCTCAGTTCGCTCACGCATCGCGGTTGAACTGAGTCCCTGTGAAAAAGGACCCCGAGTGGGTTCGAAACTAGTCGGCCTAACGTCGAATAAACACGTGAGTAAAGCCGGTGTGAGATACTTAGATATCATATTTAATGAATATAACGTAGTTTAATAAAGTTTGCACCTCCGGTGATGAAAACTCTCTGTCCACCGCCATTCGCAGCGCCAACTTCGCCTAGCAGCATTTCCCTGACATTTAAATAAACTGGAAAACTCTATCCAATAACATTGATTGAATTCTAAACCAAAATGAGACCAACCTATTGCGTTCTGCTTTTCGACAGACGGATAAACGCAGACAGATTTACTGCTTTATTATAGTAATGTACAATATTTTTTAATCACTCGTTTGCTAATACCTATATACTTATTCGTAACTTTTATTATATAACGATAAGGATGTGGATTTGTTTTTTAAAAATCCCGTGGGAACTCTTTGTTTTTTCGGGATACAAATACTATGTCCGTCCCTGGAATGCAAGTTATCCTTGTACCAAACGTCAAAAGCGGTTGTACTAAAATTTTATAGTTCAAAGTACAATTTTTAGGATTAATTTAAATTTAAATTTGGGCTTGTGAAAGGGGACATTTCCACCGCCCGCCTTTCAGTCTAAATATAACTGGGAGCAGCTGGAGGAAGAGTGGCGCAGGGAGGGAGGGCATCGACCCGACCCAGACCTTGTGCTGCCGGAAGCTAAAATAATTCGCACTAGGGTCCGATATCCACCTGAGTGGAGATGGGCCGAGTTTTGTTTAGCAGACCAATCACTACGGAGTTATCTGATTGGCCTTCTAAACACATATCCACCCATCTCCACTGTGTTGGATACCGGGCCTGACACGGGTGTGGTGAACTATGCCTATGCCTAAACCCTCCTCATACTTCAATTTTTTTAAACTTAGGTACTCTTACTTACTCTAACTCCTCAATCCTGATGCTGTACTGTAAGAATACTGTCAAACAAACTAACTAAAAGAGTTTACGTTCATGTACTTGTTTTCTTCTCGATCGATTCTTCTTTTTTTTACTGTAGTGATATACGTAGTGAGTAAGCTTCGGCTTTGTTCTCCGGTTTATTTTGAGAAACGCTTAAAATATATGGCGCCTTACTAAAACAAGACAATAATATTATGCTGAAGCTTTTTATCGATCAAGTTATAAATATAATTCCTGAATCGTTACAAAAAGCTGATAAAACGTGCATACACACACAAACAATAATACATGAAGATGTAATCGTTATAATTTGCGCACTTACATACATCTTCATACTGATTAAGAAACCGACCAAACTATCGGCCGATAAAAACTTTGTGGTCTGCGGGGACTCTTATGAATATCTGTGGCAACAGAAATATCGGGCGTTGCTGTGTTTAGTCGTCCTTTATATCTTACTAGCTGATGCCCGCGACTTCGTCCGCGTGGAATTAGGTTTTTAAAAAGCCCGTGGGAACTATTTGATTTTCCAGGATAAAAAGTAACCTATGTCACTCTCCAGGTCTTTATCTATACTTATGCAACAAATCACGTCAATCCGTTGCACCGTTGCGACGTGATTGAAGGACAAACCAACAATCAAACATCCTTTCGCATTTATAATAAGGGTACTGACTAGTAGCTCCAAAACACGGCTGATCTCCCTCCAGCGACTTCTGTTGATAGCATTACGTACACACCCACACACGCACACACACACACACACACACAGGTGCGTTGGTAGGGTATCATCAATCAGCCTGTTTGCGTCCACTGCTGGACATAGGCCTTCCCAAGAGCACAGCCTTTCTTATCCACCCACTTCCCGTTAAGTACCTTATTAAGGTCGTCGGTCCAGCGGGTTGGAGGTCGTCCCATGCTCTTACGTACGCGGCTCCACTCCCGAATATATGTGCCCAGCAGGCATTCTGCAGCAGACATAGACCCACTGCCATATACTGGTAGGGTATAGGTATTCTCAGAAAAGACTCAATAACTACTGCACTAATATGACTTGAGCATAAGCCACTGAGACTTAAAAGGATTAAAATTCCAGAATTACTTTGCATCCAAGCTTTTAACTATAAAAGCTTCCGTAATATTATTAAAGCGATCTAGACTCAGACGGGCTAAGTGCATCGCGGGTGTCAGCCTATTTTAGAATTCTGCAATCAAACCGAGTCCCCCTTGTGCTATGACACTTTACTTTGAGCGAACATTTCGTCTTCATACTCATTTACTACTTACTACCTAATGCCCGCGACTTCGTCCGCGTGGAATTAGGTTTTTAAAAATCCCGTGGGAACTCTTTGATTTTTCGGGATAAAAAGTAGCCTATGTCACTCTCCAGATCTTTATCTATACCCATACAAAAAATCACGTCAATCCGTTGCGCCATTGCGTCGTGATTGAAGGACAAACCAACAAACCAACAAACAAACACACTTTCGCATTTATAATAAGGGTACTGATATCTTTGACGAAATCGGCAGTTCGAAAATAAACTACATTCTAGAAACAAATATCTCTGTCTGTGGTTTGTCAGATTTATCATTGACTAGCTGATGCCCGCGACTTCGTCCGCGTGGAATTAGGTTTTTAAAAATACCGTAGGAGCTCTTTGATTTTCCGGGATAAAAAGTAGCCTATGTGTTAATCCAGGATTTAATCTATCTCCATTCCAAATTTCATCCAAATCCGTTCAGCCGTTTTTGCGTGATTGAGTAACTAACATCCGAACATCCACACTTTCACATTTATAATATTATATTAGGATTAGGATTATCATGATCATTAAAATGGTAGATGCAAGTGAAGAACGGGTCTAAATAAATTTTTTGCATCTGAATTTTTTAAATTGAAATAAGAACCTCAAACTACGTTTGTATGGAAAGCGCTGGAGAGCGCGCTAGGGTCAAAGAATTTTGTTCTAAAATGTCTTGTAACAAATTTCCGAGCAACAAATCTATTCTACAAGAATTTGGCATCAATCAGCGTCTACCCCCCATTGTAAAAGTTCATATTGTTACTTTCTAATTTTTTCTCACGCATAGAGACATTACATACATACGTTACTTGAAAGTGTAGTGGTTCACGGAAGAGTCAAAGGAACCAGACTACGCAGCAGATTGCTCATTAGATAGACCAGCGATTCCCAATTGGTGGTCCGCGGAATCCTGGGGTTCCGTGGAAGGGTTACAGGGGTTCCACGGTCTGTCCGAGAGTTACCTAAATAAGACGTTTGTGAAAAAGACTCATAACCGCGCTGCACCGTCACGCCTACACGGCAGTCTAAAATGGAAGCTACCCGGTAGGTATACTCCTAATCGGTTTCTACACGCCATCTTACCGGGAACGCTCAATCGCTTGGCGTTACATCTTTACCGGTAGGGTGGTAACTAGCCGCGGCCGAAGCCTCAAATCGAACCGGGACCTCCAACTTTTAATACGTGCGTCGTGCACGCACTGCGCCACGGGGGTAATTAACGTCATAGTATATCTTTGTCACAATAAATGTTTTGCAATACTTATCATTATCAAAATAGCCAGCTAGGGTTCCGCCAAAAAAAGTATGATCTATTAGGGTTCCATGGCCAAATAAAATTGGGAACCCCTGAGATAGACGGACCAAGTGAGGACTGTGGTGGAAGTTGCACGAATGGACGCGAGGAACGCAGCTATCACTTGTTGCTTCTTGCTACGCTAATCTTGTCTTGGACTGTCGCAATAAAATGATGTGTGATTTTTTATAGTGGTAGTTTATGGGGCTAGAATTCACCATCGAAGAGAATAATTTTAAACAAACATGAGTTTTATATATTTTTTACATAATTAATTATTAACGTCAAACTACAAAAAGTAAATAATTTGGCAAATAAGTAGGTGTACTAATTTAGTACTAAGTAACATTGATCCATTGAACTCGATACGTGTACAAGAGGGTTTGCTAAGTTCAATAACACTAAGGGGTCGCGGCCACCCACCGCCCTCAACCTTGATGTAAACATTATCTTTACGAACCTTTATCTTTTATAAGGATTTTGACTGAAGAAAAATAAATAAAAGGAAAAGTTGAATGACTGACTGATCTATCAATGCACAGCTCAAACTACTGGACGGATCGAGCTGAAATTTGACCTGCAGATAGCTATTATGAAGTAGACATAGCTAAGAAAGGATTTTTGAAAGGGGTAAATAGGAGTTTGAAGTTTCATAATTGTTGTTAGTTGGCATAAGCTAGCTAAAGTATGAATTACAAAAGTTCGGATATCATTAAGTTGAACCTGAATAGAGAAACCTGAAAAGACTTAAAATTAATGTTAGTAGGGATTAATATGGATTTGTATAGGATACGTCTATTTAAATAGATTAATTACATCGACCAGGAACTACCAAGCTTGCTACTAATGTAATGATCATAATTGCGTGGAACATATTGAATAGAATAGAATAGAATAGAATAATGTTTATTCGAGGTATATAGGTGCTACATGGTGTAGGCAATATCGTCCTGTACAGCAGTGCAACACCTCGAACAGGTAGGCCACTCAGCCACAAACCTCTAGACTCTAGAGCAAATATCTGAGGTACCAGACGCCCCAACGCTGATTTTCACTGACCATTGCAGTCATTATAATATCTGACACATCTGGTTCTGTTGTTATACAAGTATGCTTCTCTTATCGAGAGTTAGAATTTTGTTCCGTTTGCCGAGACCCTGGAGTCATGGAGTCTCAGTGCTAAAAAAAATTACAAGACATTTCACCGCGATTCGATTAATAGCTGGTGACAGAAGGGCTGGCTCATTTTTTACGCAACGGATCAGCCTGACTTTCCAGCAGTGGCGTGCACAGTGTTTGAAGCCAGGGTAGGCATTAGTTAGGTAGAAACCTGTTTACTGGCAGGTCATAATGAAAAATATGCATTGAGCTATTACAACTGGTGTAAGCAGTGCATTTATGCCTCTTTCACCTGCTCGCCACTGCTTTCCAACGTGGAAATGCAGCCAGTATTCCACGCGGGCATGATTTGTATAGTAATTAGTAATATTTGTATCCAATTTCGAAATTAATTGCATAATTTACTTTATTAGATTGCCGCTGAATAAACAAATCTAATTACGTACAGCAATAATATTTTCACATATTCTGGTGTTTTAAGTAGGTATATTATTAGTTTAAATTGTTCATATTTTATCATTTCGTTGAAATTGGTAACTGATTTTGTAGCTACTCCCAATATGTTACAGACACGCAATACGAATTTAGCCTCATTTACTTTGTTTTTTTGAGTAACTAGCTTATGCTCGTGACTTCATCCGCGTGGACTACATATATTTCGAACCCCATTTAACCAACTTAGGGGTAAAATTTCGAAAAATCCTTTCTTGGTGCATACCTACTCTTTACAAAGAACATACCCTCTAAATTTCATGTCTCTAGGACCAGCGGTTTAGGCTATGCGTTGATATAATAAGACAGTCAGTCAGGACATTAAATTTATACAGTATCCTGTACAGACTTTCATAAAATAAGAGCTTGCTGATGAAGAAGGAAGGTGGGCACCGAAATTCCATAAAGTCTAACCTGTACACAAACTCATTTCAATATTGTTCAAAGTATTTCGGTAAAGTCGAACTTTCCGCGCCTTAAAATGTATGTGCTAGATACTAGACAGTTCTGTTTAGAATCCTAACACTATATTGTTATTTCAGCACAGAACCAACTCTATTGTGTTATAGATTCCATGTGGTTAAATAAACGGGCATGGAATAGATCGCTAGGATTTTTCACACCGGATAATGTTTTACGTTAATGGTGTTAGCTTCAGGTTGTTACATTGTAGGATTCTGTAAACTCTATCTGTTATTTAAAATATTTGTCCTGACTGACTAACTGATCTAACAACGCAAAGTTTACTAAGCTACTGGGGTTAGAAACTTGAAATTTTGACAGTAGGTTTCTTTTAGTAGCCGCTCATTAAAATATGACTTCCAGAAATTCATCTTTCATCAATTTGTACTTTTCATCAAACTTGGTTTAATGGATCGGCTGTTAAATGCTAGCAGACAAACATACCTTCGAATTTTTTTGAAAAAGAATATTAGCCCTGTTAATTATGACTAATATTCCCCTTTGCCCTCTAATTAAGCGGAAAGCTTGTGCTAGGAGTGGGTACGACAATAGTGCAACGGGTGGGGTTTGAACTGGCGACCTTTCGGACCTCAGTCCGATCCTTAACCGTTGAGAAATTGAGGCTCATTTATAGTATTAGTATGGAATCGGTATGGGTATTTAAAACTATAATTGATGTAGGAGGAATATACCCCTTCACGTTTTATCAATAGAACAGGTAATTTTAACGCTGCATTCACTAATCACCATCATTATGCTTCTGAACTACCATGTACTGTGACACAGTTCAATTTTTACGAGTCTACTTTTACTTTTAAAAACTAAATCAGTTCAATGCAATAGTAATTTAGTCAGCACACTGGAGAAAAAAAATTTGAAACTATAATTGCCACACCGAAAATAGCTCATCTAAACGAACCATGTTCAATATAAATTGTTATTAAATACTAATGACTTTTTAGCAGTTTAGAAATCTAAGCCAACGGAGAAATTACTTGTTCAAATACTTACACTTCTCTATTGATATCAGTTTAGTGTAATAACTTTCTTACCATTCATTAAGTAGTTAAGATTGCATCAAAGGCGGTGTCGTATATTCTTACCTGACTGCGGCGAAAAGGAGGGTTGTGTGTTTGACCTGTATGTATGTAAACTATGTATGTATGTTCACTATATATTTACGTATGTCTGTTTCTATGTCCGCTAATGATACGACATTAGATTCGTCTTGATGGCGCTATTGTTTTTATATGTATTATGTACATATGAAATTGTATTTTCTGCACTATATTGCACAAAAACAGTGCAACCACATTCGGGAGTTTTTTGAAAACTTTTTAATAACTTACTAGGTACTCGTGATCGATGTTTTAAATTTTCCAAGTCAGTTTAAAAATAACTAAGCGCTATTCTTGACGTGCGTTGCATGTGATCTTGAACTTTTTCTATTTGCAACCCCTATCGTGAGCGAGAACTTTTTCCCGGCGACCCCATCGTGGTTGAGAAGCTCTCAGTTATATGAATTATTTTTCTTTTCAACAAACAATTCACACGCCCCCACTGTTACGCCATCAACTAGTACGCGACAGGTTGAAATGGCAATCGAGGAGAGAACGCCCTGCACACTCGCACAGCCCCCGCGCTATCCCGGTGAGGGCGAGCGCGGATGACGTGTGGATGTGCGGGGCGTCCCCCCGCCTCATATTCCAATTGCCATCCTAACCTGTCGCGGACTGTACCTATTGAGAATTTTATCGGTGATATATTTTATACTTGACTGCGATTTTACACTGCAGCTTTGCAGATAAAGCAGATTGGGGTGACTACATTTTTGGAGTTCCGTACCAGACGGATCTCAATGGGACCCTATTACTAAGCCTCTGCTGGCCGTCTGTCGGTCCGTCCGTCTGTCTGTCAGCGAGCTGTATCTCGTGTACCGTATAATCGGTAGAGAGCTGAAGTTTTCACAGAACTTGTATTTTTATTGCCACTATAACAACAACTGCGGGTGTGCGGGGCATTCCCTCCCCGATTGCCATTTCAACCTGTCGCGTAGTATTCCTGTACCTATGCCTTTTATGAAACAGACTTAATTATTATGCACTCAGCGTAGCGTAAAACAAGGTTGTATACGAGTATGTACGCCAGATACGAGCCATCTACGCCAATCATTCATTTATGAAACAATGAATGAACCGATATAATATACTTACAATAACACGCCATATTTTATTGGGTGCTAGAACTTTATACCGCGATTTCTAAGGATCCCGTGAGAAGTACGCGACAGTTTGAAATGGCAATCAGGGTATGAGGCGGGGGGACACCCTGCACACCAGCATGTCACTCGAGCTATCCCGCTCCACGTTAGTGCAGGGGCTGTGTGGCTGTGCGGGGCATCCCCAGCCCGATCGCCATCTCGACTTTTCGTGCACTATAGGTACCTACTTGTAATTTTCAAATTCGCTGTTTGTCGAATTAATTTTAGAAAATAGGTATAGTCCGTGCAAAATGACTCCTCACGCGCCATTTTAACTCTATGGGTCTACTGTCATGTCAAAAGTACGGTTCACTTTTAAAATAAGGATAGATAGATACTTATCATACTATTGACACACAATTTTACACAAAAAGCTAAAATGGCGCGTGAGGAGTTAAATTTTACGCGTTATTACAGAGCACGTTTAACGGCAGGTTAAACCCTTTCACAACGCTTCGTAGCGTTGCGATAGCGTCGAGCATACGCCACACATACAGAGGTCCCAATATTCCGAACTCCCGTCCAGAGCTGCATCGTCAGGTAGTGCAGGCGTACCGATCAATATCCTCCCTTCCCTTGCCACTCTCGGGCTCCCTCTAACTCCCTCCTCGCCGCCTCGCCCCACGCGCCGCACACCCGCTGCCAAACCAAACAAATAAACCGACCAAGTGCGAGTCAGACTCGCGCACAGAGGGTTCCGTACTACAGTCGTATTTTTTCGACATTTTGCACGATAAATCAAAAACTATTATGCGTAGAAATAAATAAAATCTGTTTTAGAATGTACAGGTAAAGCCCTTTCATATGATATCCTAGGTATAGTAATGTTACATTGAAAGTTAAAAATACTATTTGCACATGAACACATTTTAATATTTTCAGTGATATAACCACAAATTCACGGTTTTTACGTGTGCTACCTACCTACCTGCCCATGATTCTAGGTCAATGGGAAGTAGGTACTCTACAGGTTTCCTGACAGACAGATAGACAACAAAGTAATCCTATAAGGGTGTTTTTTTTTTCCTTTTGAGCTACGGAACCCTAAAATACCTCGATAACGCTTTTCTCATTTCATTATTTTATGTTACACTAGCTGATGCCCGAGACTTCGTACGCGTGGACTTCGATTTTTTTAAAATGCCGTGGGAACTCTTTGGTTTTCCGGGATAAAAAGCCTATGTCACTCTCCAGGTCTTTATCTATACCCATGCAAAAAATCACGTCAATCCGTTGCACCGTTGCGACGTGATTGAAGGACAAACCAACAAACCAATAAACCAACAAACAACCACTTTTTCGCATTTATATAAGGGTACGGATTACAAAACCTACACGACTACGGACAGATCAAGATATACTTTTTGACGACCTCTCTGGCGCAGTAGTGAGCGCTGTGGTCTTATAAATGGGAGGACCAGGGTTCGATTCCTGGCATGGGCAATTAAAAGGAATTTTTCTATTTCAAAATTGTCTCTGGTCTGACCGATGGGAGGCACGGCCTTGGTTAGTTACCGCCCTACCGACAAAGCCGGGCCACCAAGCGATTTAGCGTTCCGGTACGATGCCGCGTAGAAACAGATAAGGGGTATGTGTGTAATAACAACTGCAACCCCTTCCAAGTTAAGACCGCTACCATTTTAGACTGCATCATCACTTACCACCGGGCGAGATCGCAGTCAAGGGCTTACCTGTCATAGAATTAAAAAAATACTAGATGATGCCTGCGACTTCAACCGCGAAGGTTTTAGTTTTGACGAAATGTAGTACAGTGATAGCTTGCATCCCAGGGAAGGTATGCTACTTTTTGTCCTGAAAAATAAACTAAAACTACCTGACTATTCATAAGCACTTGTAAAAAGTTTACATGAATAAAAAAACATTATATTCTATTCTATTCTATAAAAGATATTCCGTGGGATTTAAAAAAACTGAAACTACGCAGACCAAGTCGTGGGCATCATCTAGTATAAAAATAAAACGTAAATAAAATGTGGTTTAGTAACAAATTAAAAAACAATTAAGATTTCACTTTGTAGATTTCGTAAAAAATACCTACTTACTCCTTAAATTTCATACAAATGTAAAATTTGATAAACTGTTCTTTTGAGGTATCAGAGTACCTATGTTACACTAGAAAACCTTATTTGTACAACTTTCTAGTATAATCTAAGAGGATCTAATTTAATGGCTTGTAAAACGGACTTTCTGTCGTGTTGTCGTGATGGTTTAATGTAGGCACGTGACGTGGAAGCCTGATAATGAGGCCACGCGTTTTGATTAAAACTCTTATTGAGCAACTTGTTAAGAAAATACACTTTACATGTTGGTCTTATTAGAAAACCTTGTACAGGGTGTAATCAAAATGCTAGCAAAAACTTAGCGTTAATGCTACACTACCGTAACACAATCCAATATCAATAACCATTTGCCTCATTTTGTAGTTTTAGTGATTTAGTATTTTTGAAACTCGCAACGTATAGCGTGCAAAACTCGGATCAATGCCCCGCCAACGACGCGGCATTGACTCAGAGTGGCCTACTTACGAAACGTTCGTTGACATCCAGCGTAAGTGAGATGTTTTATTTGCAATATATCGTAAACTTTTACAAAATTACTGGAATTTTTTTCGCGTTTTGTTTTGTGGTATCATATCAGTACCTACTATATCACCTGTTTTCGTTTTTGCCAGCGTTCTGGTTACACCCTGTATACTTCTTTTTTTCTCCCGATGCAAGTTAGTCGTTGACTGCGATATCACCTGATGGTAAGTGTCGATGCAGTGTAAGATGGAAACGGGGTACTGCCCTACCGGCAAAGCCATGCTGCCAATTGAGTTCCGGCGCGATGCCGCGTAGAAATCGATCAGGGGTATGCTATAGCCTATACCCCTCCCAAATTACCCCGCTTCCAGCTTACAGTGCATCATCACTTACGACTAGGTGACAACTGGACTATCGCCAGGCATAGGCCAGGGGAGTGGTGCCTCCGGGATGAGCCCAAAGGACAACAGAGGCACTGGCGCAGGTTTGTTTGGGGTCCTGGAGTTTCTTAATATTTGCTGAGGATAGCCACCGAGGGGGTTTTAGTGGGTAGAAATATACCACATAAAAATCAAACAAATCCCACAATCTCTCCCCAAAGAGATCGGCGGGATGATTACGTAATACCTTGCAGTAGCGACAGCAACGAGACAGCAGTAGCAATGCGACAGTTCATTTGCTGTCTCTCTTCTTCTTAAAGATTTCCCCCTCCCCCGTCATAAAAAATGCTATCACCGCTTTCAAGCTTAAATACATAGGTCTAATGGTTTTGTATAGGAAACGTGAGCACGGAACCATCAGTCAAAATAAGTGCGTTTTCCCTTGTCCTCAGCGTATGCCTTTTCTCCTCGAGGCCGAGTGCGTCTCATTACTGTGGTCTGTGAGTCGGGAATTTGCTCTAATTAAAACCCCACTTATTAAATTTCTTTGTCGTTTAACCGCCCGTTTTCATTTGACGACTGTCTGTAAGCCGAACTGTTATATGTTTTTCAATTTTGCTTAATTTAGATAAGGAATGCTTGTAATAAACTCCCGGCACATAATAGCACGGTTGACGTGTGGGTGTACGGGACGTCCCCCTGCCTCATACCCCGATTGCCATCGCCACCTGTCACGTAGGGTAAGAGCCCCTGTTTTGGCCACTTTCAGGACTTGTGAGTTTTTAAAAAATCGCCTAAAATCCAAATGTGCAAATTTCTTTGATTTCTAAACTCCATAGTATAAAGCAATCCTTCATCATTACGATGTTGTACATGCGTATAGCGAGAGTCAAATGTATTCTTTTATTTTTAGATTTTATATTATTATATAAAAGGTGTAATTTCACTATTTTTTGCCACTTTTCACCTAGTTTTGGCCATGCCAGTGCACTAATTCTGGCCATTACATTAGTTAATGATTTTTCTATCTTAACTTGAAAATAACTTACAAAGAACTATATTTATTACCTATTGTAAAACAGCAACAAACCTGAAAAATTTATTTGCTTTGAAATTTAATAACGATTTAATATAAATTTTCTAGCAGCGCATAGGTAACCACGTTAAAACCTTGAAAAGGAAATTCCTTTGATAGCGCAACAAGTTAATATAACATCATAATAGCTTTTGACTTAGTTCCTATGTTGAAAACGCTTTGAATCACCCAACACTACGTTTATAAACTACTAGATGATGCCCGCGACTTCGTCCGCGTGGATTTAGTTTTTTGAAAAACCCGTGGGAACTCTTTGATATTCCCGGATTAAAAGTAGCCTATGTCCTTCCCCAGGATGCAAGCTATCGCTGTACCAAATTTCGTCAAAATCGGTCGGGCCATGAAAGGCTAGCAGACAGACAGACAGACAGACAAACAGACAGACAGACAGACACACTTTCGCATTTATAATATTAGTATGGATTTTGTTTTTAAATGTCAATAGTACAGTTGTTATATGTAAGCTTGTCTAAAGATTCAAAGTCAAAGATAAATGTTTGATTAAAAATAGGTAATAAATAACACTTTTTGATGGTCGGTTGTTGCATTTGTAAGATCCGGATAGATATAGGAGTAAAGCCCCGACATTGTTTAATGAGATGCTAACCTAAACTGATAAAGGACGGGGCGGGGCGCACTCGACTTGAAAACCTGAAGACTTTGGGGTCCCGAGGTGCTAGATTGGTGATCCCGCTAGTCACCAGCTAGTCAATTCCGTAAAACCTGCATCAGTCATTATTACAATCTCAACTGTTGTGATTGGCTGAATTTATGGTATTCTTGTTGCAACAATGAATTGTAGCCAATAGTGAGCGAGCGTCAACCAATCAGAGGTGATTGCGATCGTGACATTACCTATAGCTGTCATTTTTTTTTTTTATTTTTTTTTTAATACAATAAAACTTAAAGCTAGCCTTATCTAATTACTATATATATATATATATATATATATATATATATATATATAGCTGTCATTCTATCGTATGTCATCTGCCTGCCCCCTGTAACGCTGCTCGGTGTGTGAGGTCGTAATTCCAGCCTCACTTTTATTGGTTCTTCGAACTATGTGTCCCGTCTACTGTCATTTAGGCTTCGCCACCCTTTGGGCTATGCTGTTACTCTGGAAGACTAAGTGCTACAGATTTCCTCATTTCTGATTGAAAGGATTAATTGTAATGATAAAAATCGACAGCCCTATTTTACTTTCTTGCTTCAAAAATAAACGCCGCGTCCTTACGATATTCGTAGAATAAAGTCTTTACACGATTTATTTTGTACACGCATTACGGCGGAGGCTTTGGCTTTGCGGCTTTTAATATGCGACGTCACGCTTGTCTACTGCTGCGTGATGCCCGCCTGCCCACGCCATACATACCTATTGTGTGCAAACATGTGCATACATACTCGTAGCCCTGCTTAGTGTTTCATTAAATTTCATTAAAAATCATAAATAGGCGCCATTTTGACTTCACAAGTCACAACTCATTTAACCAAAAATTGTGGTAGGTAAGCCGCGCAACAATTGAAATATAGTACGGGACAGATCGAAATGGCAAAGGAGAGGGAACGCCTCGTACAACCGCACAGCCCTCGCGCTAACCCGGTGCGGGCGAGCGCGGTCGACGTGTGGGTGTGCGGGGCGTCCCCCCCCCGCCTCATACCCCGATTGCTATCTCAACCTGTCGCTGACTATAGATTCATTAAACAAACCGTCAATCAATCTCCCATTCATAGAAAGCGACATTTATATGCACGCCTTTGTGGTCGGAGGGTGCTCCGGATATTGGTGCTAGGGGCCCTTTGATGTGCACATTCGAGGCCTAACGCGGGCTGTCCTGGATGTATGCAAAAATATTTACACATCGCAACACAAAGCTCATAAGACGTCCCAATTTAGCCAAAGTCACTATTTTCCAATGTCCATAAAATTTTAAGTACCTACTAGATATCTATGTGACTTATCTAATTACTATATAAATAATGACCGCGAGGAATGGTGCCAAGAATACTGGCTGCATTTCCGCGCTGGACAGCCAGGCTGATCCGTTGCGCAAAAAATGAGCCAGCCCTTCTGTCACCAGATGAGGCTATTAATCGCGGTGAAATGTCTCGTAAATTTTTTTTTGCACTAAGACTGCATGGCCCCAGGGTCTCCACGGCAAACGGCACAAAAATGTAACTCTCTATAAGAGAGGCATACTTGCGCCGCTTGCCGTTTTCAGCTGTTTCTGCTGCGGCTCCCGGTCTTGATGCTGTCTTCCTGATATGACACGGGGCCAATGTGTCAACGCAAGTTGCGTCCCACATTAGCGCCCGTAGCGTACCTACTAGTACAGTACGTGGCAGAAAACAATGTACCCCGGCCTTTAGAATGACATTTCGGCTTTGTAGAGCTTTGTCTCTGTTACTCATACGACGTCATATAATATGACGTTTCGTCAGTCTCAATGACAGAGACAATGCTCTACAAATCCGCTATCTCCTCCTAAAGGTCGAAGTAGGTGCTTCCTAATTCTATGCTACTGTCACAGGTACAATGGTAAAATGTATAAGGCCCATCAGACATTATTTCAACCTATTGTATAATACCTGCATTTTATTGAATAGGTAAATAAATCATTCATTCATTCATGATATTAGATTAATCTAAATACTTAGCTTGTGCCCGAAACTAAGAGTGAAATCTATAGAGCACACTCTGACTTTGCTTAGGCTTAGGTCAGAGTTAAAACGAAACAGAGCTATATCTCTCACATAAATCTGTCTCGTTTTAACTCAATTTTAAGTCTGAGTAAAGTCAAAGTGCGCTTTATAGATCTCAGCCTTCCACGTGGACTACACAACACAAATTTTAAACCCCTGATTAACCTCCTTAGGAGTCGAATTTTCAGAAACGCTTTCTTAGCGAATGTCTAACCGTCCAGTAATTCGAGCTGTGCATTAATAGATCATGCCAGTCAGTCACCTTTTCCTTTTATATAATTTAGACTATAGTATAATAAGTATAAGTAAAGACTATATTCGACAGAAGTTATAACTTATAACTTCAATCATAGTTTACTAGAAGTATGGAATAAAATGCGAGTATCTTGTAGTCTATTTTTACCCGTCACTTTTCATTAACAGCTGTACTAGAAATAGTAGTCTGAAAATAGAGGGAACGCATTAGAGATAAATAGACGGGTAGTAGAGAAATTAAGGTATATATTCTGGAGGGTCAATGAACTCATCTTATCATAATACGTTAATAATACAATGTATATATAACTGGTACATACCACGATTAATTTTTGTTTTTATTTGTCGATATTTCAACCCAATTGCACGGGTCGTGGTCACGACGGGACTGCGGTGCTGCGAGAGATGAAGTTCGAGCTGTCAAGGGCATTAGCGAACTACCCTCTTTCTTGTTCTTCTCGCTGCAACTTCACGAGCTGGCCGGCAAAATACACTTACAACGTCACTTTTAACTTTCGATGTCGTACGATGCTGTCTTGGTTTACATAATTCTACCACTGGATTCAACATACTTGCTAGTTTAAAACCATCCTCACGATTGAAATTCTGGTGTTTGCGAATGTCAATCGCTTCGCGCACTAGTCCTGGGGCCATGGAGTCTTAGTGCAAAAAAAATTTTCAAGACATTTCACCACGATTAATAGCCTCATCTGGTGACCGAAGGGCTGGCTCACTTTTTGCGCAACGGATCAGCCTAGCTGTCCAGTGCAGAAATGCAGCCAGTACTCTTGGCACCATTCCACGTGGGCATGATTTGTATAGTAATAATTAGATAAAGCTAGCTTTAAATTTATTGTATATTTGCATTTAAAAAAAAATAACGATATTTATTTATCGATTACTAAAGTTTTGAGAACAATAGAAGTAATTTCGTTTAAACTATCTCGGGCGTACGCAGATGAAAGCGAAACGGGTGAAAGCGGCAGCTCAGGACATAGTGGGTATGATATGAACTTAAACCGGTGAATTATAGATTTTATAGAACAGTACAGACCTTATATAACAGCAAGCAAAAACATCTTAGGTGACTACCCGCACGTAGGTATAGTTAATGATCTCCTTTTTATCCCAGGAAATCAAAAAAAAGTATCCGGTATTTGACAACTAGTCAAATCAGTTACTTTGTATCAAACGACAAAACACACGCTTAGTATGCGAGATTCTTTGAAATACCGGTATGTGACGTCACAATATTTTTACGTACTTTTTGCATTTAATCGATAATTATTCAATATGGTTATCACACATAAAACTAAGAAAGGACGTGGATTTTACGTATTTTGGAAGACTATCTATTTAATAGTTACACTGAGAAATAATTTATTTTTGACATAGTCAATTTCAGCCAATTGAAGACAAACTCTGGGAGAGACGCCTGCGGGTGGTACAGTCATGTTATGGAAGACCCGAGATTCACATCAATCAATGTTAGCGCTGGACCCAGACGCCGGGGAAGACCTCGACAAAGCTGGATGTCAGTCATATTGAACGATCTTAAAACAGCCCAAATTGACCCCATGACGACCCAAAATAGAACAACTTGGAGAAATATGGTTAGGAGAGCCGACCCCAACTAACATGGGAAAAGGCTAGTAGGCATATATATAGTCAAATACCATATTTCCACGAGATTTTTAAAAACTTAAATACGTATTTGGACTGTTTTTTGCAATCGACCGACAGGCACAGTTCACGACAATTAACAAAACGTCAAGGCTTCAACGTCACTGGCAGGTGTAAAATGTTACCTAAATTTGACGCTAGATAGGCTAAAAAATGACTAGGTTTCTTTGATTTCTCCAAACACCTTTATTATTTAATACACCCATGCATTTCACGTCACCCGTAGCCTAATATTTGACAGATGTCGATTCAGGATCAAAATCGAGACTTTCCTCATATTTAGTTTATTGTGAATTGTGGTAGAGGTGATTGCGATGGTCACAAACTAGTTAACGATGCAAAAGAACTTGTAATAAGTCTACTTGAATAAATAAATTCTATTCTATTCTATTCACATTGTAGCTCTCTGTCAATTTACGAAAATACATAGCTTAGAACTTAAAAGTACTTATAAACGACTTTGTTTTTATACTATTTAGAGAAGATGTTAAGTACACTGTAATTATACATATACGTTTCTTTTTTACTCTAATTTTATTTCTATACAATCAAAAAGTAATTATTTCGTTGTTACATAATCATGTTCTGAAATAATGACCTAAAGGTAGATACGTAAGTGAAAGTTTCATAGAACTCGATAAGGTTACGAACACAAATGCAACACACATCGGCAATTTGTGTGTGTGTGTATGTCTTCGATCATTAATGATACATGCACTTCCGACCCGTAGAATATACTCTAATAGAAAGAGTCTCTTCGAATTTATACTTCTACTGTCGAATGCTTACCTTTCGGACTGTTTTTGCCCCCACTGCTGGACATAGGTAGGCCTTCTCGAAAACGAGACACCACACACCTCCACCTTCCTCCTCCACTCACTTCCCGCTACCCCAATCCCCTAATATCACCCTAGATTTTTATGATATAGTTAAATACTGCAAATGTCAAATATATTATGTGAATAGGTATATTACATACATAATAACATAGGTTTGAATACATTGGTAGTTGCAGCGGGCGCTTGTAAAAGTTTGCCGTTAAGCGGACCGCATAGAAGTAGAGACACCATTTTTTATAAACTTGTGGACTTTCGAGGAACGGGCAACTTTTTTCCACCGTTGACGGAAAGATAAGACATTTGAATAACAGAGATAAGAGAGAATAAGAGAGACCTATTACCTATGTATTTGGGTATAAATAAACATGTCTATTACTAATATTCTTATAAACTTCTCGACGTATTTGATGAATGAATTCATAGACCGCAACGGATCTAAATGATATTTCATTTTTAATTTTTACGGCGATTACGCACTTTACTTCCTTCATTCGAGTTATATAAATCATCCGTAAGAATACTAGCGATTATCTACGTCATAATATGTCATATGTCATAAGCTCCCATACAAAACAAAAAGGAACGTTGACAGATATTGTATAAAAGGAACGTATTTTCACGGACTCGGATCGGATGAGTGCGTAACCACCGTTAGAGTTCCGTACCCAAAGGGTGCCAATGGGACCCTATTACTAAGACTCCGCTGTCCGAATGCCCGTCCGTCCTTCTGTCTGTAAGCGGGATATATCTCGTGAACCGTAAATTCGCAAAATGTGTGTTCCATTAGCGCTATAACAACAAATAAGAATTTCAAAATGATAGCCAAAAAAATTTAAATAAATAAATAGTGATATTTCTAGTACGATGGTACGAAACCCTTCGTGTGCGAGTCCAACTCTCACTTGACCGATTTTGAATTTTTATTATCTTTTTGAAAACATCGTACTTATCATGCTTTTCTTTCTATTATGCATCCACATTTCAACACAACGCGACGGCGACCATGAGGGTGCGACCGGTAGCGCCGCCATGGTGTCCTAGTGAGATATTGTCCTAATAATGGTTGCCCTAGCCGGTAGTGTACCGTCTAAGGTACGTGCAGACGCATTGCACGTTCGCCGCTATTTTCGTTGCGTCTACATCACTCCCAGCGGAAGTTGGGTCTCCATTGCATGATTCGCCTATTCATTAGTACCTACATAATGTGTTTTACCCATTTTAACTCTATATCAGTATGACGGGCATTTTACTTTGCTTAGATTTAGCTTATAAGCAGTGGTAGCACAGTGTTTAAGACGACGGCCTTCCATTTTTTATTGATACCCGGGATTTGATTACCCGGGATTGAACCCAATCGGGGGTTCAATCCCAGGCATGCACCTCTAACTTTTCAGAGTTGTGTGCGTTTTAAGCAATCAAATATCACTTGATTTAATAGTGAAGGAAAACATCCTGAGGAAACCTAGCATGCTTGAGAGCTCTCCATAATGTATTCACACTTGGCCAGCGTGGCGACTATGGCCTAAGCCCACTCATTCCAAGAGGAGACCTTTACCTACTCAATACTGGGCTGGCAATGGGTTGATCATGATGATGACGGTAAGTATTTATTTCAAAACTTTGAACATGAATTTCGCTCCCATTTCAATACTACATTATGTGAACTTTTGGTTCCAGCTCCTCAATTCTGATGCAAATAAATTGATATTTTAGGTAAAATACTTGTTTCACCTAAGACTCAAGTAAGGGGTATCGCGTTTAGAATGTGTCAAAATATGGTCAAAATCGATTCAGCTGTTTTAAATATTAAGATTAAGGATTGACGATTAATTAGCGCCGTCTCCCAACTAAAATTGCTGTGCACCAACGGGGCTTCAATATTGTAATAATATATATTAATAATTTATCAATATTGGAATGCAAGAATAATAAATGACATTAGATTAATGATTAGATTAAACATATCATAAGTACATAACATAAGTACATTATTTATATTATGTAACACAAAATAGGTATTAGGTATCTGTATTTACTTGAACTTTACTTTGTAGAGAGCTTCAACGGAAATACGAAGCTTGGTGTAAGTAGTAGAGCGACGGCACAGAATAGCAGCTGATTGCTTTCATCAGGCTCTATTGTTTAGGTTGGCTGATATAACTTGACTATAAAATACCCTGTTACTCAAGGGTCATCATCATCATGATCAACCCATCACCGGCTCACTACAGAGCACGGGTCTCCTGTGAGAAGGATTTTGGCCATAGTCTACCACGCTGGCCATGTGCGGATTGGTAGACTTCACACACCTTTGAGGACATTATGGAAAACTCTCAGGCATGCAGGTTTCCTTACGATGTTTTCCTACACCGTTAAAGCAAGTGATATTTATTTAATTATAACACACATAACTCCGAAAAGTTAGACGTGCGTCCCCGGGATTGAACCCCCGACCTCCGATTAGAAGGCGGACGTCCTAACCACTTGGCTATCACAAGGGTACAAAGGTACAAAGAGTTATTCAGGAGTAGGCAATAACTGAGAATTAATTTTCGGAAATTCCACCTCTATGAATATCTCCGTCATAATTATTTCAAGTTACAGTACCTGGCACGAAATATTGTACATCGACCTTGGAAAAGAGGTAACGGTTTCGTAGAGCGTTGTCTCTGTCGTTGAAACTGACAAAACGTCACATAGGTATGAGTGATAAAGACAACGCTCTACAAAGCTAAAATCTCATTCTATAAATTTATAATTTTGTAAAAAGTAAAGCTTCTTTTACTTACCAATTTTTACTCGAAAGATAGATACGAATGTTGGGAATACCAATATTGACCGGACTATAATATAATTCGTACCAAAAACATTTACAATAAAGAGAAAAAGAGAGTAAGAGTGGACAGGGGGTAGCACTTATCTCTAACTGAGATCTCTACCAGTGACTCTTGACAGTGCGAGAGGTTGTAGAGGTTGTAATATTATAATGTATATCCCGTAATGTGTATTTAATACTCAATCAGTACTCTTTTTATAAATGCAAAAGTGGGTTTGTTTGTTGATTTGTTCGTTTGTCATTCAATCACGTTGCGACGGTGAAACGGATTGACGTGATTTTTGCATGGGTATAGATAAAGACCTGGGGAGTGACATAGGCTACTTTTTATCCCGGAAAATCAAGGAGTTCCCACGGGATTTTTAGAAACCTAATTTCACGCGGACCAAGTCGCGGGCATCAGCTAGTTCTATATGTCGGAGAACAGGAGGATGGCTGATAATTATTATTCATCTTTAGCCGACATCAGAAGGTAGTAATTAATAGGTAGGTACTTTAATCCATGTTCTTTACAAATAGTTCTCAGTAACGTATCGCACATGGAAACCATCAACGTAACACAACCAAATCACCCTAACCTAACCCTACCTATGGTCGCCTCCAACCACCCCTCACAGCGACCCCTCACCTCACTCTAAACTAGCTAACCTAAGCTAAACACTACATCGTGTGATTAGGGCGCAATTGCTATTGCAACCTCTCAATCAAGTCACGACCTACTCCGTTATCTAATCATCTCAAGGTAATCAATCACAACTTCATGAACGCTCTTAAAAGGATCATTGCATCGACTCTCTTACGATCTAAACCAGATCTTATAATTGACTTCTCATTACTAATTCAGAATATCGCAATAGCTCTACCTTCTCCACTCTGTGCACATCTGCATACAGAACACCATAGCATCGTGCGCCACACGCGCCACGACTACTATATCCACCCAAATAAGCGATCACAACAGAAACCAGGTAGAATGTAAGCTATTCGATCTCATGGGCAACTCATTGTCTAATCCATTTCAACATTACACGAGAGTCATCAATGATTCTTTACCAACCGGGTTATACGATTCTAAAGCGGGTACCTACTATCAAAGTTAACTTCAAGTTACTATCACACTAAGCTATCACTTCAAACTAATCATTATCTCAACTGCCGGTATATCTCCAATTACACTCTAAATCACTAGCGTCTGCAGAAATAACCTTAACGGATGTCCTTATAATAATCTATCCACTGAGCCAAACGTTAACTCACGAATTACTCTAATATTCACCAATAATTAGTATTCCATATTCGTCAAACAACTACGCGAACATTATTAATAGTGCTTTGCAGACAAAGTCACCGGATGGCACTAGATGTTACGATTTAACACAATGTACATTAGCATCGAACAATTACTGTTCTAACTATATCACAATCACCGAATTAAATATCACGATTAAGAAACTACCTACCTATCTCAAAGAATAATAATTAGCTAAGCTATAATCTGATACTTAATTAATTTAACGCGAGAGAAAATTGTGAACGACAACAAAATTCGTGCGTGTCAAAGTCCAACTCTGACAACTAAAATAAAGATGGCTACCTTCCGTAGAGTAAAACTCATACGTTTCTTTTCACGGAGTCTATAGACAGTAAGAACTCTTTCAATATCGACCCTCCAATATATATATTATTATGTGACAAATTGGAGCACCACTCAACTCAGCTTTTGACCGGGGCCTAGTTCCAGCGCTCATTTGCAGTGACCACCCGAGCAAAAAAATTACATCCATATTCGTTATTTAATTTTAATTGGGCGTGATAGTTAAAATGTTCTGTCGATTATTTTTATCAAAAGCTTTTTCTCATTGCGAGTAGGCTATTAATTAAATACGTATTAACAAAAAATATTTTCTCCCACTTTACTCGGAAATTGCTTCATTGTTTTAAAAAAAACAAACGTGAATCGGCTCGCAGTCGAATTGGCGCGAATGAAAATTATTAAGTACTTTTTCATTTTCGCTATTAACAATTTAAAAAAGAATCATTACATTTTACTCGGAACTTCGTTTACTTCAAAAGGATTTGACTAGCAACTCGTCCTTTTAAAATCACTTCGGATGTCCTTGGGTTCGCCTCGTCTCGTGGCCGGGATCGGCCCTTGACCCCCCCCCCCCTCCCCCCCCCCCCCCGAATAGAAAGCCGACGTCATCACCACCGCTACATAGGTATCTCCTCCTAGCCCATATCTTTTATCATATTATGTAGGTATATCCTATAGAAATAATCAAGAAATTAATACATGTATAAGTCCCGCAAATTGCTATTGCGCTGGAACCATGTCTTATTAACATCGAAATGACGTCATTCTGACGTCAGCCTAGTGCTGACTTCACTAAAATGGCAGCCACGCACATTAGCAATTAGAGGGACTTCACACATAATCTTTATTAAATGTAAGTTAGTAAAATTGCTAAACAGCTACCTATAAATATAATATACCTTGAAAGCCAATGTAATGAGTTAATCACCTTGACATCTTTAGTATTAGTATTCATTGTTAATACCACAATGAATTGTAATATAAAGCTATAGGTTAAGGAAACTAAGTGGTTTTCTAACCACTTAGTCTCAAGCGCATTGACAATTTTATTTATCTAGGATATTAATAACATTGCAATATAGCTTACATCCGTGACTGTTGAGTGAATTGTTATATTAAACACGTCCACTGCTGGACATAGGGCTTGTCGGAACGCAATTTCATGAGCAAAGTGTTCCTGTAGTTCCTTTATCTCCCCTGTAGGTAAATACAAATCGGTTCTTTGTGTCTCCGAGAACTCCGTGGCAGCGTCGAAGACTTCTAAAGAAAATGATTGTAATTTAGAGATAGGGAATCATTTCTCAGAAGAAAGTATTAGTGCAAAAGAAGCTAGCAATGCCAGACACAAGGGAACTGTTTTGTATCACAGGGGAGATAAAGAAGCTACAGGCAGAACACTTTGCTCATGAAGTTGCGTCCGGACATAGTGGAGGTGCTTGGATCTGATGAAGAAACCAGAACTCTCAGCACATGAAAAGAACCAAAGTCCTTTTAGCATTTTGGAACCCCAACTAGAAACATACTACCGCAAAGCCTTTTGCGATTATGAAGTTTTCTCTGAGTCTATTTTTTCTTATAAGATTACATTAAATTCAGTTAAAAGCAAACAAAATAACCTAAAAAAAGTCCTTAGTAGGTCGTAGTTTGAAAACTACAGTACAACAATCGCAATTACCTCGGATTGGCTGACTTTTTCTCAGTACTTACCTATTGACTGAAATGCATTGCTACCGTAAGAATACCATAAATTCAGCCAATGACAACAATTAAGACAGCATTTTCGCAATCGTTCAGCATCAAGTACTCATTACTTGTATAGTCATTATTAAAATTACTAGCTGATGCCCGCGACTTCGTCCGCGTGGAATAAGGTTTTTTAAAAATCCCGTGGGACCTCTTTAATTTTCCGGGATAAAAAGTCACTCTCCAGGTCTTTATCTATACCCATGCAAAAAATCACATCAATCCGTTGCACCGTTGCGTCGTGATTGAAGGACAAACCAACAAACAAACACACTTTCGCATTTATAATAAGACTGATAGTTTCATGACATGAGTCAGCGTCCCGCGTTTCATAAGATACCTACGAAGATTGAGAAAAGCGCTTAAACGGTGAATCATTAGCGGAAAAACTATATACGTACCTATGACTGTAGTCCGCAGTCGCCAAGAGGCAAGAATCATCTCCGGTATTGATAGGCAAAAGAAAAGCTGAGAGTGCGACCCTTCGCATCAACTACCTTTGATAACTTAATATGATTTATTGTGGGCTGAGTTTGTTGTGGGCTCTTCTCAGACCTGGGCGCGTTTGGAGACGGACGTCTATAATAGTTCGCGACAAGTCGACCGGTGCGGGATAGCGCGGGTGACGTGCGGGGGTGCGGGGGTGCGGGTCGTCTCCCCGCCTCATACCCCGATTGACCTGTCACGAACTATAGGTATACTATTTCGAGCGAATGGTAACAAAAAGTTCAAAAATCGATTTAAAAACTAATTTGTACCATATTTTCTACCTCGTATCCGACATTTTCAGTTTGTTTTGTTCTGTACATTCTTGATCAAAAACAGATTAGGTACAGCGCAAACTAGATTTTTCGCTCGGTTCCCGCGATATCCGCATCGTATGGAGTTAACCCGATTATCATATTTGCTCAGTCGGTGCACGATAAACAGACTTAAACAAACAATACGCGTGAATCATGTAGCGAATCATCTGTAAACAGCACCAGTTTATGATTGGTGATCGAAATATATAAGCTGTGATAGCCTAGTGATTATTTTTTATTTATATCCCGTAGTGTAAAATGAGCTTTAGAAAGGGCACGCAGTCGTAAGTATATTTCATTGTGAAGGAAATTATGATTATACTAAATGAAAATTATTAAAAAGTAGCAATAATGTCCATTGCTACTGAAAACCATTGGCACAAATCTATATAAGTATATACCTAAAAGGAAAACCTGACTGACTGACTGACTGACTGATCTATCAACGCAAAGCTCAAACTACTGGACGGATCGGGGTGGGCATGCAGATATTATCTATTATGACTAATTGAAAAATCCTATTACAATGTAAAGGATTATTTAAATGATAAGCAAGCTTGGGAATGAGTTGCTTAACGACTTTGTGATAGTTCTAATAAGTTTCAATAATTTTGTAAAGTGGTGATAATAAAAAGAATACCCGGCTGAGTTTGTTGTGGGCTCTTCTCAGACCTGGGCGCGTTTGGAACCCTCGTAGCTTTAGTTTTAAGTTTGCGTTATAATTATCACCACTATATCTTACAAATCTAACATCATACCAGACCATCAATAAGCGTAAATTATTACCTATTTTGAATAAATCATTTGACTTTGACGTAGTCATCCGCTAAGAAAGGATTTTTAAAAAATTCAACCTCTAAGGGGGTAAAATTGCGGGCATAAGCTAGTTAGATAATAATAGGTAGTCACTTACCTTTACACGCCAGCGGCAAAAACTATGTCCTATGGAGATCGGAGATCCCACGTTCAGCAGCGGCCGGACGTGTAATATATATTCTATATTAGGTATATAGGTGGAAACGCCACGATAAAAGAAAAAAACATCCATGTACCAAACGTCCGATAAGTGCAAGGACAAAACTAAAACTTGACAATTTAATTACATTTAAATATATTTTTTTTCACAGTTATCGCAATGAAGTAAGTACCTACCGAGTGGTATTTTTAGGGCTTCATATTATATCCGAATGAAAAAACGGATCTCTTACAGGATCACTCGTGTCTGTCTTGTCTCTCTGTCTGTCACAGCCAATTTGCTCAGAATCGAATGGACTAATAAAGTTGATTTATCGATCAAGTAAATAATTATTTGATTACGGTACATATAGTACGTGACAGGTCGAGATGGCAGCATCCGCACTAACCCGGTGCGGGAAAGCGCGAGAGACGTGCGGGGCGTCCCCCCGTCTCATACCCCGATTGCCATCTATACCTGTCGCATATTATAGGTATACGAATTTCTGTGCCCTAACACGTCCGTGTAATGCAAATAAATGTTTTGAAAAAATTGAACCTATTTTGTGAGTGCTCTGTGACATATGAAATGACATGAGGGTATCCAATATTATTTTTGTACAATTTTAAAATAAACAGTTTTAAAGTTATTTAAGTAAGAAAATCAACGAAACTACTGAAGCTAAAATTTAACAAAACACAGAAAATCAGTACCCTTATTATAAATGCGAAAGTGTGTTTGTTTGTTGGTTTGTCCTTAAATCACGTCGCAACGGTGCAACGATTTGACGTGATTTTTGCATGGGTATAGATAAAGACCTGGAGAGTGACATAGGCTACTTTTTGTCCCGGAAAATCAAAGAGTTCCCACGGAATTTTTAAAAACCTAATCCCACGCGGACAAAGTCGCGGGCATCAGCTAGTAGAACTTATAAATTACAGCACAACCCATTGGAAGTAGATATATGGTATCAAAATATCATAACAAATCTCGAATTAATATAAATATGTAAAATGAAAAGGTGACTGACTGATCTATCAACGCACAGCTCAAACTACTGGACGGATCGGGGTGAAATTTGGTATGCAGATAGCTATTATGATGTAGGCATCCGCTAAAAAAAGATTTTTGAAAATTCACGTTTGAAATTTGTGTAGTCCACGCGGATGAAGTTGCGAGCATAAGCTAGTCTTACATAATACGGGACCCTTTCCACGCGAGATCAACTAACACTTGTCCGGTTTATTTTTTTTATTAAAAAATACGACACATTTCAATGTGGTGCTAATTTCGTAACACGCTAAAACAGAGATAGGCGTATTCAAATCCATAGAGATTAAAGACAGGAAACACCAACGCAACTCTGTGAGTTAACGCGGTGTAGATAACAAAACAGTATTTTGTTATGAAATAGCCGTTTTATTGTTCCCCAAAACTTTACGACTATTTTACTAAGGGAAATTATAAAACGATCAAATAAAACAAAATAAATCGCGATTTTGTAAAATCGCGAATTTGGTGCGTGATCCAGTTCATAAGAAAATTTTCAAAAAAATGTGAGCTCATGGTACCTATACTCTGCTCATTATAGTATTTTTAAAGTGGTTTTTCTCGCTTTCGTCACTCGCAGTCATCATCTTATTTTAATTAAAGTAACAGTTACACAGGCATGCATATAAAAGGGATATATTTTCAACTAATTATATTGTAGAATATTTCCAATTCAATAGACTTCGATTTTATAAAATAATGTTTTAAAATCTGCAATACCTACTATCTATGCTAAGAAAATTTTGAAATGTAAATAACAATAAGTGAAAATATTTCACTTCGCTATAGATTCTAAGTAAGTTTTGTACGTATTCTCAGAGTCACGTTTTATTAAGAGTACCTGAGTACTTGTGCATATAATCCTTTTCCTTCGAGAACCGAGGAAATAAGTGTGTTGAGATTGCTAAGGAACTAGGTAGGTACCTAAGTAGATGCTATATCATCATCATGATCAACCCATCGCCGGCTCACTACAGAGCACTGGTCTCCTCTCAGAGTGAGAAGGGTTTTGGCTATAGTCTACCACGCTGGCCAAGTGCGGATTGGCAGACTTCACACACCTTTGAGAACATTATGGAGAACTCTCAGGCATGCAGGTTTCCTCACGATGTTTTCCTTCACCGTTAAAGCAAGTGATATTTTAATTAAGTACTTAAAAACGCTCATAACTCCGAAAAGTTAGAGGTGCGTGCCCGGGATCGAACCCCCGACTTCCGATTGGAAGGCGAACGTCCTAACCACTCGGCTACCACAGCTTAGATGCTATATAAATAATGCAAATTTAGGCAATGTAGGTATTATTAAGTAGAAACGTATGTTAAAGATGATAGTGCGTCTAAACTCTAACATCAGTCTGACAGAATCGCATAGGACTAAATACGAATAGTCATTCATAGTCGCGTACCCGCCGCGCTCGCTCCTCGTCTATATTGCGACTCGAAATTAATAAAATCGTTTAATTTTGACGCAACGTGTAGACGGCTGGACCGGTAACTTGCAGGATTGCGGAAATCAGTGAAATACATTTCTAGTTGTATACTTATTAGTCGTAATCCACGGAATATTGAAGTTAATTAAGCTAACTGAAAGTTACTTGACCGGTATTCAAGTAAACTACTGAATGAGTGCAGAAAAGTGTAAAGTTTTTCTATTAGAAATGCAATGGGTACTGTGTTGTATATTGGTGAAGTTCTAGAGTTAAAAATAGCATGTACTATTTAAACAGTTTTACGGATTCCGCATGTGGAGTGCAGTAGATTTATTAATGGCGCTGGCAAGTTAAATAAAGCAGAACTGCAGGATCTATTTATAAGGTTAGTTATAACTGTATGGAAAGAGCGTATCTATGTATTCATTTTGGAAACCCTGGGGCCATGGAGTCTTGGTGCAAAAAAGTTTTACGAGACATTTCACCGTTGGCTCATTTTCTGCGCAACGGATCAGCCTGGTTGACCGGCGCGGAAATGCAGCCAGTATTATTGGCACCATTCCAAGCGGGCATGATTTATATAGTAATTGGTTAGGGCTAGCTTTAAGTTTCTTTGTAATATTTTCGATAAAGGTTTTAAAGTAAAATAATTATTATTTATGTTCGACATCAAAGCGAAAAGGGCGAAGAGGCGCAAGCATAAAAATATAGTTTCATATTTTTGCCTTTTGGGGTAGAAGCGTGGTAGAAAACCATGGGTTCGTGTGGCGAGAATGGTATAGGTCCTTGTTTTAGGACCTGTCATCCATCTCACGGAGTCCACTGGGTGACCGGAGGGCTGGCAGTTACCTCCATCAACACATTAGTCTGGCCATCCAACGAGGTAACGCAGTGAGCGTTCTGGGCACCTTGACTCTGTATTTTGATAGTAATTTTTTATATTTAGTTTTAAACGTTTGAATTGTAGGTAATTTATATTCCCTGAATTTTGAAGAAATATTAAAATATTCGTAATTGTTTCTTTTATCTAGCGCGTGAAAAGGAAAATTAAGACTTCTTATAGTTTATTAATGAATCAGACCGAACATAAAACAATAACAAACAAAAATAGAATGGTTGAGTTATTTACGAAATCAATTTATACTAATTTAGATTGAAATTTGTTTTATAGATTTTTTTTCAAATTAAGTTAAATTATAAAAAAATTATAATAGAAAATCATAAAGGACTCATAAAGTAAACTAAATTTTTTGTTGATGGAATGTTTTGATTATTATATTCTGTACATTATTAATTATAGTATTCTATACAAATACCAGACTATACAGATTGACGATATTTGTTGACCTTTCGCCGGTGAAATTATTTAAAATATGTGATTATTTATACAAAGTACTATAAATTACATAGTTATGGCAAAGATACTACATAATATGGAGTGTCATTCATAATTTTGTAGATGACTCAGTGTGGATTAAGTCATCAGCGATGATCAACCGCGTATAGGTACATTTAACCATTTATAAAATAAATAAACAGGTTCGAAATGGAAACAACAGTGTATTATTTTCACACGACCGTGGCGCAGTCTAAAAGGAGAGTTATGTGTTTGACCTATATGTATGTAACTACCAACTCAACAGTTCAACTGATTTTGAAAAATGATATAATGAATATATAAAATAATAAAAAATTACGGCTTTGTAGAGCGTTGTCTCTGTCACTCCTACATGACGTTACCTATATGACGTTTTGTCGGTCTCAACGACAGAGGTAGTACACAGAGAAACTTTCAGCTTTTAATAAAATAACGAAGGTCTGGCACGCGCTCGCTCTTTCTCTATTGCAGGAAAATGGTGAACAAGAATATCATTTATTTTCACTTCAATATTTTCAATCAAAGGTTTTTTCCTGTACCTGGTAGCCAGCCTGCAATTAGTCAATCGAATACGAATTCAACTCTCTGTATCACGGCTTTTGTAATGTTTTGTCAATAAAAAAGTTGCGAGAGATTGTCGTTCTGATTGGTCTCGAGCTGCTTGAGGTATAGTACACAAGTATTTCTATATTCATATTCTTACGAGTAGGTACTTAGCTATCATCACTTATTGATTTGTTTTCCTATTATTCTTTAGTCCTTATCTTATCTACGAGAATGACTATAATGAGATTCTACTTAATAGAAATGACGTATGTTATAGCCGTATTATAAGATGATAACTACAAAATGGTTAACTTTCAGAAAAAAATGTTACTTGTTTGTCAGAGACAAAGATTAAAAGTACGACACTTCTAGGTTTGCCTAGGTCAATCCTGGGAAAGAGTAAAGAGCAATGTCTAAATCTAAACCCGCCCACAAGTATTTTCCGAGATAAAAGTAGTCACAGAGGGGAGGGGCAGTTCGACACACATCCATATTAGTATAGATTATTGGTATGGCATTAAAAACCGTTAAATATATTTTAAGGACACCTTGCTTATACAATGAAATTCTATCAAAACTAGTACAGTATTTAAATAAACACCACTGAAACAGGAAAGCCAAGACCGCTCTACTGTCACGTAATTTTCAGGTAATTATAAAGCCAAGTTATTTGGTTTTTCTGGTTTTACTTCATTCTCGCTTCTCCATAAAAAGTATCACGCCGATTATTCTATTATATGTTTTTCAAATTCTAAAACTAAACCAATTATCGATTTATCTCTTCCTTGTTTATGCCTAACAATAAAAAATATAATAAAATGATTGAGGCAACTTCGTGCGTAGTTACTGACTGTATTATCTGTATGTGTATTAACTGACTGTCAATCAATCAACTTTGCGTTTTATATATTTATATAGACCATCTTGAATCGTCATATTTAATCATAGTAAACTTAAACTATTACGGGAATCATACAATGGGTCTGTTAAAAGCTAGTTGCTATTATTAGGTTAGTTGTCGTCTGCATATTCCTCTTTATCTATATTCCATCCATATAAGTCTAGCGAACTGACGTTGGCGAACTCTTGACCCCTTTTCGAATTGTGCTCGATCTTGGGTACCAGATATCTTTGCAACAGTTCAAAGAATGTTCAATGATGACTTTTTTCGTATCATAGTGAAACTAGGAAGTTTATGTAGTTATGGTGTATAGTCCTCTAGGTACAATGTAAAAAACGTATTAATATTTTTTCTGACATTGAATATTTCTTACCCAAAATTCCTTATATATATTCTTATACAAAATTTAAAAATTATCCATTCTATAAATGCGAAAGTGTGTCTGTCATTTTGTCTGACCTTCTATTGCCTTTTGCACGGCCCATTTATTTAACTGATTTTGTCAGCAAGCAAGCAATGCAAGCTATCTCTGTACTGACCAATTTTGGTACTGTACAGTACAGAGATAGCTTGCATCCCGGAGTCGAACATGGAATACTTACCTATTCTTCCTTTTAAAATCGAAGAGCTTTCATGGAATTATTCAAAAATCTAGGTAAGTAGGTCTATCCACGCAGTCGAAGTAGTGGGCATGAGCTGGTAACAATATATACTTTTAATTTTAAAATAGAAAAAAAAACCTTAAAAGCCCTAATAGGAACGCACAATATTTTGTTTTTTTATACTAAATTAATTCTTTAAGGTACGATGGGCTTATGATAAGTATTAAGAATTATGGAAAACTAGCTTATGCTCGCCACTTCACCCGCGTGAACCACACAAATTTCAAACCACAATTTCACCCTCTTAGGGATTGAATTTTCAAAATCCTTTCTTAGCGGATGCCTACGTCACAATAGCTATCTGCATGCCAAATTTCAGCCCGATCCGTCCAGTAGTTTGAGCTGTGCGTTGATAGATCAGTCACTCAGTCAGTCACCTTTTCCTTTTATATATTTAAAATTAAATTGACTGTTTGAGGGTTAAGTGAACACAAGTGCATTTTGAGGTCAGCCGCCAAAAATACCAGTTAAATATGGACCGTCATTCTTCATTTACTTTTTTCAATAGCAAGAGCAATAGTGTTATTGCCTAGTCATCTTCAAATCCGTTGACACCAAATTAGCTTTTTCATCTATAAGTTTGCGTGAGTTATGTAAAGGGCATCTTTTACTAATCAATGTCAATACGGTATTTGACAACTAGTCAAATCAGTAACTTTTTATCAAGCGTCAAAAAGCGCGTTTAGTATGTGAGATTCTATGAAATACCGGTGTGTGACGTCACAATCATTTGACGTGCTTTTTTTTAGTTTATTCGATAATTTAAAATGGTTATTACACTTAAAACCAACAAAGGGCATGGATTTTAATATTATTGAATAATCACTGAGAAATAATTTAATTTTCATGTAGTCAAATACCAAATTTATTTATTCCACAACGCACACCGCCATGCCAGAGAGAAGTAGAGGTGAGCTGAGGCATTATTATTTTTGATAACAATACGGTATTTAATCTAAAAATGTATAGACAAGATAGTATTAGCTTATTGCTAATGCTAAAAATGCTATGCAATGAAAAATGATAATTTCAGTTTATAAAATTCTATAATGAATTTTAAAATTCATTTTAAAGATATCATTTCTTTAAATAAATAAATGTGTATATGGGTTGTTTTATGCCTGAAAAGAAAAGACTATTATTATTATTATTTAACTGTTCTACAAAATATTCTAAACTTACGAACCTGATGACGCCATGATGAATTCCGACTGTGACGTCACATGGATTGAAGTTGTAATGTACTAACAAAACACTGTTGTTTACCAATCCGTGTGACGTCATGACAGCCCATTAACCTAAAAAGATGCCGGATAGCGTTTTTGCTGTGAAATTTGAATTACAGAATTTAAATGCATTTTTATTACACTTGTCGATCGAACAAGTTTTTTTTTTTAATTTTTGGTAGTTTACTATCACTTTAGGATCAAATTAAGACACTTTTCAAAAAAGGGTAAAAATAAGCTAAGTGCTAAGCTAAGATCGTGATCGCTCTTAGCACAACTTATAAAATGAAGTCTCCAACTCTAATATTATGTTAGGTATTATTAAGTAAGTTAGAATGGACCACCTTGCTGCACTCGTCCACCCACACAGAGTGACATCCTACGCGAGATTCCTCTCAAGTCTCAACGCCCCTAGAATTACGCCATTGAATTCCCGTTTTCAAAAGATCTTCTGTACTGAAGCAGTAAAGTTGTAAAAAGTTGAGCATTGTAAAAATTTAATTTCGTGATATCACTTCTAACTTGGCTGGGCAGCCCGTTTAGGTAGTTTAGTAGCCCGTACCTTCGAGATGTATTCTTGTCCAAAATTAGGTATTTGACTCAAATTTTTTATTACTTTATTATAAACTAGAATAAAACTCCAATTTTTTTATTACTTTATTATAAACTAGAATAAAAATAATGAAGTCGTAGTATTAAATCGATCAAATAACAAAAAAGTTTAGTTCGGTTCATTAAATCGGCTATAAATCGTAAACGGTAAGTTTTACAAAAAAGTTTATAGGAAACAAAAGATGCAAAACTTTATTCTCTACAATAATAATTTATGTAATTTTTTCCCTAAAGTGGTTAGTTTTCGAGATATCGGCCAAAAACTTTCCTTCAAGATTGCGATCGAAGCTCCACCTGGATCTGTCAGCATTTTTGATTTTATGGTCAGTAAGTGACCCATAACCTAAAAAAAAAGAAATTGGACCGGAAATTTAGTGCGAAGTTGACCAAAAAAAACGGCTTTATTTACTTATCGTCGATTCGGGTTCACAGTTCACACCGAGAGTTCCCTCACTCTAGTTCACTCTGACGGAGGTTCGAGTACGTTCCAAACTCCAAAATGATGCCTGCTGCTTTTGTTTGACTTTAATAGTACTGTGTTCGCTTGCAAAAATGTATAATCGTAACCTACCGCCCACTAAAGTTTATTATTTATCTATTTCTCTATACAATCTCTCTTCGCGCTCGATTAAGTATTGAAAGGTATCTATATAGTTGCCCGGTCCGGTTCCCAGATAACCTCTGCTCTCTCTAATCTTTGTATTTGATCGAGACGTGTATAGAAAAAGGCGAAAGTAAGTAGGCTCATACTCATAAAGCTACTCAAAAGATTCGCACTAAAGGTCATACACGAGCAATATGTATTGAACAAATGCGATTTTGCAAACATCAAAATAATTTGCTTGGTTTCAGGCGAGTTAACAATAAGCGATTTTTTTTTCGTTACAAGTTAGCCCTTGACTGCGATCTTGCCTGGTGGCATGTGATAATGCAGTCTAAGATAGAAGCATTAGCGGTTAGCCCGGCTTTTGCCGGTAAGGTGGCAACTAGTCACAGCCAAAGCTCCCACCAGACTAGACCAGATACGATGTAGAAATTATAAATTTCCAAATGCCCCTGCCGGGAATCGAACCCAGCACCTCTCGCTTACCACTCCGCAAAAGAGGAGTCAAAATTTATTATAGGTACTTAGATTATCTCTCATTATATTTTTGTTAGTCCCTGACTCCTGCAAATCGTGGTATTTCCATCCGACTAAAGATTTTGTCAAGATTTTATTAGTTAAAAATGTTTAAATACATATCAATAATTAACGGACCGGCAGGATTCGAACCCGTGTCTCCTGGGATCGCGCCCGGCGCTCTGACGGCTTTGCTGGCAGTAAGGAAATTTGTTTTAATAGTTATCCAAAAGTATACAAAATACATAAGCATATACAAAACGTCTCAAAATCGATTTAAACTACGAGGGGTTGTTCCCTCAGACCAAGGCACACGTGTGAAAGTAATCACTCACACCTACGCTATGTAGATTTAATGAAGAACCTCAATAGCTCAACCGGTAAAGAAGTAGACTGAAAACCGAAAGGTCGACGGTTCAAACCCCGCCCGTTGCAGTATTGTCGTACTTACTCCTAGCACAAGCCTGACGCTTAGTTGGAGAGGAAAGGGGAATATTAGTCATTTAACATGTCTAATATTCTTCATAATATAAAAAAATATGTCTTAAGCCTAGTGCTGCATAGTGGTACCACCTAATGTAATCTACCCAGTCTATAGAAGCAATCAGAAGGAATGATAAAACACCAAGGAAAACCAGCCAGCCAGAAGCCAGCGCGTGCCAGACCTTCGTCTAAATACATAAAAGGAAAAGGTGACTGACTGTGATCTGTCAAATATACGGACGGATCGGGCTGAGGCAAGCAGTTAGCTTTTATGACGTAGGCATCCGCTAAGAAAGGATTTTTAAACATTCAACACCTAAAGGGGTGAAATAGGGGTTTAAAATTTGTGTAGTCCACGTGGACGAAGTCGCGAGTATAAGCTAGTTATAAGCTAGTATTGAGCTGGCGGCGGATCGATGTGTACGGGTGTCTCCGTTTGGCCGGAACGGCCAACCTGAGGTACGGGCCTCGACGAGACTTGGCCTCCCTACCCGGGTGTGGCGCAGGGCAACTTTGTGCCCTGGTGTCGATCTTTAAGCCGGGATTTCACCGGCTAGGGCCCGCCATCTTGGCTTATGGCCCTGGTGGTTTGTATCTCTTCCGTTAGTTCACCGCGCGCGGAGGTATTGTAAGTCCGTGTGAGTGTCAGTTCGGGATGGGTCTCCGCACGACGGCGCCACGTAGATACGACGTCCAGTGCGGAGACGGGGTCTTGTCCGGTGGGTCTCGTGTCGTCGTAGTCATCGTCACTAGGGTCGCCTGCGCGTCGCGTTGGTGATGCATGATGATGTTGATGATTTATATATTTTTGTTACAGATGGCGCTTGTAGAGGATTCAGGCGCGGGCGCCGCCGGCGAGGACCCTGAAGCGCTGCTCAATGAATGGCTCGGCGAACTTACTGTACTTACTGCAGTATGTATCTACGATATCTATATATTGTTTTACTAATTGAGATGATTGGGAAGGTCAAAAATAAAATGAATTCTAAGTAATTATTAAAAAGAGGCCCAAAATTCTTAAAAATGTGGATTTTACATATTTTGGGCCTCTATTTAAGCTTGCTAGTTTTAAGCTTGCTAATCGTTTTAAATTATTAATTTAATTAAAAAAGGACGTCAAATTACATTCTACATATGTATTTCACACAAGCTCCCTTAATAAGCGAGCGTTTTGACGTTTGATTAGTAGCCGCACTTGACTAGCGTGGTAGACTATGGCCAAAATCCTTCTCACTCTGAGAGGAGACCCGTGCTCTGCAGTGAGCCAGCGATGGTATAGGTAGATTTCATCATCATCATCATCATCATCAACCAATAGACGTCCACTGCTGGACATAGGTCTCTTGTAGAGACTTCCACATCCACACGCCACGGTCTTGAGCCGCCTGAATCCAGCGGCTCCCTGCGACTCGTCTGATGTCGGTCTTCGGTCGGTACGGTCGTCTTCCGGTGCGAGGTTGCCACTCCAGCAACTTGGGACCCCAATGTCTATCGGTTGTACGAACTATGTGCCCTGCCCATTGCCACTGTCATAGGTAAATTTACCATTGCCATAGGTAGATTTACTTAACCTTTATTGGCCTTAAACCAGTTGCCTAACTCAAACTCTAAAATGCGACCATACGTATGCTTAATGCGTTAAAAATAAATAAAACGCTAATTAATTATACAAATGGTATCCGAAAAAGATTGATGCACGCACGTGGTGTGCGCAGCCGGCGATCTCGCGGCAGGTGCGAGCGCATATGCCTGCACCCAGAACGAACTTGCATATCTCGATGATGCATTTCGAGTATCTAAAGACTATAACATCAGATTAAAAGGGACCTAAAGTGTTTGTCATCAGACGAGTCGCAGGGAACCGTTGGATCCAGGCTGCGCAAGATCATGGCGTGTGGAAGTCGTTACAAGAGACTTATTTCCAGCAGTGGACGTCTATCGGTTGATGATCAAAGAATAGATTTGATTTTTTTTACACAGTAGAAACGGACATACCAAAACCTATAAATCCACGCAAATGAAGTCGCGTACATTGCATCAGTTGATAAAAAATAAACGAGCGATATCTCTATATATAAAAATGAATCGCTAAATGTGTTGCTGATCGCAAATCTCGAGAACAGCTGGACCGATTTCGCTAATTCTTTTTTATAATATTCCTTGAAGTACGAGGATGGTTTTTACGGAGAGAAAAAATTAAAAAATGGTAAGTATTGAAAAAAATTAAAGGGATCGACTGTTAGGCGGTACGAAGCTCGCCGAGTCAGCTAGTATTAGGTATACATTAAATATCAGTTGCTTTAACGGTGAAGGAAAACATCGTGAGGAAACCTGCATGCCTAGCCATGTGCGGTTTGGTAGACGTAGAGGGGGATTCCAACATCAATGGGTAGACTTCACACACCTTTGAGAACATTATGGAGAACTCTCAGGAATGCAGGTTTCCTTACGATGTTTTCCTTCACCGTTAAAGCAAGTGATATTTAATTACTTAAAACGCAAATAACTCCGAAAAGTTGCGCGACTTGCCTCTTCGTTTGTAATTTTAGGATATGGAACGCCTTTCTGGCATCAGTTTTTCCCTCCACCTTCAAGTCAAGTGTGAATGGGTGTCTTCTAGGCAAGCGCATTTCATCTTAGGCTGGCATTGCCAGCAGGTCTAATTGTAGCCCAGCGACTGTTGACTATATTATTTTTTAAACTAAGCCGATTTCAGTAACTTAACAAGACTCAGGCGTTGTCGTCGCGTGAATACCAATTAGGACACCTATTTGAGATCAGATGTGTGATCGTTCGTTCGTACGAGTAAAATTCGCGCGAACTTGCGATGATCGCGTAATCGCGTTGTATTAGGACAAGGCCTAAAGGTCAGCTAATACAATTGAATCGAGTGCTAATCGTCTTTGGGTCGGCGGCGGGTCGAGCTTAAAGGATTAATTAAGGCGAACGCTAAGTAATTACATCTGTAATATAGCGTAATCCTTCGCTTTTGGTGAGGGGTCAGCTTTCATTGCGTTTTGTTCGTGTTTTTGATCAACGAAAGTGCGAAGGGACCTGATTAGTGACTCCATAATAAAGTATTCGAGATATTTAAAGTTTGGAAAAATAAATAATAAATAAATAAATAAATAAATAAAAGTTTATTCAGCTCACAAAACAAGAAAAGACAAAAAAAAAGCAAAACATACAAACTAAATGTTACAAATTAAAAAATTAAAACTAGGTAAGAAAAACATCTAGATACATTCTGAATAGGATAAGCGAGAGCTGAAAAAAAAATTGGTTGGGCCCCTTTAGCTGGTGGTAGTTAAATAGGTATTTATATTTATATTATAGGTATCTGGCAATGTTTGTAAGTAAATATGTACATATATGCAAAATAATTAAATTCAATAGACAATAATATGCTTATCTAATAGGCTTAATTTATGCATATTTATTTGGCTTATCTATATATTATAAAGAAAAGGTGGCTGACTGATTGACTGATTTATCGACGAACAGCTCAAACTACTGGAGAATCGGGCTGAAATTTGGCATGTAGATACAGATAGATATTAATATGACAACTATAAAGCTTTTTTTTAACCATAGTTCAGACCAAAATGGGACGAAAACGCAGCGCGCCGCAGCTGGCAAAGCGTTTGAGTGAACGTAAAAAAAGATATTGAAAAAACCCCATATTGTGCTACACTGCTTCTATTTTTAAAGTGCTTTGATGTTTATATCGAATGTCGATACTAACTCATGCCCGCGACTTCGTCCGCGTGGACTACACCAATTTGAAACCCCTGTTTTACCCCCTTAGGGGTTGAATTTTCAAAAATCCTGCCTTAGCGGATGTGTACGTCATATTAATAGCTATCTACATGCCAAATTTCAGCCCGATCCGTCCAGTAGGGCGTTGATAGATTCGCAGTCAGTCACCTTTTCATTATAATAATATATAATACTAGATGATGCCCGCGACTTCTTCCGCGTGGTTTTAGGTTTTTGAAAATCCCGCGGGAACTCTTTGATTTTCCGGGATAAAAAGTAGCCTATGTCCTTCCCCGGGATGCAAGCTATCGCTGTACCAAATTTCGTCAAAATCGGTTGAACGGATGAGCCGTGAAAGGCTAGCAGACAGACAGACAGACACACTTTCGCATTTATAATATTAGTATGGATAGATAAGCCTAATAAATAAGTAAAACTTAAGCCGATTAGATAAGCATTAACTAACAAAATTATTGTCTGTTGTATTTCATTATTTTGCATACATAATATACCTATTTACTTAGTTTTAGCTTAGTTCTTAAAAAGCCGCACTTTTTGGAAACCGTAAAACTGACCGTTCTAGGGTATCTACATTCTACTCTAATTATTATGAACACCTGTATACACAGAGCTCGTAACGGTGCAGGTATTTCTTTTATTAGTAGGATTGTAATATTATTATATAATCTCCAAGAAGATAGGTACCTATTTACTCAACAAAAAGTGACAATACATTTTATTGTGGCACCCACACCTATTCTAGGAACCAATCAGTGTGTTTAAAAAAAAAAGTAGTGTTAGATCTGTCTTTTCGTTCCGTTCATTATTGTACGAAACGACGCTGCCATAGCAGCACATTATGATAAAGCAGATAAGTTTGTAATGTTACGAGACTCATTTTCCTTAGAATACTAATGAAACATTTAACATGATGCACATACTCGTGGACCTTGGTCCTTGCGTAACAGCTCACTGACTGACTGACGCACCTGACTGCATATAAATTATCAAATTATGTTATCTAGAAAACTGGGCTTGCTAAGAACGTGTGCCCATAAGTTTTAATGAATCAAGAAGCTGCCAAGAATCAACTGCGAAACAATGTATTTTTCCAATTTTTATCAATTTTATTCCTATCAGTATTTAAAAAATTGGTCAAGTGCGAGTCGGAATCGCACACGAAGAGTTCCGTACCATTGTACAAGATATAATACTTTTATTGTATTATATAATTTTCATAGCAGCCATTTTGAATTTTAAATACACATTCTGTAATTTCAGTTCTTTACCTATACGTTACTATACAGAGATACAGCCCGCTGACATACAGACGGACGGACGGACGGATAGCGGAGTCTTAGTACTAAGGTCCTGTTATTGGCACCCTTCAGGTACGAAACCCTAATAGTATATTATAGTAGGTAGCAAATAAGTGGATGTGGCGAGAAATTTTACCTCCATTTTGTAAACCGTAAAAAATATTATGATGATGATTCTAGGTCAACGGGAAGTACCCTGTAGGTTTCTTGACAAACCGACAGACAGACAGACAACAAAGTGATCCTATAAGGGTTCCGTTTTTCCTTAGAGGTACGGAACCCTAAAAATTAAAATGTGGTCATGAACAAATAATTAGTATTTTTTATTTTCAAAGTAATATACCTAACTATACCAAGTGAGGTATCATTATGAAAGGACTTTACCTATACATTCTAAAAAAGGTTTTTATTTATTTTTATGTATAATAAGATTTAACGTGCAAAATGTCGAAGAAATACGATTGTAGTAGGGAATGTGCGTCCCTCGGTGCGCGAATCTGACTCGCACTTGGCTCTTTTTACTTTATTTTATTAAAGTAATTATTCACTACGACTACTCAAAAGTCTTATGCTTGTAACGTTAGATTGACCTAGTTTTTATATACGAGTAAATAGTTAGGAAGGTACTTTGGCATCTCATAGGGTCGAGCGTGTTTAGCTAATTAACAACAGATGTGAACAAAGTTAAAAATGATACAACAATGAATGCTAGTCGGTAATAAACACGTTGGTTTAAACTTTAAATACGCCATAGTCGTATATAATAAATAAATAAATAAATAAATAGCCATTTATTTCCAAAATAATTAGTTACAATTATTGTGTAAGTAGGTACATTATTAGTTACATTATTATTTACTTAGAGTAAATAATAAATAGTCGTATATAGAACCAATAAAATATTACGTGGTTTATTTATCTATTCTTCGATGACCTAGATGACATTGCCTCATCTGAGGACAGAAGGGCTGGCTCATTTACGCGCAAAGGATCAGCCTGGCTGTTCTGCGCGGAAATGCAGCCAGTATTCTTGGCACCATTCCAGGCGGACATGATTACAGTAATAAGATAAAAGACTTAACAAAAAAATGGCAGTCATTGGGAACTGTGCCTACTCAGAAGTGAAAATTTAAAACTATGAATAGGTATGTAGTTTATTTTTGATTTTTAAAGTAATTGTAGTAGGTAGTTATAGCAAAAAATTATAATTTGGTAATAAAACCTATAGTTCAAATAATTAATAAAAATTAATAACTAATAAAATTTAACAAAAATTAATAAAATTTATAGTTCAGCTTTTCCATCTATTCTATTGGCACTCCGAGCACTAACATAAAAAAATAGAGATAACATTATAGATGTAAACCGCATGTCATCGAAGCCTTATGTTAATAAAACCTTACATGTGAAAGGTAATAAACATGGTTATATTTATCGTTTGAAGGGCTCTAAATGTTACCACGTGCCCCCTGCATACAAAATATAAACAAAAAATTGAAAAGCTGGATCCACACCTGCGCACGCATAAGAACAGTGCACACAATGCGAATCGAATGCCTATAGACGTGTCACTGACTCTGCGCACACGTGCATGTCGTGAACGCGTATATAATGTTTGTTGTACTCACTCCCAAAAATTGGCGAATAATATGTGCACGCCGTTACTTGTACAACATGCACTGGAACGGCATGCAAACCACTCGTGAATACATCCACGTTATGTTCTTATGATTCCCGTTGTGTACTCGTACCCGGTTAGTGCGCGTGCGCAGATCTGGATTAACCCTGAGCGTTGCCATGCTTGACTCGGTGATTTTCAAAATATCTGACGCTGATACAAATCTTTCGCCCACTGATATAATGCAGCTGAATTATATTTAACTGTCAATTTCCCGCGACTTTGCATAACTTCTGTTGTTTGACCAAACGAATGTTATGGTTTTAATTTACAAATAATTGAGTTTTTTGATTGATTGATTAATTGATACTACAATTAATTTAAAAATCCAAAATAATACTGTTGACTCGTAGTTTAAAGTTTTCACGTCTCTCGGCAGTCCTCACTGATTGACACTTTTAATGTCTCCAACGTTTCTATAGCGATTAGCGAAACGAAAGTTGAGCATGTGAAGCTGAATGAAGGGGCAACGAAACGAATGTTCTGGCGTAGCCCATATGAAAACATTCTAGAGTAGGTAGGACTAGGTGATTAGACTGCGTCGGGTCGGAGGGCTCACATTTAAAATAATTTCTAACCGATAATTTTCCAGTCAAGAGCAAAGTCGTCCTGACTGGTGAAGATAAGTCCCCGATTTCTAACGTCATCCGAACGAGGAATAACGCCACGGTCTCGGGGGCGGATGGACTAATCAAGTACAACCAACCCATCCATCCCAATAGTTATCCTAAGCCGTGGTCCGAAGCCCGAGCCTCACAGGAGGCGCCCTAAGGGCGTTTGTGCACTCATCCGTGATTTTACGAATCCGTCAAAAAATACGAATCGAATGTACGTATTTGTATGAGGACCACTTCAAAGAATCACGGATACGAACCGAATACGGATGAGTGCACAAACGCCCTAAGGAGGAAGTTGCTCCACGTTCTCTCCAAATATTTTCTTCGAGCCTTAGGGCTCACCTCTAGGTGGAGCTCCGCGCTCGCCACCCCACCCGCTGACGCTGTGGCCTACCCCAGGCCTACGCAACATACCTACTTAACCAGATTTTTTGGTTGAAAATTTATTTGTAATCTCTATAGCCGAAAGTACTTTTGACTCCTTTTTACAGCCGGATAGGAGTTTTGACCGTAACATAATATACACGCGGTCTGTGTGTGTTTTGAGCTTTTAATTAGAATGATAGAATAATTAATAGGATGATTATAATTGCAATGCAGGCGATCCCGCGTCCCAGTCTCCCAGTACTAAATATACAGATGGTAGACTCACTAAGATGATGTGGACGCATCTGGCGGCACGAGAAATATTTATGAATCTTGAATACCACACACCTGGCCGCACAGCTGCCCCGCTACCGGATAAAGAATACTACCTGCGATGCGAAACATACACATATGTAATTATGAGTGCTTTTGAAGTTGCTGACCATGGTACTTAACTCTTGAATTTGTGATTATTGTGTGCATATGAGCATCACCGCAGCCTAGTGGTTAAGGGTTAAAACATCTGCCTTCTATTCGGTAAGTCGGTAGTTCAATCCCGGACTATAGTTTAATCATCAACCCATCACCGGCCCACTACTGAGAACCGGTCTCCTCTCAGGGTGAAAAGGCTCAGTTCCTCAATTCCTCTCAGAGTGCGGTTTTGGCTGGAGTCTACCACACTGCTTAAGTACGGATTGGCAGACCTGACACACCTTTAAGAACATCATGGAGAACTCTCACGGATGCGGGTTTCCTCACGATGTTTTCCTTCACCGTTAAAGCAAGTGATATTTTAATTACTTCATCATCATCATGATCAACCCATCGCTGGCTCATTACAGAGCACGGGTCTCCTTTAGAGTGAGAAGGGTTCGGCCATAGTCTACCACGCTGGCCATGTGTGATTGGTAGACTTCACACAACTTTGAGAACTTTATGGAGAACTCTCAGGCATGCAGGTTTCCTCATATTTAATTACTTATATTATAAGTTAACGCACATAATTCCGACAAGTTAGAGGTGCGTGCCCGGGATCGAACCCCCGATCTCCGATTAGGAGGCGGACATGCTAGGCTATCACAGCAAGTCGGAATACAGATACAGAATTATATCGATCTCGGCCAAACGCACACTCGATGGAAGGCATCTGTCCCGTACCGGCTCACTGGCCGCTTGGCAGGTGCAGCCTAAAACCACCTGTCATTAATTTTTTGCCCACTTTTTTATCTGAAGCCTGTATATTATATTATGGCGGAAGTACTCTCGAATACAAAGCACCTAAGTACTTGTATCTTTGCAATTTGCAACTCACGCTGTTATCGTGGTATTAAAACGTTTTATTACTAAGTAGGTATAGTTCGCGACATGTCGAGATAGCAATTGGAGTATGAGGCGGGGAGACGCCCTGCACACCCGCACGTCTCCTGCGCTATTCCGCACTTTGTTAGCGTGTAGGCTGTGCGGGGCATCCCCGCCCCGATTGCTATCTCAACCTGTCAATAGATAGTTTTAGTTATAAGCGCAAATTAATTGCCTAATAGGTTTATATGAACTACATAGATGGAAAAGTAGATTAGGTATGAAGATTATGTGTTAATTTTATATTGTAAAGAAAATTACCATACCTACTTATAATGTTTAACATTATTGCTTTGGTTTACATAATACCTGTTGACAGTTTTTTTTTTATGTTTCATCAAAATGATAACCCTGTAGGCCTATACCTACCTACCACCATATTTTGAAACAATGTCGTTATTCGTAGAGTACGACGAGAAATAGGTCTACGTATATCTCATTTTAGTTGTACCTAAATGGGTACCTAGTTAGGTAGCGTGTTAACTGGAAGTCACTTAAATTACCAACCTGTTTCTGCGAACTTTCAAAATACCTAGTCAAGAAAAAAATATAAACAAAAACCTATTACGAACAATGACCTCGCTTGAAACATGAATAAAAACAGTGTCGTTGGCTAGTGTACAAAAACTCATAATGCCTCTGATCCTTCATCACCATACAAACAGTAAGAATGAGCTTTGGAATGTTTTAATAGGCACACATTATGATAACGCAAGAGAGAGAGCGTCGTATGAAATGAACCTAGGTATAAGTACTAAAAGCATAATAGTACATTATGGTACAAGTGTGTAATGTTGGTGATTACCGCTGAGGCGCCATTCAGACCCGAGCCGTTAGATGAGGGTATTAAGATGTAGCCGAGGACGGTAATCATCAATAGGTACACACGTGTATCTTACAACGTTTTTCAACACACTTGTGAAGAAAATAATACTAAAAATATTTTTTTCATAATAAGTAGGTACCTACTTGTAGACATTTTAATTAATCAATAAGTGTAATTTCAACAGTGAAAACGAGTTGGGAAAAAAATTTCGCAATGGCGGGAAAAATTAATCAGTTTTGCTATACGCTTGCGCGCGTATCTTACAATGGCGATCGGCCATAGACTAAAAGAATGAGTTTATTTTACTTTTCGCGGATAGCGTTTGGATGGGGAATTTAAAGTTTTCCTTATTACAGAAAAAACAAAAGTTATATTTGAGTGAAAGTTTTATTTATTAAACACGTACAAGTTGAAATTATCTATTTAAATACGTAGTTGCATGAAATAAGCAAGCAATAGGTAGGTACATTAATTTATTTGTACTATTGAAATTGAACACGATCTTTTTTGTATCGAAACTTTTTTAAGAACAAAGCAACTCGACCAATAAAATAATAAAATAACTCACTTGTGAATAATAGCAATGAAAAAGTCACAGGTTGATTATAGGTGTCATTATGTGCCTAATTGCGGTAAAATTAGAGCCACTTTATGAGCATGTGTGTTCAAAAATATATTAGACAGAGAACCTTCTAAACTAATATAACAAATTCAAAAGTCTTCGCGTATTTTACTCAAAGTAGGTAAGTAGTTTAAGCAATACCTGGAGAAGGACAAAGGATAAATCTTATTACTAGAAAACAAAGGGTTCCTGCAGGGTTTTAAAAAAGCTAAATCCACGTGGATGAGTTTCAGATTAAAAGCGTGGTTTGGTACTTAGTCCATAATTTGAAAACTATAAAGACAATCCTGTCATTTTAATGCTCCCAGCGGAAAAGTATAGCAGTATACTCTATCTACGGAGAGAAGTTAGAGCTGTATCTGTTACGTAATCCTATATAAAGTCAAACAACTGATTGAGCTGATATTTTGTATATTATACATGTTTAGTTTTGCATGGCTAGCAATGTGACGTCATCGTCATTCTAAATCCAACATAGTGGAACACCCAAGTTGGCGGACTAGTTAGTTTTAACCGACTTCCAAAAAGGAGGTGGTTCTCAATTCGGCCCGTTTTTTTAAAATGCACTACTGCAATATTATCTAGGTACTATGTATTTTTATACTATAATATACCTAATAGGTTTAATATTCCACCAGTTTTAAAACATTTTTACGCTCACACTATTTGTAACTTTATAAAACGAATCATTTTTATTCGCTGAATAACGCAATGCGTAACTAAGTAATTCTTCCGATTTACACCCTAAATTTTTAGTGTCATTTGGGTGCGCCAAAAGTGGGGGCGAGAGATCCCGCGGCCGGGGGCCAGTGGGGCGGGCATCGGCGCGGCGTGCCTCACGCACACCGCCTCGTCAGCCTTACTTTATCAAACAAAACGTAGCGGTCGTGGTGCACACGTGCACTAGAACCGAGGCTCGAGCTCGACGACTCTACATGGTCACCCGTTGGCCGTTATCTCTGCCGGGCCGGCATCGACTATCAGTAATCGGTATCGACCTGTCGAGTAACTATCGAGTCGCTAACTTCATGGCCGAGATTTGACCGAGACACTGGAATTTTCGATCGACTTTTTCATAATTCTGCTCAAATCTTCCTAGGTAGGTAGGCACATATTATTTGAAGCGGAAAAAGTATTTTAATCAACTTAACTTTCTGACGATAACTTGCTATTTGACTTTAACTAATTCAATAACGACCTCCATTATTTTAATACTGTAATTACCTAAGTAACTTAAAAAGAAAATATAATTAAACAAAACAAAATGCGACGCTATTGCAGCCTGCAGGATCTCGAACTCACATTTACAAATTGTAGTGAGTTCATAATATTGCCGGTTGCCGCACCGTCCCCCTCTACTAACCCGTCTCTGCCGCTTCGCGCTCGTTTTGTAATGAAACTTTACTCTAGTCGAGTTCGGGCATGCGTTCGTTGCATGCGTTTCGTTATATAAACGAGTTTCCTTTGTTCTGTTGTATTTAAAACTAACAAATGTGAAAATGCAAGTTTTTTAAATGTTGTGAGTAAACGAATGTAGTGAATGGGCGAGGTCACCCTGTAGTATTTGTACGATAAATACTCTAGAACGAAATGCGCAGACTCCGACTTGACTGGGGCGCTGGAAGCGAATAAATCGCGTATTAACTCAAGATTACGTTGCCAGGCTCCAAAGCTAACTAATAGACTTGCTCCGGTGAATTATGTCTACCTTTTAACGAATATGACTATGAATGACGGATTCGAGTAAGGTTCATGTGAAGCCGGCCTTTGCTTAAAGTTTACTAGTGTGAGTAGTGGACGGTGAGTCACTGCACTGCGATGTGAGCGGGCGAGGAATGATGGACGTGCAACTAAGTGAACAGACCAAGTGGCATCGTGGAGGCTTCCTCTCCACTCTCAACAGAAGTTTCCGCCTGGTCACCAAATCTAGAAGCGTCAATACTTGCCCCGTAGAGAATAAAACTACTGAACAAATTCTGGACATGACCACAAAGGTAAAATTAGTTCAGTCGATCTAAAAAAAACCGGCCAGTTTCGCGCACCGAGGTTTCCGTACTACAGTCGTATTTTTTCAACGTTTTACATGATAAATTAAAAAGTATTATGCATAAAAATAAATAAAAATCTGTTTTAGAATGAACAGGTGAAGCCCCATCACCCATGTGATACTTACCCCACTTGGTTCTTAATTTGAAAGTTGAATTAAATACCTACTAAATATTTGTTTATGAACAACACATTTGTTCACATTTTCACTTACAGCTTTGAATGCAGGTCATCAAAAAAATCTACTTAGTACATTAAGACATTTTAGGAGAAATTGCGGCAAATCGTTTATTATAATCTACTTTATAATACAAATGATATAAAAAATATAGAGCTGCCGTTAACTCGATACTTTTTTAACTACATAATTATCTGTAATGATAACATGCGGGTTGGTTAAAGGATGAAGGACGTGACTTTATTTTATGTTATAACTACTTTATGCATAATTAAACAAAGCAACTGAGTTCATTGTTCCAAAGACAATGCGTTCCCGTCCAGTGTTTTGGGATGTTCACTTTTATGTTCGTGGGTAATTAATTCATCATAATAATAAGCGTGTATATGACATTCGTATTCATAATCCAAGACCACTTATACTCTCATAATGGGTTTCCTGAGGCCTTCACAGGGGTGACTACCTAAAGAACTTCGTTGTTTATACCTACTATGCACACATGGACACGCATTTACATTCTCAGTCACATGGATACTAAACTTAGATGCACGTATGGCACTTCCGCAGCGACTGGCATGTGCGGGCTTTAGACATCTCACATAAATAAATAACAAAGTAGGTATAGTAGAGACCAAAATGACATGTAGAAATGTCAAACTTAAAAATAATGATACCAGCTTAATAAAAATAATAAAAATAACAAAATAGGTATAATAGAGACCAAAACGACATGTAGAAATGTCAAACTTAAAAATAATGATACCAGCTTAATAAAAAAATAGTGTGGTCCTCACGGTTCCGGTTCAGATTAAAATCGTTAATAAAAGAATATTTCGTGCGTAACAAGTAAAATAAACATATGAAATGTGTAATTACGAGATTAAAAAGTAGCACTAATCACATTAACAGAAAATACAGTCTCGATATTGCAAAAGCCTTTGACAGGGTTTGGCATGGGGCACTTCTATCAAAACTACCTTCTCACGGACTACCAGTGAAGCTGTGTAATTGGGTCGCCAGCTTCCTTGATGGTCGCAGCATCAAGGTCGCTGTCGACGGTTTTTGCGCGGAACTCAAACCCATCAATGCTGGCGTCCCACAGGGCTCGGTGCTGTCACCCACACTGTTCATCCTGCATATCAATGACATGTTGCATGACAACAACATCCATTGCTATGCGGATGACAGTACGGGTGACGCCCTCTACAAAGGCCGTACACAGCTTTCTTGCGCAGTGCTGGAGGAGTGTAGAGCCAGGCTTGTGTCTGACTGTCTTAAAATGTTACCCGGGGGAATAAAAGAACTGTCATTATCATTCATAAGAGAGTCATGATGGCATAGCCTAGTGGTTAAGTCATGCGCCTCCTATCCTCCAAAACATAGAGGTGCCCGAGATCGAGCCACCTCTAACTTTTGGGAGTTATGTTTGTTTTACACAATTAAATCAGGTACAGTTGCTTTAAAGGTGACGGAAAACATAGCGAGGAAATCTGCAAACCTGAGAGTTGTTGATAATATTCCCAAGCCTTTATGAAGCCTGCCAATCCGCAGTTGGCCAGCGTGGCGGACTATGGCCTTAAACCCTTCTCATTCTGAGAGGAGATACCTCCTCTATAGTGGGCCAACGATGGCTTGCTCATGATGACGATGATAATCATTCAAACTCCTAATCGGTTTCGACGCAGCATCGTACTGGAATACTAAACAACGCCTGGTGCGAAGGTACCACTTTGATCACCCGACTCTTCTAAGCCAAGTGTCTACCCATATACAGTACGCGGCAGAAAGCAATGTACATCGACATTTAGAAGGAGATAGCAGATTTGTAGAGCGTTGTCCCAGTCATTGAGATCGACAAAACGTCATATAGGTATGAGTGACAGAGACAACGCTCTGCAAAGCCGAAATGTCATTCTAAACTGTAGTCCATATAGTTTTCCGTTTCCCAAAAGTTTGAACTATGTATTAAAATTCTTATGTTCTTATATATCTTGTTCCAGGGTCTTAATGCGACAACTGAGACGCCCACAGCGTTACGGCCGTTAGAAATCGTAGCTCCTAGAATAGATACGTATAGATTTTCAATGGCTAACTTGGAAGAGACGCAAGACGCCGACTTAGATGCCATACTCGGAGAGCTTTGCGCGCTCGATTCCGAATATGACGAGGAAATATCGAGAGTATCTGCAGGTAACTACTCAATCACTTTTATTAATTGCTTCGCAATGCACATTGCTTATTTCTAGCTTAAAGTACCTATAGTAGCTCTCACCCGGCTATACTCACGTGTTTAGTCGACGTTAGCCCATCCGGGGTCCCCTCCCGTGAAAAGGAACCCGGATGGTTTCGAAACTAGTCGGGCTAACGTCAACTAAACACGTGAGTATAGCCGGGTGAGAGATATTATATAAAAGCTTCGGCGTAATTATTCCCTTGTGCCTAGACCCACACCTGTAAGACCTGTAGGTACCATTTAAGCTCTCTAAGGAACTGGTAGTGACTTAGTATGAACTTTTTAGACTATTCTTCACAATCCAAAGACAGAGGAGACGGCGAGACATCACAGCGTCAGGAGCGCAAGGAGTGTGGTGATGGGGCTTCCAGCATTCCACGCACGGATTCCCCAGACAACGATTCCGCTTTTAGTGATACTGTAAGTGCTAAATCATTACTATTTAACCCATGCGAAGTTTCAGAACCGGCGCGTGGTGGTGGTGGTAGACGGAGTGACTCTACGTCCGACGTCACGAAGCGTTCCGTACCATCGTACAAGAACTAACACTTTTTAATTTTAATGACGGCATATTGAAATTTTTAGTATTTGTTATTACAGCGGAAATATAAACAGTAAATACACATTCTTTCAGTAAAAATTTCAACTCTCTACCTATTACAATTCACGAGATACACCCCGCTGATGGACAGACAGACGGACGGACAGATTGATGGACGGACGGACAGCGGAATCTTAGTACAGTACGCGGCAGAAAATAATGTACTTCGGTTTTTAGAATGATATTTCGGCTTTGTAGACCGTTGTCTCTGACACTCGTACCTACATGACGTTTTGTAGGTCTCAACGACACAGACAACGCTCTACGGAACGCTCTCAACGCTCTCTTTCTAAAGGTCGATGCACAATATTTCCTGCCGGGTGCTGTATATTTAACACTACATTAATATTTTCTTTTATTTACAGGTGTCAATGCTTTCGAGTGAATCCTCCGCGTCAAGTAGTGCTAGCTCTAAATGTAAGGCAGTAAAATTAAGTCTACTCCCAAACCAAAAGGTAAATAAGAGTGCAAAACCTAAAACTATTATGTATTTATTTTTTAATTATTTGCTTAATATACCTACTTAAGGGTCCATTTAAACTGAAAGGGAATGGAAGCTAACTTCTTAAATATTACATAGTATACTAAGTTACCTTCTATCTCCAGCACGTAAAACATAAATTTCTACCGATAGAGAAAATTCCCTTGAAGTCACGGGAATTCCTGCGCATTCCGGCGACTTTTTCATTTGGGCAAGAAGTTACGAGGTGGAGATAAAAGTCAATAATATGCTATGTGATATTTTAGAAATTCCCCTCCATTCCCTTTCAGTGTAAATTGAGCCTAACTCTTTACCAGCGTTTAGAAGACGCGTACTTACTTTATATATATTTGTAAATTAAATTTCATTCTAGCCGCTTTTTAATTTTAGTTTTTAGACCATAATATACGTTTACAGGATGAGGTTTTTCAACAGAAAGCGGACAAAATCAAGTTAGCATTGGAGCGTATGCGAGAGGCAAACATAAAGAAGCTATTCATAAAAGCGTTTTCCACTGATGGCTCCTCGAAAAGTTTATTAGTGGACGAAAAAATGACATGCGGCTACGTTGCACGGTTGCTAGCAGACAAAAACCATGTCACGATGGAACCGAAGTGGGCGGTAGTCGAGCAATTGCCGGATTTGCATATGGGTAATTATTTACTCCTACTATAATAATTTAAATAATATAGATTCAGTGCTAATTGAACTGTGTATTAGTTTATTACTTTATTAATTATATTCATGTAATTCTAGAACGAGTGTACGAAGACCACGAGATGCTAGTCGATAACCTAATGCTGTGGACGCGGGAATCTAAAAACAAGATCCTATTCGCCGAAAGATCAGATAAAATATCACTTTTCCAGAACCCAGAAAAGTTCCTACTTACTGAAGATGACAGGGGTACGAAATTTTTGATATAATTTATAACAGAATTTACTAAAACTTATTATATTTTGGTGACGACACCACTGCGTAAACTTGTACGTTAAAAGTACTCATTTGTAATAGACCGATGAGTATTTTAGAGAATCAAATAAATACATTCCCGCAAAATAATTGCAAACGACACCCCAGTGATGTTGACAAGACATGACGTGTGCAATATTCCTAAAAAACCTTGATTTTACTTTCGAAGTTGACTTATGGCGATTACGCACTGCACTTCCGTCATCCGAGTTCATCCATGAGAATAACAGCGATTATCAACGACATATGTCATGAGCTCCCATATCGGATGAGTGCGTAACCGCCGTAACCTACCAATCAGATTATTATTAAAAATAGCATGATACTTTATTTATTTAGTATAATATTATATAGAGGAAAGCTATGTTTGTTTAAGCTAGCTAGCTAATCATTCAATATTATCTGAGGATTGATGAAATCTACACATTATATGCGTCCCGTTGCACTGTGAGACTTTATGACAATACTGCAGGTTTAACATTATTACTTTTCTTCTTAGGTTGGTCAAGTGAACACGATGAGCATTCACGTCAAGTAATAATAGAAGAATTTTTTGAACAAAGCGGCGCTTCCTCCGTCGTTCCCTCCGTATCGGGCAATCCCGTCCCACCAATGGAAGGCCCTCTCTATCTAAAAAGCGATGCGAAAAAGGGATGGAAAAAGTACTACTTCGTCCTACGACCATCTGGTTAGTACGCAGAAGAGTGACTACATTTGCCCCCTTGTGCTTGTTTACATTCTTTTACATTTTATGGTTTAGTTAGTTTAACGTATCACAGAAAATCTAATAGTTTTAAAATTGAACCATGAAATGTAATAAAAAATCGCAGCGCGAACTGTGTGGCCACACTTTTTAATGTTTGAACCGTTATCTATAGCCAGTGCGAATTATGCCATATATCTTTCTATTGACTGTATAATTATACGTCCTATTAACTAATCGTTTGTCTGTTAGGGCTGTACTATTTACCAAAAGATAAGGTGAAGACGTTGAAAGAGTTAGTGTGCTTGGCGACTTTCGACACTAACGAGGTGTACTTAGGATTGAATTGGAAGAAAAAGTATAAATCACCTACGGACCACTGCTTCGCAATCAAGCATCCGAGGCTACAGCAACCAAAGAGCGTTAAGTTCATAAAGTTTCTGTGCGCTGACGACCAGAAGACGTTGGAGAGATGGATCACAGCCATGCGAATAGCCAAGGTTGGTTTGCCTTTCACAACTTAATATTAATAGCCCGTATTAATAGCCGAGGGGTGAGGGCCGTAGCCCTAACCCATCCCCGAAATTAATTCCTGGCCTTGATTAATAGAATCCTGAAGTGACAATCTCCTTCATTAGGCTCGAATTTCAGCGGAACATGGTGGCGGCGCATGGCATGTGGATCTGTGCATGTGGAAATCCTTGCAAAAGATATACGTATCATAGTGGACGTCTATCTGTTGATGACGAGAAGAATTCCTTCTAAGCTGTCTTGCGCGACCTGAAACCAGCGGCTCCAATGCGACTCGTTTGTTTTCGTATGTCCACTTGTATCAAATAAACTTGGGGTAGAAAGATAAAGTTAGATAATACTTACAACATCAAGCACATACAGCCGCATCAAGTTTCATTTAACTTCATCATTATCAAAGTTATCTCAACCCATCACCGATTCAGTATTAAATACGGGCCACTTATACTTAATTAACTTTAAATTTGTTGATGCAGCATGGCAGACAACTGCTGGAAAACTACCGATCACTTGTGGAAGAGTTGACTCAAGAAGACCTAGACCACTTGGCGCAAGCACGATCTTGTTCTGTAAGTAAACTCCGTATCTATCTGAAAGGTTTTTATTGTATGACGAGCCTTTGATTGCGATTATACGAGTACCTACTGGTGATTGTGATAAAGTTGATAGTCTGCCGGAATACCAGTAGAGAACCAAACTCTGGGAATTGGTTCTAATATAGGATCTAGCACCCGCCTGGCGACTCTAAGCGGCTTTTTTTTTAAATTCTCTTTTAAAGAGCTGAGTCACTAATGTGACTATGTGGCTCTCGTAAGTTTACAAAAAAATATTCAGACACTTAAATCTAGATCTAAATACTACTTATTTACTAATATTATTTTGGCAAACCCGACGTCCGAAGCTGCAAAAAGTATGTATAAGATGGTCCGTAATAACATAAGTCGTAGAGAGTAAGATATTTTTGTATACGGTTTAGACAGAGTAAACTAGAGGAACTGCGGACGCCTACCGGTCTCGTCGAAACCTCGACGTTTGTTAGAAGTTCCCTAATTGTCGTGAACTGTGGTTAAAATTTTTGTGACCAAACACTAAACTACTAAACCTAAAAAATGCTCATTTTGCTTGGGCCTCTCTTACAGAGCTTGTAAGTTACGATCTACTTTAGGACACGGACAAATCTAGCGTTTTCTTAGCTTAATTCTCTTTAGCGTATGTCCGCATAAATCACTTTCTTAACGTTTCTATAAAACATAAGGGCATTTTTCCGCTAGATTTACCCCTTGAATGACCTGCCAAAGAACTTAAACGATAATATATTTCGTTGCAGATAACATCAATCCCCACAAAGACAAATGGCACAGTGCCAGTTGGGGTCAACGGCCCCGCGCAGTCTACCTCCAGCAATGTCAGTGCTGCCAACTCCGATATAAGTAGCGGAAGGTTGGTATTACTTTATTCTGAAATAATAATTGCCCTTGGATGTATCCCTTATTGTCCTATTTTTACAAGCTTTTATTTAACTTGCCGTGTTAGTGTATGGTGTAATCTTGCAACTGAATTTTAGACCAGTTCCTCCCAATCGATTGAGCTGTTAATATGTAATTTCGATCGGTACTATAGGGGAGGTGTCATGATGGGGTCTGCAGATAAGAACTCCTCAACTTCTCAATATAACTTCATCGTGTTTGGGCTCGTAGGATTTGTCTTGACCGAAATGATATTCAGGGTCTGAACCAGGGAATGAAAAGGGTTCACCCTGAACATGGTGGTCAGGACAGGTGGTCATAGAAACCCCTCAAATACGCTGTAGTGTTTGGGCTCGGTGGATTTGTCTTGATATGTACTCATTTTAATGAGTAGCTTAAATAAATGCTTGTTTTAAAAAAGTTTTGTTTTAATTAAGAATTTTGTTTATTGAATTCCTATCGATCCTTTAACTAAATAATCTCTTAATAATGATTTTAAGCTTATTTCGTGGTTTAATGACGTATTACTTTGTTTAAAACAATAATCTCTAAATCGACGCGAAACACTTTACATAATATATTCTGTATAATTAGTGTTGTACAGTACTTAATGTTTTTTTACACACAGTTGAGAAGCTATATAGACCTAAACTTAAAGATATATCGATTGTTATTAGTTCCTAAAAATACCTATCTCATAAAAAAAACAATAATACCATAATTCCCTATTATTGTAACTTATTAATTTAGAATAACATTAGAATACTTATATATAGGTATGAATTATAATTTACAATTATACTTTGTTTAAATATTTATAATAGTGTGATTTTATATATATAAAATAAGATAAGTTCTCTTAAGCAAGGCGGCGAATTCATGTTAAAGTTATTCATGTTTAGCTAATGCGAATGAATTAAAATAATTATTGAATAAAATATTTACATATACGAACGGAATGCATGTTATTTACTTTATACCTGCGTTTTTATTGTATCATTACCAATGGCACTACATCCCTTCAAGTGCCGGTTTCTACCTAAGCGGAGAGGATATGTGTTCAGTTAACCAATCAGATTCTTAATAAATGACGTGAAAAAATTGTCACGTCATCTTTTAAGAATCTCATTGGTCTCTTCGGCTTAGGTGGAAACCGGGTCTGACTCCAAATGACAGGTGTGGCCCAAAGATCTCTCCTCTCCATCGATTTCTAAAGTTTGCATTGGTTATCCAGCTCTTTATAGTAATCAATTCATTTTGAAAACAACGATTTTTCGTATATTATATTTTGTATTACTGATTGATTTACAACAATAATTTTTATTGTAAATCGATCGGTAAATTATCTGAGCCAGGTTCTAGTGCCCTCCTTACTAAATGACAGATTTACGCATGTTAACTAGAAAAACTACACTAGAGCCTGAAATTATTTTAAAAATTGCACACTGCTAGAACTTGGCTAGAATTAGAAGTTGCGCATTGGCTTGCTAATTGTCGTTTAACATAGAGCTGGCTGCAAAAATATTTTTATTGTGTCATTATTATGATTATAATATTATTTAATAACAAAATAATTAACTAAGTTATACTTGTACCGATAGACACTCACGTGCTTCGTCGTCGAGTTCAAGTGGTTGCCTCTCCGATGGCGGGACTGCGTCCGAAAGTGCGTTTGACTGCGAATTTCCCATGGGTTAGTAGAAACAGAATGAGAAACGTTTTTTTAATCGAATAGATTTTCAAACTATTGAAATTCTTTGTGTTAGGGCTATCTAAATTGATATCGAGCTTTAACCTATTCCTTGATAAATTGAATGTTTGTGTAAAGTCTTGTAATAGCTTATGCAAGAGACTTCGCCCGCGCAGACTTTGAAATTTGAAACCCTTATTTCATCCCCTTAGGGGTTAAATTTACAAAAACCCTTTTTTAGTGGATGTGATATCATAATAGAGCTTTCTGCAGCCAAATTTAAGCCCGATCAGTTCGTTTGGGCTGCACGTTTATAGATTAGTCAGCTAGTTAGTCAGCCAGCTTTTTCTTTTTTATAATATAATATAATATTGAGATATTTTGATACAGGTACAATAAAACGTAAACCCTCAATGAAACCCAACATCCCTCTGACATGGATGACGCGACAGCTAAAAGAAATGGTGGAAAATGAAGGTGACACGGACCCCGGTGACTCCGGGACGCTGACGAGGCGATCACGATCGCGCGACGACTCGACTCTCAAACGACACCACTCAACAGCTACAGGTAGTTATTACATAAAAATTACACCACACACTAAAGTCAACTTTGTGCTCTGATTCTTTTTCTGTTTTAGACGTTATCAATTTGTTTAAATTTTGGTGAACAAAAGATTGGGAAGAGGCGCCACAGTTTGTCAGTTCAATAAGGGTTTATCTTCCACAGAAACGTCAGACACGCCCATCTATAGCACCGGCAGCATGACTTCCAGCAGCCCGAGTCGTAACGAACAGACCTCTCCGACTTATGGCCATTATGAGACTATCGCACGAGACCCCTACAGAGCAAGTGTTGACACCGCATCTTCTCTCTACGGATATACGATCTATGACAAGACGCAACAAGTGCAAGAAGTAGCTGTCGAGGATCTGCCACTGCCCCCTCCGCCAACAGATGATGTTCCAGACGGTATGTTTAGCTCTACTCTAAGTCTCGACTCGTTACCTCCTCCTCCACCGCCTCTCGACCCTATCGAAGACATTTGCGGATCTCAACTCAGTCTTCCACCGCCTCCTCCAGAGCATGCAATGGAAGCCCACACTGGACGTGTGCAAGACATCGTTAGTCAATTAACAGCACAACAAATAGAACAAGCTTCTCGAGCTGGACAGAGAAATAGCATCCGCATAGCAGACCCGAGCCGTTCGTTCCCGAGACAACCATCTCTAGACAGCGTCCATTCCGATACTTCCAAAACATCCTCTCTGCAATCGGATAAAAGCATTTATGGACAGCAAAACGTTGCATACGGCGCTTGCCTCGTCGAGTTGCAGACCAAAAAACTCAGCAACGGCAGCCCCTCTATACAGAAGAAAGTGACGGAACCTGCGAAAGAACGATCTAGCTCCATGAAAAAAGTCAACTTTGCAGATGATCTCCCGACTTGTTCAGACAAGAAAAACAAGAAAATCACCTTTAATTTAACAGACGCTCCACCATCACCACGGAAACCACCACCGCCGAAGCGAAATGAAAGTACGCGTCTGTCATCCCCGAAAAAACTCGCTGATTCAAACAGCAACCCACCTAAAGACTTCCTTAAGGATCTGCAGAGAGTGATGCGGAAGAAGTGGCAGGTAGCACAGAAATGTAAACTGGAACCGGCAACAACGCCGCACGAAGTACTGGGTTTTAGAGAATATCCGCTGTCGGACGATTATAAGGAAACAAGTGTATCCATGTGGGTTCAGGAGCATTACGGAAGCGGATCCGGAGTAGAAGATCCCTTTTACGAGAACGTTTTTGGAAGAGAGGCCCCACCGAGGCGCGAGGAGCCAAAACCTATAAAGAAACGGCCACCCCCAGCGCCACCTCGACGAAGCGACTCTACTCACTTAACAACGCACCCCGGACTTGCCGGTCCTCCGCATTCCTCACTGCCTGCTCATCCTTCCGCGGTCCAACCGACCGCTTGAGACCGCCTGAACATATCGCTCGCGTTGTGTGGACTCGCCTGTCGAATGTGCAATGCGCGTAATTCAAACCGTTGAACTCCACGACGAACTATGTGTTGTGATAGAGTGACGAAAGGTGAACCGCGAGCGATTAAATTAGTGAACTTTCGTATTTTATACCAATGTACATGCTATGTGTATTGTAGTAGCAATTTACTGTTCATAATTGCATAAATGTAGTGATTTTATTTAGTGATGAAAATTTCAACGGATCCCTAATGTAGCTAATTTGCATATGGTCTGTCGGTATGAACTTTAAGACCAGTTTCATTTATATCTTAAAGAACGGAACGCAGTTCTCAGTAATGTGTGAAAATGTGACCAATGGTAGGTAAATTCAAAGGTGTTAGGTAGGGTTGGAATAAGTTTGAGGTAAATTGTATGGCGGTGCTATTATGAAGTGGTATATAATATGTAAATTAAATTTGCTGGTCTAGTTCAAACCAAAATGTCTCTAAGTAATTGTATTTTGTTAAATTACACTGATTATTATTGATTGATAAGTAAAAAGATAACATGCCACAGTACATGCCACACCTCTTTAAATTTGGAAACTTACATAAATGTGATGTTTGACGATGAAGAATAAAGCAAAATTTGAATTTTATAATGGACTAAGAGCCAGCACGCGCCAGTCCTTCTTTATTTTAAAAACGCTGAAAGTTTCTCTGTGTATTGTCTCCAACACGGGGCGAAATGTTTGTTTGGATTATAGTAGATTTGGGAGATAACAGGTAATAAAGATGCAAAAATCTTACGTCAAAGTATAAATGTGATTTTTTTATATTTTCTTCTGAATAGTACCTATTACAAATCACGTCACGCATTGCCAGACACTTAGCATCATGGCATCCTCCTCTGCCTGACAACCCTAAAGTTTAATAAATTGTTAAAGTTACGCAGAGAAACTTTCAGCTTTTATAATATAACGAAGGTCTGGCACGGGCTGACTCTCTCTATAATGTCTGATCGACGGTCAATTTCTGGCCGAAGGATTTAATAGCCTTAAGAAACCAGAAGATTGACTTAAAGTGAATCAAATAAGGTTATGTTGGAGTTTATGTTGACTGTTGTCTTGTTAAACTTGTCGTAAATAATAACCCTCCGTTCCCACTTGTCGTTTGTCGCTTGATGTCCCAGTGGCAGTACATTTTGACACAAAATCGTCCGACAAGTGTGAATAGCTTCATATAAAATGTTCTGCCACTGGGACATCCGATTTAAATCCGGGCCCGACAAACAAGTGGAAACAGGGGGTACACTTCAAAATAATGTCAATTTTTACCTAAAAAGTAAGGGCGCCTTATAAATAAAAACCTTTGTAAATCCATAAAAATAAAAACGCGAAATAAACGCGCGACTGCAGCGGCTGCGGATTAGTTCATCGAACGAAATTATATGGATTCACAAAGCAGCGCGTCAGTCGCGCTGACTCCGCGCGGGATTTTTGCGCCAAATTTGAAGGCGCCTTAATTTAATAATAACAATCACAATCAGTTCAATTTCGGCGCTTGATAGAAAACTTCACCTTCAGCCAAAACGGGCTGAAGCCGAAGTGGCTCGGTCGGATACTAGAGATTTGTTAATTTTATATTATGTTTCTAATTACCGCCATAACTAAAAATAAAAGAGATGGCTTTTTGTAAAAAAAAACTTTTTATTAGGCCTCGTCAAGCCGATGATTGATTGACTCATTAATTAAAGCGTTGATGACGGTAGAATTTAAACTCATACATATTCTTAATAAACGAATTATTTTGAACATATCGCCAACGAACAACGATATCAATAATTGATTGAATGAAAACAAAATAAGAAAATACTGCATTGTTAGCCAGGTTACATGGTTTTGTACTTAGATGTTCATTCATTAATTGGTACGATACAATATTCCTAATATGTGCCATATAACTATATCTTACTTTATATTGTTTTCATAACTGAAAACAATTAAAATAAGAGAATACCTACTGTCTAATATAAAAATTGAATTGGTACCTTTTACGTCTTAATTTCCTAGATCTCAGAATTTTATAAAAACTAGGTACCTAGGTACTTACATAATAACAAAAACGAAAAGGTTCAGTTAGGTAGGTACCTAAGTACAACAAATACAATTATGTGTCAAGGAATATCTATAGCCATTGTATTTAGATAAAATTGCTTTACGGCCGTACTCAGAGTCGCTTAATCGTTACTTAAGTTTAGTTAAAACGAGACAGAGCTATATATACCTCTCACATAAATCTGTCTCGTTTTAACTCAAGTAACGATTAGCGGCTCTGAGTACGGCGGTTAGATTTATGATTTATTAGAAATTAGAAATACAACACTGTTGAGGCATACAGGCAGTAAAAATTATTACATCTCTACATAGTATAAAATAAAGTCGCTTCCCGCGTCTGTATGTATGTATTTTAATGCGGTTTTCACCAATAGATAGAGTGATTCAAGAGGAAGGTTTAGGAGGAGCTATAGTTTAATTCTCAAAAAATTAGAGATCCCTAGAGAAATTGAAGTAATGTGAATTAGGTCGGAAAAAATCCTCTCATTTGAGAGTTTCCGAGGCAATGACACCACATTAGTATCTACGTTGCAACCATGTGAAGCCGGGGTGGGTCGCTAGTATTACTATATAATTTTTATTACTTAAGATAGGGTTAGTATATATTGTATAGTATGGGCATACGAGCGTAGAATGCGCACAAAAACGGAAGTGCAAACCACCCTTACGAAGTGCGTTTGCGTGCACTAAACAGCCTAGTAGATTATTTTTAAAGTATTCCACTTTTTCGTTCATACTTTGCTGGTTGCGCTGCGATTATACATTACTAGCCGTACTCAGAGTCGCTAATCGTTACTTAAAAAGTTAAAACGAGACAGATTTATGTGAGAGATATAGCTCTGTCTCGTTTTAACTAAACTTAAGTTACGATTAAGCGACTCTGAGTACGGCTGTAAGAAAGGATATAATTGATAGTAGAAGGATATAAACTGACATACTACATTGAATCACAGACGCGCACAGGTGTGCGATCTCCAATATTTTTGATCTCACTCCATTTTTTGTGGGCTGTGATATTGACCAATATAATTACTATGAGATCTAAAAAATTTGGAACTCCCTTTTGACCTATAATAACTTGGACGCAATAATATAAAACGAAGAATGAAACCATTGTTATTTATTTCCCACCAAAACACTTTGAAAGAAGCCGTCCTTCTTGTTTAGACCTATATTCGAATAATTTTATAGTGTTTGTACTTTTATAAGCAGGAGTTACTTTTGATGAATTTGAATTGGCTTATGGATTAAAATTTAAATGAAAAATAGGAAATTTGGACTCAATTATGAAAATGTGAAGTTAGTTTTTATTTGTAGACTTTGTAATTTTTGCAGAGACCCGAAATATGCGCTTATCGTCTAGAGAATTTTTTAGGCATTATACAGACAGTTGTTTAAAGATTATCTTTATCTTAAATTATTCTATCTGCAGATTTCATCATCATCACTATCAACCCATCGCCGGCTCACTACAGAGCACGGGTCTCAGAGTGAGAAGGGTTTTGGCCATAGTCTACCACGCTGGCCATGTGCGGATCGGTAGACTTCACACAACTTTGAGAACATTATGGAGAACTCTCAGGCATGCAGGTTTCCTCACGATGTTTTCCTTCACCGTTAAAGCAAGTGATAATTAATTAATTAAAACGCACATAACTCCGAAAAGTTAGAGGTGCCTGCTCGGGATCGATCCCGCGACCTACGATTAGAAGGCGGACGTATTAATGCAGGTTTAATTGGATTTATATTGAAACTCATTTATTTTTCGGTCAATTTATTTTACAATCTTACTTATCTACCTACATAATATTACTTACCTACAAAACTTTTTAACGCGTACTTTTTAAATTTTTTAAACTCGTACCTAAGTACTTAATCAGAAAAAAATATCAGAGATTGTATCATTTGACTGTATCTAGTTCTCGATAGGTAAGTATTCCCTTTGTATTAAAGCCATTGTTTTATTTACGCATTTTATCAATGATTTAAGGATTATAAATAAACCGCCAGACTGAATAAATTAGCAGAATTTATCTAGTATAATGTCAAATTGTCTTTTGATGTGGTTGCTTTAATATGCAGGATAAAAAAGCAGGATTCCATATACTTAGTATAAATTATGTAGGTACTTGAGATATTGATCTAGAAAATCCATCCAAATCACACTCAGCTAGTAAGACTGAAAATTAAACCGACTTTGACAATAAATTTGCGTCCAAAACATGTTCCGGGTCCTTTTAGAGAATACATGTACCTACCTATTTGTAATTTTGATTTCAAAGTTAAATAAAGATAAATTTGGAGTAAATTGTAATTGTATGTCACCGGATATTTTATATGCATCGTTAGTTTATGATACTTAAGTTTATAATTTAATGCATAATATTTAAGTAATTTAAATATAGAAAGATAAATTATTATCAACAGACAAATCTATGATAATATAATGATTATGTTACTGCTAGACCACGAAAACTTTTGTATTATTTATAAATTTGATGATGATTTATCTTCGCGTACAACTTTACCGAGAGGATACCGATAATGGTACTGATTCTGAGCACAACCTAATTTTAGAGTATTCGCATACTCTTCTTACTAATGTAATATGAAAAGGACAGACGCAGTTTGACAGTTTTAAATTTTATTTTTAGATGGCAAACCCGTGATTTTAGCACATAGTCGCGACTGCGAGCCTACTGTTTAAATTTGTAGTGTGCACTAAAATTTAGAGTCTTTAAATGTAAAGTTCATGTTTTATTTTTATTTTATTTATTAGGAACACACACAATACATTAATTTAACTTTAGCATTGTTAAAAAGAAAAGGATGCACATACTCTAAATTTAGTTTAAAGAAAGACAACGGAATCGGTGCCAATTATAATGTTAACCTACTTAATAACTTTTTCTGAGAAACGTAAAATATCGCACTTTGGACATTGACTTATATATTACTTTGGAGCTATAGTGATTATACTATGATATTACTGTCCGTTGACATCTTTCGACAGTTTACAATCTCACTGATAGGTATATTATAAACTAACAATGCTTACAATTACAATCAATACAATGTTTTTAACTAGTTCATGATGCATGGGTCGAGGATGGCGGCAAGTCTTGTCAAATTCATTTGACAATCTTCTACCGCATATGCTGATGCTGACAAGAGGCGGCCTCTAAATATGACCAATAAAATAATACTATTGTTAGATATGGTCCGTACGAAATGACTTTTCACGCACCATTATATATGGGTCAACTGTCATGTCAAAAGTACAGTTCACCTTTAAAAAAGGACTAAAATCGTACTTTTGACATGAAATTTGAAACATACAGTTAAAATGGAGCGCGATTTTTTACGCATTATAATTGTTTATCTCTATGGGCCACCATGACGTATTAATTTCCATATCTCGTAGTGAGTATAGTCGTACAAAATGACTTTTCACGCGCCATTTTTACTCTATGTGTCAACTGCCATGTCAAAAGTACGGTTCGGTTCACCTTCAAAATAAGGACCAAAATCGTACTTTTGACATGATAATTGACACATAAAGTTAAAATGATGCGTGAGAAGTCATTTTCTACGCATCATAACCGCACTTTAGACAGTTAATAGAAACAAAAAAAAGTGTATCGCTGTCTTCTTGTATGTTTTAAAAATAAGATTAACTAGTTTAAAAATGAATGGTGGATTAGTAATTTGTGCACCGCCTTAAAATGAATGTCCGAGGTTTCTCAAGAATGGTGTTTGTATGGTATAGACTAGTTTTTATTGAAGCTGCAGACTTAACTGCGCTGAAATGTATTACATCACAAATACAATTGACACGAAGATAGGAGTGGAGAGTATGACTCAGATTACGTTCTGTCGCATCACAACCCTTGGCTTACACCTGTACTGATATAGGTATAGCTAGACTGTTTTGTTGATAAATATTTAATCCACGGATAATCCTTGCTCTATAGTATGAATATGGTTTAACCGATACGCTAAAAAAGGGCATCACTTTAGACCACGATTCATCCTAGGCTTAAAAGTAAGACTGCTAATTCAATTCGTACACAATTTCTTTACTGAACTTAATTGACGTGTTTCAAAATAGTGCTCTCTTTCACAATGTTCCTCTGGAAAAGAAACTTTTACGGACGAAATTAATAAAATAAGCAATTTATTCGTATTCTGTCGATAATTTAAAAAAAAACCACACTATCCATCCTAATATTATACATGTGAAACTGTGTCTGTCTGTATGTCTGCTAGCTGTTCACGGCCCAAAAGTTCAACCGATTTTGATGAAATTTGGTACCGAGCTAGCATACATCCCGGGGAAGGACATAGGCTACTTTTTAACCCGGAAAATTAAAGAGTTCCCACGGGATTTTTAGAAAATCTAAATCCACACGAGACGAAGTCGCTGGCATCATCTAGTTTTTCATAAATAACAACGTTACTAGTAATCTTTCGACATATTACAGATAAAATTTATTATTTATTAATTTGGGCCGTTAGACTAGTCAATTTAGTTTAGAGTGATTCAAAGATTGTGTAGAATCGAATTAGCACCATTGAACCCATAACACACGAGTAGATATTATAGACCAGAGGGGAAGCTTCACACTAGCTCACGCACACCACGACGTGCCACCGTCGCTCCGTGCGCCCAGTTTGGCGGCAAACGGAGCGTCCGTGACACGTCGTGGTGTGCGGGAGCTGCGCTAGAGTGAGTGAACCTACAGCCAGCCGCTAGTATGAAGCTTCCCCTCACGCATTATCTCGTGTTTCTTCATACAAATAAGACGAGTAAATGCGTAGACAAAATTTTCTCGTGGTGCGCATGTTAGCCTAACAGATCTATATATCTACTCGTGTGCCCATAATATATAAATGTCGTGCCCCAAGTCTTTACATGAGACTTTAAAATAAAATAAAACCTAAATAAATATTCGTTAACTTTGTATATACTAATACTTGTCCTAGACTTAAGGATATTACTAAACTTAGATACGGGTTACGTTTTCTCTGTTTCGGCATCTATTCTATACATACAGCTATTTACGTTTGAGAATAATTTAATCACTTTTATGTAATGCATTTATTAGTATCCTTAAATGTTTAAATTGTACAGATGAAAATAATTACCTATTATAATTACTCTTTGTATATTTTTTCAAATATACTGAAATGCCAAGTAGCTTGTATCTTTTTATTTTCTGATTCCCTAAATATTTCCTCTTCGACCTACTTTAAAAGCTAATGTAACTATATGAGTATAATACTCGTAAAATATGACTCCTCACACGCAGTTTTAACTTTTTGTGTCAAACTTTATGTCAAAAGTACGATTTTAATCCTTATTTTAAAGGTGAACCGTATTTTGAAAATCCATACTTCCATACTAATATTATAAATGCGAGTGTGTCTGTCCGTCTGTCTGCTAGCCTATCACGGCCCATCTGTTCAACCGATTTTGACGAATCTTGATATAGCGATCGCATGCATCCTGGGGAAGGATATAGGCTACTTTTTATCCCGGAAAATCAAGAAGTTCCCACGGGATTTTTAAATACCTAAGTCCACGCGGACGAAGTCGTGGGAATCATCTAGTATTACAATAAAACTTAAAGATAGCCTTATCTAATTACTACACAAATCATGCCCGTGTGGAATGGTGCCAAGAATACTGGCTGCATTTCCTCGGTGGACAGCCAGGCTGATCCGTTGCGCAAAAAATGAGCCAGCCCTTCTGTCATGAGATGAGGCCATTGATCGCGGTGAAATGTCTCGTAAAAACATTTTTAGCACTAAGACTCCATGGCCTCATTGTCTCCACGGCAAACGGAACAAAAATGTAACTATCAGGCATGACTGTTGACCCATAGAGCTAAAATGGCGCGTGAGTAGTCATTTTTTACGGACCTTACGGTTATTTGTACCGAAATTGGCACGCGTTGACAATTTCAAAAATAGCATCAATCTGTGGCACAGATCTGTCATCTGTGGCATCAATGAAATCATCATACTATAAATATTTTCATATACCTACTTATTATCTCAGCTTATTATGAATTTAATTAGGTAAATTTAATAAAAAAGAAACGGTGTAAAATTTCCACATGGAAGGTGAAGGTAAATAATAATCATTCGAGTTATATTATCATGTCACTAGGTACTTATTACCTACTTAAAAACTAACACGAAAAAAAAAACCGGCCAAGTGCGAGTCAGGCTCGCGTAATGAGGGTTCCGTACTACAGTCGTATTTTTTCAACATTTTGCACGATAATTCAAAAACTATGATGCATAAAAATAAATAAAAATCTGTTTTAGAATTTACAGGTGAAGACCTTTCATATGATACCCCACTTGATATAGTCACTCACTTCGTAAGTTGAAAATACTAATTATTAGTTCATGACCACAATTTAATTTTTTTTGTGTGATCTAACCCTAAATTCACGGTTTTCAGATTTCAACGGGAAGTACCCCGTAGGTTTCTTGACAGGCAGACGGACGGACAGACAGACAGACAACAAAGTGATCCAATAAGGGTTCCGTTTTTCCTTTTGAGGTACGGAACCCTAAAAAGTAACAAGCGCTAATTGTTTCAATATTTTATATAATATGTACCACCTAATACTTCCATACAATACTATAAATGCGAAAGTGTGTCTGTCTGTCTGCCTGCCAGCTTTTCACGGCCCACCCGTTTAACCGATTACAACGAATTTGGATGTATAGGGAGATACTGGGTCTAGTCTTGTTATCTAAAATATACTAATGTTATAAAGAGGTTAAGTTTGTAAGTTTGTTTGTGGGGGGTAATCTCGGAACTACAGAACCGATTCCGAAAATTCTTTCACCAGTAGAAAGTTATAATTCATAAGTGACATAAGCTATATAGATCCATAGGGAAATTGTAATAAGCCACCCGTGCGAAGCCGGAGCGGGTGGTTAGTAAATAATAATGTAAAAATATCACTGTTATTTCATAATTTGAACTTTTTAGACGATTGCACCTGTATCAAAATTATTGGCCAATTGGAGGACGTGAAATGGTCGTTATCTCCCCGCAAATATCGTACAAGTCGCGGCCCACTAGCGATAGGTGATTGGACTCGGAATCCGCACATATGGCTGCACTACGTTGAAAGCAATGATGGGTTGCTAGTCGATGACGATGTATTGAGGTACTGAGGTCCTATACTCCCTGCAAATATCGTCCAAGTCGCAGCCCACTAGCGATAGGTGATTGGACTCGGAATCCGCACATATGGCTGCACTACGTTGAAAGCAATGATGGGTTGCTAGTCGATGACGATGTATTGAGGTACTGAGGTCCTATACTCCCTGCAAATATCGTTCGAGTCGCGGCCCACTAGCGATAGGTGATTGGACTCGGAATCAGCACATATGGCTGCACTACGTTGAAAGCAATGATGGGTTGCTAGTCGATGACGATGTATTGAGGTACTGAGGTCCTATACAGGATATATACATCAGGATGGAGGGGTTGGGATCAATGGATTAGTATATGCTTGATACCTTAAATTTTATTTGACCGGCAACAGTTCCTGAATCTGGTGGAGAGTTGAAATTTTCACAGAATGCGTATTTCTATTGCCGCTATAACAACAAATAATAAAAAACTCAAAATGACTGTCATGAAAATTTGAAAAAATTAACAAGTATGTAGGTATTATTTCTAAACGATGGTACGGAACCCTTCTTGTGTGAGTTCAACTCGCACTTGGCCATTTTTTTACTATTTTATTTACTCCAAAAATAGGTAAGTAATGTATTTTCAGATCTACCGACAGTCGATATTGGTCCATTCATGATGTGCAGCGGTATCATCTCGGAGACCTTCATTGCGAACAAGTTCTGTTCACTTATCAATACCCCAACCTCCGGATGCCCTCGCTTCTCGGCAGTTATTTGTGGAAAGCCAATACAGCACTTAAGTTGCCACCTGCTCTTTATATAAAAGAACTGCATAGATCAATTGAACTCACATTGAAGGTAAATTTAAATTTGTTACTACTTAAAAGTGAATGTTTGGAGTTTCTCTACGAGATCAAATCAGAAATGAGGAGATCCGTAGGAGAACTAGAGTAACCGACATAGCTCAACGGGTTGCGAAGCTGAAGTGGCAGTGGGCAGGGCACACAGTTCGTACAATCGATAGACGTTGGGGTCCCAAGGTGCTGGAATGGCGACCTCGCACCGGAAGACGCAGCGTTGGAAGACCCACCACTAGGTAGACGGACGACATCAGACGAGTCGCAGGGAGCCGCTGGATCCAGGCGGCGCAAGACCGTGGCGTGTGGAAGTCCCTACAAGAGACCTATGTCCAGCAGTTGACGTCTATCGGTTGATGATGATGATGTGGGGCGTCAGGAAGTAGGTTATCTATAAAATAATAGTAATTAGACATACTTTTGTTTTACAATTCTTATGTAACAGAAAATGGAAGTTAAACAAGCGCAAATGGACCGTCTAATCATATCGGACCAGCTAATTAACATCGACCGACTGCACTATTCTAAACGAAAGTCTTTCCTAAAAATTCTGAATAGTATTATTAGGTAAGTACCTATCCACATAAGAATTTTAATACTAATCGTCGAACTTTCATTATTCGCAACTTATACGTAAGTATATCAAAGTTTAGACTTTCAGAGTAACTCATACTTTAGACATGAAGATCCTAGTAGATGCATAAACCCAACACGATGCGATTTTAAAGTACCTAAAGTAAAAGTATCTCTGCATATTGTCCCACACAGGGAGGGACAATCCGCGAGTATGTAGTTTAGATTATGGTGGGTTTGGCAGATAACAGGTAACAAAGACGTATAAAATCTTACGTCAAAGTACTTATAAAGTCTATTTTTTTTTCTTCGGAATTGTATTAGAAATTACGTAATAGGCTACTTGACTCATATCTAATTTCGTCCAATAAATGATTATTTATTATAGTATTTTGCTTAAGACAACGAAATAACAATCAATAACAATTATTAAAAACGCAGGATGGATATATAAATCCAATTTAAAAAAATACAGTTTTTATTTTTATTTGAAACGCAGAAAACGCTGTCAGCCATAATGTGACGTCATTAAATATGTAAACAAAGAAATGTCATCCCTATGTCACGCGGGGACTAACGTAGTATCTATATATATAAAATTTAAAGTCCTGACTAACTTATATATCAACGCACAGCCTAAACATCTAACCAGCTGGTCCTAGATACATGAAATTTGGTGGGTGTGTTCTTTGTAGGTAAATCCATCCACTAGGAAAGGATTTTTTGAAATTCCACCCCTGAGTGGGTTAAACGGGGGTTTGAAATTTATGAAGTCCACGCGGGCGAAGTCACGAGCATAAGCTAGTTTTTATATATTTCTAAAAACTCATAGTAAACGTAAAAAATTATCGTTTTCTCTTTATAAATTGAATAAGTTATTAAGTAAGACTTACAACGAAGTGATCTTTGCAAAAATAAATTTGGGTTGAAGTCGTTAGTCATATAGGATCGTGTTACGTATATTTATTTCACTGGGCACTCTAATCCACAACTTTCCTGTGGTCTTTATCGATGCGTTTTTACATTCTCGGATGATACAATAACGATAATTACTATATTTTCCATGTAAACTAGTATAGAAGTCATGTTTATTAAACTTTGGGAAGTTATGCTGTTGTTTACAAATGCATGACGTCAGAGCACAGATAATCTATCGGCCAAACATGGCCGACAGTGTTTTCACCTGTCTAAGAAAAATATATTTTTAAATTAAAGTTTTACGGTTTTTAGGGCGCAAAAAAATATAGTGTTAATTTTTTTGATCTAATAGGACAAATATCAACCATTTAAGACCAACTTAAAAAAAGTGTCAACTAGCCTATTAAGTACTTTCTATCCGGGAAAATCAAAGAGTTCCCACGGGATTTTAAAAACCTATATCCACTCGAATGAAGTTTATTTTTTAAGTTTATTATGAAAAATATTTTTTTCTTTCTTCCTTACTTTATACTGGAGTCTTAAGCTTTATAAAGGGTGCTAGCATATAAAACCAGGTCTTCGGTACCGACAGGTCGGTCCAGATCGGTGCCGATCGGTGCGGATAAATTAGCCCCATATTATCTTATGAGCTCTCATATAAAAAGACAGCTGTAATGCGTATAAACGGCTATGTTTTACCCGCACCGAGCAGTACTGACCTACACCGACCTGTTGGTACTGGAAACCTGCTTCTTTATGTAAGCACCCTTATACTCGTTGAAAATTTCCCTAGCTCATCAGTTAAGCTTTTTAAAAAATAAAGCTTGGACAGTTTTCAGGATAGTTTGCAGCTGGTCTCGTTAGAAAACCTATGTTGTAAGCGATTAGAAGGCATCCAGCTCCTTGAAACGCTAGCCTGCTTCGCCGCTAACACTTTGAAATATTTGTTCCTGTGGCGGTTCGTGTTGCCCAATGAGAACCCTATCCTTATCAACTATAGCTATATTACCGGTAAGTTTGCATACTTGCACTACCCACAGGATCCGCAGGATAGTCTATTTAAGTAATGGACGTCTGGATTTCGAACGGGTCGTCCATTAGTATCTAAAAGGTGGCGCTGAATTATTTGGTTTCGAAAGGGCTAGCGCGCACCACGGTAAATTTCCGTGCGTTTTTTCCCCGCAATATCTGTGAACTATATGGAAGCGTGCGGACTGCGGAATTAATTCCGCACCGGATTTTAATACATTTAAATTCAAAATAACGGATTTTAAAATGCAACTCACCGCACCGTGGTGCGCGCTAGATCTTACATTCATTATAAAAAGTTTGGTTGCTTGGCGACCATTATTTATCCTGACACTGTCAAAGAGTATCTAACTCCTTTTACTAAGCTAAGGCTAAGCTATTCTGTAAACATGGCAACAGATGAAGACAAATGTAAAATAGCGAAGTTATTACAAGGATTGGAAGTACCGGAAGTGAAATTATCCGAACGATGCAACGACTTACTTAGAGAGTTTCATAAGAAATTCGATGGTGATATAAGTATTGAGGAGATGGAGGCTGATAACCATGAAAACCCTTATGTGCCTGATAAAGAAGTACTGGAGGAAAACGAGAGGAAGCTAAAGGAACTTCTGATGGAGAGCAAACGGTACGATTAGGCCACAGACACTTCTTGTAGAAAAACTCGTGTGGAATGTAATCGCAATGCATTTTTTTGAAATATTAGATTAACCGCACTTTGGATACGAATATGTATCATACATAAACTTATGAACCCTGGTCCCTGGGCTAACGGTTTCGTGCAGTCCTCTTTGGTGTGACGATTAATCTGTATCTTTAAAATTATTCACTTCTTTGATCCCACTTCACTTTTTTTACCCGACTGAGGCGAAGCCCAAAGGAGGGATACACTAAAAACACTATAAAAAAAAATTATAAATATAGAATCAAATTCGTTCGAAAAAGCATCTAAAGTGCAACATTTGAGGTGATGAAATGCCGAAGAGAACTTCCGTCGAAATTCTTGGACTCAGCGTTTTATGCGCTCTATATAACATTTGCATGCGAAACATTCGAACGGAATTCCGCTAGTTATTTTGTCACTGGACCTGTGTAATTTCCAAAATTATTTATTCGTATTTAAAAATAATAAAATATTTATTAAGTAGTAACTATCAAAATTGTAATAAGAAAATAATAAGTATATGTAATTTTAATTTTGTTGATAAATACACTTGTACCTAATTATTATTAATCAAATTATTCTTGTTTTAGTGCAAAAAAAGCAATTGATCTAAATCTGAACGCCGTCGATCCAAAGAGGCCCTGGCGTACTCATTCCAACAAAGAGAAACTTCTGCGCATCGAAAATGAACTGAAACATCACATCGAGAAATCTTCTTCGGCTATCACACCAATGGACGAGCAACAAATGACAGAGCTGGTGAATGTGTGCCGCGAGGAGACGATGATATCTCAATCTATCGGTGCTAATCGATTGAGAGAGACCGTGGACGAGGCGAGAAGAAATCTGCCCAACTTTCAGTACAGGATCGTTGAAAATTCTACTGCAACTACAATTTTACGCCATGCCACAATTTTACCCCATGCTTCCAATACAAGTACACCTAATGCTGAAGAGAATGCTGCTATTAATTAAAGCATAGCTAAAAAGTTTTCTACTTCTGTAACTAAGTACCTACTTAGATTTCAATAAATTCTTTTTTGTTTTTAAATCAAAAAAAGTTTTTATTGTTTCAATTAGTAGATTTAATGTAAGAAAATCTATACAAAACTCGAATTTTTTGCTAACTAAATTTTTGATTTTATTTAATTACTAGATATATTTACAATAATTACAATAAGAGGTTTAATAATTACAAAAAGGAATGAGCAACTCTGATGACAATACAATATTATGATAGGTAGGTACCTATCATCGAGCTGGTACGACTCCTCAAAGGCTGTACCTAAGTCTTTAATTATTTATTTTACGGCCCTGGATAGTCATTTACCACATACCACACACATACCTACCACACCACAGCCCACTACATCACAGCAGCAAAAATGTATTGTGATTCATTATAGTATTCCATTTGTATCAGGAAGTGGACAACACATTGATCTGCCGGACAACCGGTAGTGTTTTTGGTCCGCTGCCTGGGCGAGCTACGCAACCTGCGAGTTCTCGGAATATAGTACGCGTACTTACATCGCCGACGGCAGTGGTTACGCTCTCCTCTCTCTGCTACCAGTTATACGGAGACCACATAATAGTGTTCCATTTGTATCAGAAAGTGGACAATACATTGCTCAGCCGGACAGTCGGCAGTGTTTCCTACGCTGCCTCGGCGAGCTACGCAACCTGCGAGTTCTCGGAATAGAGTACGCGTACATCGCCGACGGCAGCGGCTACGCTATCCTCTCTCTGCTACCAGTCATACTAAGACTATATTATTGTGTTCCATTTGTATCAGGAAGTGGACAATACATTACTCGGCCGGACAGTCGGCAGTGTTTCCTCCGCTGCCTGGGCGAGCTACACAACCTGCGAGTTCTCGGGATAGAGTACATGTACAACTGTACAACACCGACGGCAGCGGCTACGCTATCCTCTCTCTGCTACCAGTCATACTGAGACCATGTTATTGTGTTCCATTTGTATCAGGGAGTGGACAATACATTGCTCGGCCGGACAGTCGGCAGTGTTTCCTCCGCTGCCTGGGCGAGCTACGCAACCTGCGTGTTCTCGCGCTAGAGTACGCGTATATCGCCGACGGCAGCGGCTACGCTCTCCTCTATCTGTTACCAGTCATACGGAGACCACATTTCTGCTTACAGGTAAATAAACTCTAATGACTGATAAAGTTAGGTATGTAATGAACTGACAGAGAACAGGTCCTTTGAAAAAGGATACCGGACGGGTTCGAAACTAGTCAGACATATAATTCCCGCAAATTGCTATTGCGTTGTCATGTCCGAGTCATGCACTAGCGGATTTCGGCTGGCGCGACGTTTGACCTGAGCTGAGTGTAAAACGTCACGTCACGAGTCCCAACACACTCATCATCATCATCATCATGATCAAGCTATCGCCGGTTCACTACAGAGCACAGGTCTCCTCTCAGATCGAGAAGGGTTTTGGTCATAGTCTACCACGCTGGCGAAGTGGTGGATTGGCAGACTTCAAACACCTTTGAGAACTCTGCGTGCTGGTTTCCTCACGATGTTTTCCTTCACCATTAAAGCAAGTGATATTTGTTTTTTTTAAACGCACATAACTACGAAAAATTTGTGGTGCGTGCCCGGGATCGAACCCTCGACCTCCCGAAAAGAAGTCGGACGTCTTAACCACTAGGCCATCGCCGCTTCACAACAGACTACAACACGGTAATGCGGTGTGCTTTCATGATTCAGCTGATCTGCCGTGAAGACCAGATCCCGGGACGGGCTGACGCAGCGCTCGGCGTGGGAGGGCACGACATCCCCGACACCGCATGGCGCCGCATTGCTATCGCCTGCCCTGATTTGTATTTGTTCATGGCTTTTTGTTAGTAATTAATTAATTAGCTCAACCGGTATAGGAGTGGACTGAAAACCGAAAGGTCGACGGTTCAAATCCCGCCCGTTGCACTATTGTCGTACCTACTCCTAGCACAAGCTTGACGCTTAATTGGAGGGAAAGGGGAATATCAGTCATTTAATAAGGCTAATATTCTTTATAAAAAAAAAAAAAAATTGTTTCAGTTTGATATATGTATTTGGGTCTCCTCTAAGAGTGAGAAGGGGTTTGCTCATAGTCTACCACGCTGGCCAAGTGCGGATTGACAGACTTCCGACTCTCAAGCATACAGGTTTCCTCCCAATGTTTTCCATCACGGTTAAAGGAAGTGATATTTAATCACTCTGAGAGGAAACCCTTGCTCTGTAGTGTGTAGTGTAGATGGGTTGATCATGATAATATGTATTTGGATATTCTGTTTGATAAAGGTATACGCCAATTCCGAAAAGATAAGAGTTGCGTACCCGGGATTGAATCCCCGACATCCAGAATATAAGGGCGACGTTTTAACTAGGTACTAGATTACATCCGCAAACTCAAACTCAAATTATTTAGGTAAAATTTTACGCTTACCTACTGATGGTCAAAATTGTAATTTGTATCTTACTAGACTATCACTAGCAGTTAGCACTAGGTTATACCTACCTATATTTTATTAAAAAGGCTTAATAGGTGATATTTTCACAACAGATCGCATCCAAGATTACGATAATGTCCGGCGTTTTCTGACGCCCAGCATCCCTCTGCGCGAGGCACACCTGCAACTTGGCATTGATATACATGTCTCTCAGCGACAAGATTCTGATCTTAGCTGTTTTATACGTCATCTTGGCTATCGCTATGCTGACACGCTCGGTGAGTCCTTTACTCATATAGGAGATGCCAAACATCTAGTTCGTTCTGAAGTTGTGACTATATACCTATCTAATCCTCTCCGAAATCATATCCTGGATACGGCCTTGCTTGGCTTACTTTTTTGTCCGTCATAATAAAAAAAACTGCACCACATAAGGCATAGGTACACCTACCTGTAGTCTGATTTGTTAGAAGTAATTTTCCGTATTGTCCTTCACAAATAAACCACTGTCGGCGCTTGGCCTTATTAGTTTTCTTATCTTTTCTAGTAACCCTGAGCATCCAGCAGTGGCGTGCAGTGGAAGTACCCATGCGTCATATTCTGGAACTGATGCCCCGACTGACTAGATTTATGTACACGGGTCGTGTGAGCGCCGCCGATGTGCACGATGCCCTAACCATTGTCTCTTGCGGAGTTTGTGAAAGTGTGTACCTACTCTTGATATTTTACTACCCAATCAGAAATGAGGAGATCAATGATTGATGACATTGGGGTATCAAGGGGGATGTTTGGAAGGCGACATCAATCGAGTTGAAGGGAGCCGCTGGATTCAGGCACTGCAAGATCGTGGCGTGTGGAAGTCCTTACAAGACTTATGTGCAGCAGTGGACGTCTATGACGACTAATCAATATTACTCTTGGATGAATGATTACCTGGATGGATACTAAGCTCCAAATGCGTGTCAATTATTTATGTGTGCGTGCGTCATCTTGTCACTGTGTGCACTCATCTATATGGTTGGGACAACGAGTTTAAGGATATCGATATTACAGCTAAATTAATTCTCTATGTTCAGATGACGGAACACATTCATTAAAAAACAGTAAATTTTTAATATTTTTTATTTATAAATGCGAACGTGTGTTTGTTTGTTAACTAAACAACCAATCGACTTGATTTTTGGCATAGATAGTTATATTTGAAAGGACGGAGAGTAACATAGGATATTAATCCACGCGGATAAATTCGCGGGCATCAGCTAGTACTTAGTATAAAACGAAACACATTTTTAATTAATTCAAATCAATTTATTGAGTAAAGAGATTGAAAAAGATTGAGAAAAAGATAGGCAAACAGTTTGTTGGTTCTACTTCCCACGGCTTCAAATGTAGGTAGATAAGAAATGTGACTTATTTTAGGATCGTCTTTATACGTGAAAGAAATCAGATCTAAGTCGAGATCAGCTGGCATTTCATATTATAGCTGCTCGATACTCTCTAGGATAGGATTTCCACACGCCACGGTCTTGCGCCAACACCATCAGACTCCCTGCGGCTCTCTTTACAATCTGTTAAAAAAAAACAAGTAATAAAATTAAAAAGCTATAAGACTCACGATGAACTACAGTGGCCCTGGTAAGTTCTATTTTCCTTATTACTGACCAAAAATAGATGCATTTGACGATTCATAAGTAAGAACTTCTAAAAGTTTATAATTGAATTAAAAATTATCCTCAATAACAGTCTTTACCTAACTACTTACCTACTCTTGCAACATGACATTGAAGAGTTGGATTAGTGATTAGTTGTTACAAAGTTTATACCTACCTGGCAGCCAGCCTGGTAGCCTAGTATCTATTCACAATCAGCAGACCCAAGGCTTCTAAGGTAGATAAAGTTCGACTCGTTTTGGTTTCATTATTAGCCAGCTCTTGACGTGGTTTTAGTTTCTTTATTATTATTATTATTATTTATTTATTATTTAATTAGAACGGCCATAAAGCCAATTACACTATAACCTGAAATAAAATTTTATTTATGTCATGCTTTTAAACATGCAAAAATCCTTATGATCGTCATAGGGGTTTTTGCATTTTTAACAAAAATTAAAAAAAAACTGTAAAACATAAGAAATAATTTACTTCCTCAAAACTGGTACACTAGGTAGTCCTGTGTCGTGGGTACCTGAATAAAAACTTAGTGAAAAGTTCTTTATTTTTTTGTTGTCTTGATACTAATTATAAGCAAACATATTAATACATGCATAGATGATTATTATTTTCTACAGAGTTGAAGCAAATTAAAATACAAATTCAAGATGAGGAGTCTAAGCGCCCGTATTGGGAAAAAGAAGTCGATAAACTGACCGATGAATTCAAAGATATTATGGACCTATATGAAATTGCTTTCTGTATTAACATTTACAAATCATGATTTTAATGAAATAAAAATATTGAGCAAATTTCCGTTATAGTTACTTAATTCGGAGGCCCCAATGCAAAAACTTCTCAGGATGAGAATGATTTGGAATTCAAAGACACACAGATTTCAAAGACCTTTGAGAACATTTCCTCACGATGTTTTCCTTCACCGATAAAGCAAGTGTTTAAACGCTCATAACTCTGAAGTCTAATGAAGTCTCTGCGAATCTTACTCTTAAATTAGTCAGATTCGCGGATGGTCCAAATCGCGATTGGTCATATTCACGGATAGTCTGATTCGCAGATAGTCTATAGTCCAAAAAAGCATTATTCGCGCGAGACTTCGTCCACTTGTATTTCGGTTTTCAAAATCCCGGGCGAACGCTTTGCTGTTTATTATTTTAACGCTACATAATAGCGTTAGTATAACGTTAAAATTATCAGCGTTAAGTTTTTATTCCCGAAAATCCGTTTCAAGCGGGATTTTTAAGAACCAAAATTCAAGTGAACAAAGTCGCGCGCGAATCGTGAATGCGAATGCGAATTGGACTATCCGAGAATCGCACCAACCGCGAATTGGACTAACTGCGAAAAAGGTGACTTGACTAAATGAGAATTGCACCTATCGCACCTGAGCGATTCTTTGGATCTGGCGAGTAGAGTCGCAGTAAGTAGGCACAGTTCGTGTTAGGCAAAAGGAACTGACAACAGTGGCATACTTTTATACTAAAATGGAAGATGGACTGAAGAATCAACCCCGGCTAACAGCCTCCCTTCTCAACAAGGTCTCATTTGAATGAGGCTCAAGTGGACGAGGACATATTGGAGATGTCTCTGAACAAGTTCACACTTTTCATAGAACGTACACTTATTGACACATCCTCAATCACTCAATCAATCAGCCTATTTGCGTCCACTGCTGGACATAGGCCTTCCCAAGAGCACGCCACCACACACGATCCTCCGCCTTCCTCATCCACCCACCTATTTATTGACAGATCCTATTACAATGTAAAGGATTATTTAAGTGATAAGAAAGCTTGGGAATGAGTTGCTTGACGGCTTTGTGATAGTTCTAATAAGTTTAAGTGATTTTGTAAAGTGGTGATAATAAAAAGAAATAAGAATGCCGGCTGGGTTTGTTGTGGGCTCCTCTCAGACCTGGGCGCGTTGGGAACCCTCGTAGCTTTAGTTTTAAATTCGCGTAAAAATTATCACTTACTATATTATCATCTTACAAATGCAACAACCGAAAATTTAATTGCGTAAGTGTGCATGTCGGACCAATGAGTCGGGACCAAGCGCTCACAAACGCACACATTCAGTTTACTTACCTCACTTATACCGATACGACTTAAACACAAGCATGAGCCACTCGCCTTCGTGAATTGCAAGAACTGTACCTATTTTGAATAAAACATTTGATTTTGAAGATATCTGATGATGTTCGGGATGGGGGGGGGGGGGATTGTGGTCTGTGGATAGAGATAAGGGTCGTAATAATAGAAGGTATACAATAAATAAAGATTATATTTCTTTATATAATTTTATTTAAACTAAAATATATAACAGTAGCTGACTTAGGGAGGTGCGCGCGCAATGCGCTGTCACGATTTAAAACAAAATAGATCAGCTACTGTTCAATTAGTTTTTATATTGTAAAATTAACATAATAACAATAATTATTAATAATAATTTTTGTATAATTAATAAAATTAGTTTTAAAACATACTTTAAAATGAAATTTTATTATTATGAACAATACATACAGTTTTAAAATATTTAAATAAATAAATTCATGCATACGTGCGTAAGTAATAGCTTTATTAGCATATTTATTGATGGGTTTTAAAACATTATATCGTCAAAAATATAAATAAAATAAGTAATAATATAATTATTGTATCCTGATTTTTATTTTATGCATTTGATTTACTCGTAGCCTTAAGATTTTGGCCGTTATTGTATGGAAGATTTGGACCACGTGATAATCAGGGTGAAAAGGTGTTAGCTATGTAGATTGGCGTTGATGGGAGATCTCTGAAAATCTATCTGAAACTCAGATTCCCCGTGCACGGGAGGGAGGAAGGTTTTACACCAAAAAGGCCATTAAAAACGTGATGTTCTAATCGGGGTGTGGTTCAGCGCAATTTATTTTCATTTCATCGTAATATGAGAGTTAAATCATAATAACATTTGAAAGGCAAATCTGACGAACAAAATGTGAATCCTTGCTAAATCTGACGACTCCAAAAACTAAATTCAGAGCGAATATAAGTTATTCTCAGAATAAAGGTTGGACCGCACCTGGCGGACTGCACCGCAGTCGAGTGGCGCGGCACTGCGCGACTAAATAGTGTTTGTGTCAAATTGTATGAGGCCGCGATTACACCTGTAAATTGTACTCACGTAAGTAGCTTGCATAATTAATTGACAACAAAACTAAGGTAAATCTATATAGTAAATTTAATCGTGAGTTAATCATGAAACCTACTTACGTGAGTAAAACTTACAGGTGTATCCGCGGCCTGAGACAGAACGTAATACACGGCAACGGAACTGCGCGACATATTTTACCAAATCCCAAATTATCTGAAGCACCTTGCCGTGTTGCGCAGTTCCGTTGCCGTGCGGTGTAGCAAGCGGCGCGACACTGTATAGAATTTGTTTTAATATTGAGACATTCTTTTCGGATCAATTTTAAACCTTTGAAAAAGACTTTTCTCTGAACGTGAATTCAGCTATTCTCCTTCCTCTGAAACAATTATTTAATTAATACAGAAATTAATGTCACGCCCACGGACTTGGAATAGGTAGCATGATTCCGCATGTTCATTAAATTGTATGAAAACCAACCAAGCCTATTTTATCCTTTTTTCATACCTATGATGACGTCACGCGAGTCATTTAGTGATGTACACAGGAATTTATAGTCAAGATAGGCGTTTCTTTAGTTTACGATTTAAACGGACTTGTCATATTCAACCTTTATACTAATGCAGTAAGGTTCTGTATGACACATGTCGTCTGAATCGTCCTCTAAAGAAGCTCCTATCTTGGCTATGAATTCCGGTGTTAGTGACCAACCGCCACGCATCAGTGAGCGAACAGACTTCAACAAAAGAGAGGATTCGTATTTGGAAAGTGGAATGACTAACAGAGGTATGAAAATAAAATAGGCGGTTGGCACACACGGGCACGCCTTGATGTAACGCGTACAAAATGAGATCTCACTCGCCATTTTAACTTTATGTGTCAACTGTTTTGCCAAAAGTACGATTTTAGTCCATATTGTATAAGTGAACCGTTCTTTTGTCATGACAGCTGTTAACACATAAAATAGCAAGTGAGTTCTCATTTTGTACGCGTTATACATCAAGGCGTTACTAAGCTACTCCAAGGTCGTAGTCGCGCCGCTCCGCTGCAGTGCATTTCCACCCAGTGCAGTCTAACCTTAAGAGATCATTCATTAATGAGGGGATAAATAATAATATTTGGTCTTCTGTAAAAATTAAGAAAATCCATGTCCGGTATTTTAAATCTATTTTTATGCTTATATTATAGAGAATAACTATATATATATATGTAAATCATCTTTTATTCCTCTGAATATCGCATTAAAGATTGTCCAAATCTCTTTAGCGATCTGATTTAGCGAAGACCCACACTTTGTTCTTTAGATTTGCTTTTGACAGAATTCATAGTCAAGATAGGGGCTTCTTTAGGGGCCAACACCGGCGACATGTGTTATATTCAATTTTAATACATTGCGTAAAGGTTGAATATGACACAAATGTGTGACCCCCTAAAGAAGCGCCTATCGAATTCCATTGTTAATGTTCTGAACATCACGTTTTTAATGTCCTTCTTGGTATGAAACCTTCCTACCTCCCGTGCACGGGGAATCTGAGTTTCAGATAGATTTTCAGAGATCTCCCATAAACTTCAATCTACATATTATCTAACACCTTTTCAAACTGATTATCACGTGGTCCAAATCCTCGATACAATATCGGCTCCCCTTAAGGTGATAACGAGTGAATCAAACGCATAAAATAAATTTGGATAAGCAGTTTTGATACTTTTGTCTTACAATAGCAAACCAGTTGATGTCGATGAGTCCAACAAGTACTTAACACAATCCTTTTTTTTCTGTAAATTACTGACAGAAAAAAATGGATTAATGATTTTGATTAGTTGTTTCGTTTTTAATCAAATCAGTAATAAAGATAAAAAATACATTAAGTGGTTTACTTCTGCAAGATGGCTGTAAAATCATAATGTACATTGACAACGGAACAGTTTAAAATGTAAAATTAATATATTATTATTTAATTTGGACATAAATGGTCCATGCTATATATAATTATTATTTTGGAATAAAAATAAAAATTTTGGAATCGTAATCCTAAGTTTTACAATTCCAACAAGTTTTCGATTTTGTTAAGCCATCGACTTACTATAAATATTTGCTTAACGTTGCTCCTTATAACAAAATAAGGTATAGCGTAGACAACATAATCAAACCGTGAGTTCGCGCTAACGAAACTTTTACATAAAAACAAAAAATATCGTCTTAATTTCGTTTCTTCTTCTAAGCAAGGCGCGTTATAATATAGTAGTTAAAAATTTAAACATAGTCTGAGCTGTCTCAGTCTTCTGTCCATAGTAAGTCAATAACATAAACATATTTCATTTTATATTTGTCTTACAAAAGCGAAACAGTTAATGTCATTATTAAAAAAAAAAATGACTCAATGTCCTTCTACCCATTAGTATTTTTTTATTTCATTTAGCACTAGAACAAATAGGTTAGGCAACAATCGATCTTCTTTTTACACTTATGGATATTAGACAGCGGCAGGTACTACACTATCAATTTCTTATTGCGGTGTGTCCGTGGCGTCTGGGAACTGACTGAACAACTTTGTAGCCATAAATAACCACCGATCTTGCGATTATCGACCGCCAAGTTGGTTGCGATGGTCGCACCCGCGGTGGCTGCGGTTCCCGCACAAACAAGCGGTCTCATGAGTATAGAACTGAAACAGCTCTCCCGCAACCGCATCGGGCATGGGTGCAAATCTTGGCAGAGCATTGCCATGTATGGATAATAGGACCCAGTGGGTTCATTAACTGTTTCGCTTTCATTAATATCGTGTAAAATTTTGGGAAATTTATAAATAAATTTAAAATTTCTATACATATGCTCAATAAATTGTAAAACTTGGAAGCTGGCCGAGGTCAGTCCTCGCTACACGATTCTTCATTATCGGCTTCCTTAATGTTCGTGAAGAAAGAAGTCAATGCCTTCAGCATTACCCCTGCAACCAAACGATACGCTATTTGTATTGAAATCTGTAATTTTTCAAGTTATACGTATGAAAATTGATATTTGGGCTTTTGGGCAAAAATGAAGAAGTGTGTTACAGGATTTTTGGAAATTCCACTCGAGCGAAGCCTGGATGGGTCAGCTAGTTAGCAAAACAGTAAATACCTTTCCCTTCTGGCTCCATTTCTGATACCTCCCATGCAGTGAAACCCTCCACAGATATTATGTATTGTTCGTGTAAAAATTGGAATATTTCTAGTGCTAAGCCTGTAACAAAGAAAATTGACGTAATTTAATATTATTATCTACCAGACCTAATTGGCCGCGTTTTGTGCTTCAAACTAACACATTCTCGAAAACATGCCTCCCAGGGGACCATGTGCGAGCAGTAACAAGCAAAGTTCAGTTGCACTAAAGGCGTTTGTGCACTCACTCGCGTATTTGATTCTTTTTTGATGCATATTCGTGTTTTCACCGTTAAAGCAAGTGTTATTTAATTTCTTAAAACACACATAACTTCGAAAAGTTAAGAGTTTCGTACGACGAAACAGAATTACTTGTAGGAATATAAATAGATGGGTATAATTTGTTATTTGTTATTAAAATATACACACGTACACACTAACACACATACACACATATGTACACACACACACTCATACACACACACACACACACGTATTTTTAAGTTTCATTTTCATATCATATCATTAAATTTAGTTTTTTGTTAATGATGGAGGAGGGAGAGCGGGGACCCTGAGATACAGGTTTTGCAAACTTACTTCAGGGTCCCCGGCACAATTATTAAAAAGACCTTTTAAAACAAATAAATCATTTCATTAAATCATTCATTAAATCAAATTAAATTAAGAGGCAGGGATCGAACCCCCGACCTCCCCTATAGAAGGCGGACGTCTTAATATGCCTATCACAGCTCTTAGCTCATGCGACACTACGCCAATATCATTTTTAAGGTTCACGTTGAAACAAAAGTTATATAGTCAAATTATTTATATTTTCGAGGAACCGCTTGCGCGCCTTGTCCTGCAAATTGCTTTTGCCCTAGAACTATGTCTCATTAACATCGAAATATTTAAGGTTACCACTTTGACTCTGTGTTTAGTCTTAACCCCATTAATCGAGAACCGTAAGCGGAATCATACCTGGTGGATGTTGAAGTCTGTATATAAGCTGCTGAATGCCGAAGAGACAGCTCGCCTCTCTCTGCTCTCGGGATTCCCCGAACTCACTAATCAGAGGCGCGAATTTGTTCATACGCTCGTGAATAAAGTGGGGCACGTCGCGGCCTTCCGCGCCGAACAGGGCATGCTCGCATATCGCTTGGATCAGCGCTCGGATGAACCAGTTCTCTTTCGATGACGCGCCTACATTATCCTGCGTGAAAATAACGTCGTTTTTTATAACATCTCTCTCTCCCATCCATTAATCCCTTAAGGCCCCAGTATCCATCAAACCGGAGATGGGCGGAGATATATTTAGCAGACCAATCACACTATTGATAGCATTTGATGACATGATTGACACTTCGCTCCGCTTCAGTCAATATCAGATCTTATGACCAATGACTAATGATTATAGAATACTTCATAAAAACTTCTAAATCTCACTCTGATCTTTCGTCTTTCTCTCTGAGGGAGAATTAGTTTTGGGAGAGGGTTTTACAATCTATATTAAAAACGCTCGCAAACCTCGAGAACAGCTGAACCAATTTTGCTAATTCTTTTTTTATAATATTCCTTGAAGTACGAGGATGGTTCTTACGGAGAAAAATTTAAAAAATTGTCTGTAAAAGTCTAAAAACAACACTTTTCTATATTCCCAAACAAAAGATTCCTAATAATACTTAAAAGTCAATTTGAACTTTAATACCATACCATAAAGTTTAAGTGTTAGTGGAGGGGTTCCGGGAAGGCAAAACAATTGAGTGACGTATTAAGCGGTACGAAGTTCGCCGGGTCAGCTAGTATATCAATAATAATATTATACTGATGGTGAAAATATGGAATACCTACCTGAACCCAGCCTCGTATACAATCACAATTCTCATCAGTATTCATAAGCTGCAAGAGTTTACTCTGTGTTTCGCTTGGCGTTAGTATTTTCTTAGTTTCCTCGCTAACGGTTCCGCCTTCCAAGAATTCGAATTTATTATCCTCGATCCATGTGGGAACCTAAAAAATACATCCCAATAATTGAAATTTTAAAAGAAATACTTTTAAAAGAATAATTAGGTAACTCTAAAGCGCAAGGATGTATTGCGCTTTCTACAATATATGTATCTTCAAAAGTTAGAATTTTCACCTTTCCTAATTATACTTAGACGACGTAACGCCTTACAAGTTTAAATGATCACCATTTTTAAGTAACTAAATATTGGAGCCGATTCTCTTGTACACAGTCTCTAAACTAAACTAACAGGTCTAAATCTAGTGCTATCCTTTTCCGCAAGCAACATTATGAAATGGATAGCAATAGATTTAGACGTGTCATTTTAGTTTAGTTTAAGCCATTGTATTCAACGGAATTAGCCACATTACTAACATATAAAATTATGTTAAGATTTGTAACATTCAATGGCAATCTTTACAAGGAGTCTGATAATACAGTAGTCTCAACAACAATCTTACCTGATCTTCACTCATCCATTGATTCAGAGCCAGTCCAGATTCCTGCCATTTAGTTTTTACAAAGCTAGGACCCATACTTTCTTTTAAGTCTCTAATTACAGTTTTTAAGAACATGTGCCCCTGATTAGACATGATTATATTTTCACATAAACTAAATGTCTGTACAAATGTGATATGCTGAAACAAAATAATTTTACATTCATATAAACAATATTCAATAATATAAACACTTCAAGCAAATGTTATTGTTTCACCTCTAAGAAAAAACCGGCCAAGTGCGAGGCAGGCTCGCACAACGAGGGTTCCGTGCTACAGTCGCATTTTTTCAACATTTTGCACGATAATTCAAAAATTATGATGCATAAAAATAAATAAAAATAGGTTTTAGAATGCACAGGTGAAGATCTTTCATATTATGATACCCTACTTGATATAGTTATCTTACTTCGAAAATTGAAAATACTAATTATTAGTTAATGACCACAATTTAAAAATTTTTGTGTGATGTGACCAAAAATTCACGGTGTTTAGATATTTCCCCGAATTTCTTCTATAAGATCTAGCTACCAGCCAATTTCATGATGCTAGGTGAACGGGAAGTACCCTGTAGGTTTCTTGACAGACCGACAGACATACAACAACGAAATCCTATAAGGGTTCCGTTTTTCCTTTTAGCAAATTGCAATTGAAATTTGCATGCCAAATTTCAGCCCGATCCGTCCATTAGTTTGAGCTGTGCGTTGATAGATCAGTCAGTCAGTCAGTCACCTTTTCCTTTTATGTATTCAGATTAATAGTATATTTATTTTCATACCTTCTTTTCGATTTGTGGTGCAAAAAATTTGCCTAGATATTCATACAACATTGGGATATCTATGTACAAATCTGGTGCACATTCCAAAATTTCAGTCATACCAACCAAGAAATGTTCACCAGAAATTATGCCAGTTGATATGAGATGATGCATGGCTTTTGCTATTACGTGAACATCTTTTGCAGATCTGAAAAATATAACAATTTAGATATGTGATGATTCCAAACATTTTTGAGGCACAAAACTTTGTAAAATAGGTATCATTAATATAAAAATGTGCTTAAATCAGAGAGTTTCACTCAAACTTGTAAGATATAATTAAATAGAAACAAGTAATTTATAAAGTTTTCAAAAAAAAACCCTGACTGCGGTTTGCACTGCATCTTTTTCAGTCGGTACCATAAAATAAAGCACCAATTTGATTTTGTGACACTCGCACGTCTCAAACTCAATCTTATGACGTATCATTTAACAAAATCGGTTGAGCTGTTAAGTAGTTACGACCGGTCATAGGAACGGACAACACCGATGTCAAACACATAGCCTTTTTTTTATCTTCGCCGCAGTCAGGTAACGCGAAAATATTTAATTCAATGTTTACGCAAAATTAGTATAATAAAATCTATTTGACGGCCAGGAACTATATTTCAAATACAAAATTACAACAACAAACATCAAAAAAATAGAGCATGCTGTACGAAAGCCAATAATGTGGTGTTGCGATCACAGCAGCTATAGACAGGAAGATTTTATGACACATCATGACTTGAGATTAGAGCGTAAAGGCGTAAACGAACTATGGGACGCATCCGTAAGCTGCGATTGTTGGGTGCGCACAGTCGTTAGGGACGCGCCGGCCGCGTCCGATAATAATAATTTGTTTCCGCCTTGAAACACAACAAGGCAAATGAATTTGAAACATAGGCAGAAAATACAGACGAGTACCAGTACAGAAGGTACAACATTACCTAAAGATGCCCAACATTTTTTAACAATTGCTCAAAAACATTTATGTGCAGTTCAGGTAGTACTTTATTGTTTTAGCAATAATATGCTTATGGATCGAAAAATTAAAATTGCAAAATAATTACAAGCGTATGGTAGTTGATAATAACGATTAGGCAGTGAGGAGAGAGCTATTCATTTATTAAGTAATACATTTTTCACATTCATTAGCAGGCCCTCCTACCTCCAAATGGAAATACTAAATAAAACTTTTGCCCATCTATTCTAATACATAAATACATTATCACTATTAATTAATACACATCTTAGTTTTGTTTGAGTTAAGATGGTATACTACACTCCCTCCGCAAAGTTATTACATAATAAATAAATGCCTTTAAGCAAAAAAAGCCTCTCGAAAATTATATAAACATCTCTCATTACTCTCACTTTAATAGCCTTAAGGTTTTGCTTAAAATGTTCACTTTGATGAAGCATTTAATGTTGTTGTACTGTTAAAATTTTCTGCCCGGCAATAGTCATGAAAAAAAAACCAATCTGCCGTAGTCTTAAATTCTACTATTATTATAATTAGTAAAATACTGGTCTAAATAACGCGGGCTTCAACCCGCAATTTCTGTGCGTGTAAACAAAAATGCGAATTTTCTCTTTTAATGCACTTTTGTCAGAATTAAGTAAGAGTAAGCGTACTGCAATGCACCTCTATAGCTTGAAGCCCACGATATGTTTCAAGCTTATCACAATGTGTATATGTATATAAGTTTAATAATAAGCAAAAATATACGGGGTTTTAGATATTTATTAATGCTATAGGTTCAAAAGCATTATTTTTACGCTGAATTAATTTTTAATGTAACCATCTAGGTATCATTATTGAATGATGATTTCATCATTGCACAAAAAATACTTCAGTTGAAGCTCTTTAGGGGAAAAAAATGTTCTTTTCGTTACTAAATGTTAATCTTTTCAATGAATTACTCTAAAACCCTGTATTATAAAACTTGGTTTTGACTAATATATTAAATGTAAGCTTTATAAAGTCAGCTTTAAAAGCTAATTGTAAAAAAGATATAATGTAGTTAATTACATTCGGTAACAATGTATTGTGCACAGGTAGTGCTAAACTTCTAGAACAGGTTTTGAAAATTATACAAAAATAATTATTTTATACCCTACCGAATCAAGTTAATAAAGTGTTCTCTCTGTTTGGTGTTATCATTTGAATGGGTACGTAACAGAGAGAGCGCTAAACTAACTTAACCGCGAATGAGGTTTGTAAAGCACTTTCTCTGTTTTTGTATGGAATTAGGTAGAGAGAGCGCTATATTAACTTGATTCCGTGGATAGGGTGTAGTAATATATAGGACGGGGCAGTATCTCACTAGCGGAAATCTGCAAGTGAAAATATGTACGCGGAATTTTGCGTTAAGAGCTTAATAGAAGTCCTGCATGAGCTGTATTATGTCGTATAAAGCTAATCATACCAGCGTTGTTCCGAAAATTGTTAGCTACAGAATAAATAAATACAATCTGTTTTTTCTAGAAACTATGTTGAATTTACTCACTCACAAAATCATTGACCACATAAGTGTAGTCCTTTTTTTTAATATTTTTAAAAAGTAAATCTGTCACACTTTTGTATGCAACAATGGACATCTCAATAGAAGCTTTTTGTGCTACCTCCCACAAGATACATTTTTAAAATGTGTCGAAAGCTGGTTCACCTGAATACATAAGTGCATTGGGATTTGAAAGGAAAATTTTGAAAAGTTATAAATACAACTGTATCAAATTACAATGTTTTTCATTTCACTACCAATTTTTGGAACAGCCCGCACGTACATGCAAAGATATACCTCAGACGTGGACCTTTGCATGTCAAACGGAACATTCTGAAAACCTGCACACTGGCGCATCATAAATGCTCAGTTTGATTTGCAAAATTCAACCGTATAGGTAAACCTTTTAACATGTTAACCTTCTATAAATGCCCTTTCAGACGTGCATCAGCTACATCACAGCGGCAAAAATGTGGCTGGCCATGAAAACTATGAAAACACATAATTATGGTATATACAATTTGTAGTTTCGTTCAACGGCTGTCCTACCTACTGATTCGCTAACTCAGTGTCTCAAACTCGTAAAGCTGCTCGTTGAGCTTATTTGACATCTATTTTTAATCCATTAAAGTTTTTTTCAATTACTCAATGAAGCAGCAACGTAGGACCAACTAATGTCAAATGAGTTCGGTGGCTATCATAAAGTCTTAGACACTGAGTTAGGAATCGCCCTGCTGAAAGTGTGGCCAATACACTGCCTGGTGACATTTCTACTGTTGCCTGATGTGGGGTTGCCCGTCTGAACAGGCATTATGTTACACAATATAATGTGAACAATGTAAGCAGAAAGTACACTTACTTTTCCAAAGCAATGTTAAGCATTTCGGTGACAGCAGCAGCGTGGTACTGTACAGGGAATGTCTGCTTGAAGTCAGTCGCAAATTCTTCGTCACTCGGGTTGACCAGCATGTCCATGATGTGCATTTTGACTGCCTTCTGTTTTACTGGGGTCAACGGCTCTTGCGCAACTGGCGTGGACGGTGAAGCTTCTGCCGCTTGTTTCGACGCGACATTGGTACTCCTGCTGCCGGAATTAGACCGCGGCACCCCTCCTATTGAGCCAGACCGGCTGCTACTTTCACTATCTAGTCGAAAAATGGACACATGTATTCAATGGCTCATTCGGTAGTGCACAATCTCTTAAACCAAAATTAAATGGCATGTCTAAAAATAGTGCTATATATTACTATCCCTGGAAAAAGATAGCATAACTTTTAGAACTGTCAATTTAGCTTAGTCTAGGAAATGTGTACAACCGGACTAACACAATATAAACTAGTAAAATGTCAGTAATAGAAAAAGTAGTAATCAGTAGTGGGAAAGAAGCAATAGTAGTAGTATCAGTAAAGAAAATACAAATCACCTTGAAAAAGCTTGACCCATGCTCAGGAGTGGTGTTCCCCCTGCCGCCGTTTTTTTGGTAATTAACTACAGGCTGAATCTTCGTGAGTAGGTTCGGTTCGACGGGACGCCCAAGTTTTCCTCTGTGAAAATTGTCGATAGAGGTAAATTCTCGACATGTTTTATACCTGCGCATTACAATAGCTACCTCTATCGAGAATTTTCACAGTGAAAAACTTGGGTGTCTAGTTTAACCGAACCTACTCGCGAAGATTCGGCCTGTTATTAATTAGAAAAAAACAGGCGGTGGCTGCTGGACCATGAGACCATGGATGATGATGATGCCAAAAAATTACACAATACAAATTAGTAAGAATTTGTAATGTGTAATTTTTTAATAATCTAATCCTACGACAAAATTATGTCAAGCATAATATATTATGATTCCGTAGTCTTAAGGTTCCGTAGTAAACAATGAACCCTTATAGTTTCGCCATGTCCGTCCGTCCGTCCGTCCGTCCTCGGTTAATCTCAGAGACTATTAGTGCTAGAAATCTGTAATTTGGCATGGGTATAAATATTAATCACGCCGACAGTGGTGAAATAAAATTGTCATAAATATTTTTTTAGGGTACATGTAAAGTGGGGATGATTTTTTTTCTTCTACCCCATAGTGTCGGGTATCGTTGAATAGGTCTTTTAAAAATACTGTGGATGTGGGAACATCATTTTTCGATTTCTAGATCCGTTTGTAAAATATGATGTTTTAAAGTGATAATTTTTACTACATTCAAGTGTGTATGTGTATGTGTGTGTCCCCTTTATCAGCCAAATGGTAGTATATAGGAACGTGAAAAAATTCACAGCAGATTATACAAATTATAAATATAATAAATTTTAAAGGAAAACTATCATGGCTAAATTGTGACTACGGAACCCTACACTACACACTTGGCCGGTTGTTAATTACTTAAAATGCACATAACTCCGAAAATTTAGAGGTGCTTGCGCGGGATCGGCCCCCGACCTCCGATTAGGAGGCGGCCGTCCTAACCACTAGGCTATCACGGCTTATTGTGAGTGTGAAATGCATAGCAATCAATAAGCTGGCAAACTTTGAAAAGCAAGGTCTGACAAAGCAGATTCTGATTCAGACAAAAGAGCTTATTGGTGAAAAGTATCCTTATAAACTCACTGAAATCACCTCTAGAATTGAAGGTTGACCTCTCGATCGACTTCGAGTGGTGATAGCTTGGGGACATATCCTTGTTGGCTGAACAAAAATTGGATATTTGACTCCAATGATTTTATTACTTTATTATAAACTAGGATGAAAATAATGATGTAAACTGAAAAAACTAATTAAATCGATCAAATAATAAAAAAGTTATAAGCATTTAAATATTTCTGATTAGACAGAGATAGCAATATACAATTAAGACGTCATTTTGAGAAATGCCATAGTAGCTTCGTGCAGTTTCAAACAAATTTTCGTTATGCGAGAAAGGGATAGAAGACCCTCCCACTCCAAAATTAAAATGCCTGTAACTTTGTAAATCTTTGTTGGATTTTAATATTTTTTTCAGCATACGTCATTATTTTCACCCTAGTTTATAATAAAGTAATAATATTTATCAAATTCAAAAGAAGTAAAATACCCAATTGTGTACACATAAAATAATAGACGTTAAAAAAACAGCAGAAACAACATGATCAAATGTGTCATATTGTGCCTTTTAGTAAAACCTGATGATGCCCGAGACTTCGTCCGCGTGGATTTAGGTTTTTAAAAATCCCGTGGGAACTCTTTAATTTTCAGGGATCAAAAGTATTCGCATCCGGGATATAAGCTATCTCTATACCAAATTTCATCAAAATCGGTTAAACGGACAGGCCGTTAAAAGCTAGCAGACAGACAGACCGACACACTTTCGCAGTTATAATATAAGTATGGATAAAATTTATAATTCCCACTTCTTTTAAAAACAAATGACAGACTATAACAAACTTACAAATGAGCAAACAATCAGTTTTCAGAAATATTTTGATATCGAGCAATTATGTAGCAATTTGTTTTTTGTCAACCATTGCTGTCAAGTTTTTTATCAAACTAGCTGCCCCGGCGAACTTCGTACCGCCTAACAGTCGATTCTTTTTTAATTTTTCTCTCCGTAAGAACCATCCTCGTACTTCAAGGAATTTTATGAAAAAGAATAGCGAAATCGATTTAGCTGTTCTCGAGCAGATTTAGTAAAGATAGCTTGCATTCCGGGAAATTAATGAAAAGCGATGACGACGATAGGTCGTAACTCTTCTTCCTATTTCTTGAAAAACACATCGTTGCGATTCATCGATATAGACTCGCTACCATATATTACCCACATATCACTATGCCGTTCCGTAAGCACAACGAGTGCTAGCGAGACAGCTTGATAAACAACATTAATCATGACTACACTCCTCAGATGATAACGGTAAAAGTAAGTAAGGTCAAAGTGTTTATAGTTTTGCTTTTTCTACTTACTGTTGAGGGAAGTAGGATCTCCAGCAGTTGTATCAAGCATGCTGAACTTATTCTTTGTGAGACTTATCATAGAGTTGCTACTAGCTTGGACTGGATTCTTAGCACCTGAACCATGATTCCACGCCGAAGGTGATGGCGCTAATTTAATATTGCCAATAGAATTCTGAAAAAGAAAATAATTTTAAGTCTGATTTTTCGAAACACAAAACTACAAGCAACAATGAAATCGATTAACGCGGTCGATACAAACTCGTGCTACACTAAAACTAAGACAGCACAGGTGTGCGTCGCGGTCCCGTCCCCCCCCCCCTCCCCTCCCTGCACGACTCACCTCATACCCCGATTGCCAAGTCAACATATCGCGAACATTAAATAGAGATGTACCTTTTGGGTGCCAGCCTTTAGTTTTGAAGTGTCAACAGTGAAGCTGGTGCGCGGGGCTTTCCATTGATTGTCCATGAACGAGTTGGAGCCCTGCCTCCTGCCGTCCCCGCCGCGCTTGCCTCTGCCGTCTTCGCGCCGGAATCCTCCGCCCATAGGCGCCGAGTTCATTATCTAAACAAAGATAGTATTGTGTGAAACTTGAAGCAAACTACTTCATTGCTCCGTTACTATTAAGTCGGATTATTAAATCTTGTCCATTCAACAAATGTTAAAAACAGTCAGTTTCAGCTAGGTTAAGAAACGACGCGTGAAACGCTGGCGCAGTCACGAAGACAGCTGTCATAGTACGTTAAAGTACATAGTTATCCATCAAATAACTGCTATTGGCCACTTGAACCAACGCAAACAATGTGTTTATTTTCCAAATAAGTTACAAATAGCTTATTAGGAACTTTATTTGGACATTGTGAAACAGACCCTAAGATTAATTAGTCAATGGGGCCGATTCTCTAGTACACAATCTCTAAACTAAACTAAATGAACAGGTCTAAATCTAGTGCTTTCCTTTTCCGCAAGCAACATTATGAAAGGGATAGCAATAGATTTAGACGTGATATTTTAGTTTAGTTTAGAGATTGTGTACAAAGGAATTAGCCACAATGGCCCCGATTCTCTAGTCTCTCTCTAAACTAAATTTAGAGTATGTGCATCCTTTTCTTTTTACTAATGCTAAAAAAGGAACGGAACATGACTTTCACATTTAAAGACTCTAAATTTTAGTGCACAATACAAATTTAAACAGTAGGTTCGCGAGTGCGCTAAAATCACGGGTTTTACCATCTAAAAATTAAATTTAAAACTGTCAAACTGCGTATGTCCTTTACATATTACATTAGTAAGAAGAGGATGAGAATACAAATAGAAATAAAATTAGATTGTTCTCAGAATCAGTACCACTAAGTAACCAAGTCTTACCTCGATATTTCGTTGTTGTTGCTCCGCTTCTTTTTGGATTTGATCCATCATCTTAGGCTGGGATTCCACCAGGTTCTTTGTGACCCACCTCCCTCGCCTCAGGTCCATGACGTCCTGGATCATGAATCGCACTCGGTTACTAATTTTGCTAGACTTGCGGTCAACGATATCTTGCATCCTCTTAAAAACGGTCTCGAGCTGGTCTCTGACTTCATTTTCAACTTGTTCCCCTATAGTGGTTAGCAGTTTGCAGAGGCATTCCAATTTCTCTTCTTCCAGTTTATCAATCAAATAATTCATGCAGAACACCATAATTTTGGATGTTAACATCTTTAATTTGTACAGCTCACCTAAAATAGTATAAAATACAAAATCCTTTGAACCACTCCCGGATATTGTGAAAATGGTCATTCAATATTGTAACGATATCAAGTTTGTAGCAATTGGCCAATGAAATTAAATAATAAATAATTATAATATAAATATTAAACTTTTATTATAGATTTATAATATCTTATATGACACAATATTCTACTCAGCTGATTTTTAATTATTATTTTTGATATTAAGGTACCAAAAATAATAAAGTTGTTTATTACAAATAAATAAAATCAATAAGCTCAAAAAATATTTTAATTCAATAAACTTCGCACTTAAAAATAAGCACAATAAAAAATAAACAAAATTAAAAAGTTTGAGCGTCCGTAACATTTAGTATAGTGCATTCAATATAAACTGGCGTGTTTCCACTTGAGACCGGCATTAGCAATAAGAATAGGATTACATTCGACATGCCACGTAAACAATAGGGGTAATAAACCAAACACTCATAGAGCCCATTCATTTATAAAGGAGCCGGTTCAATCTTATATATTTTGTCGGTCTCAAGTGGACACACGCCAATTTATTATGAACACACTATAACACTAGGTGTTATACACCTAGTAGTTGTTGTTGTAACTAATATTGTACAGTTTGTAAGTTATCAAGTCCTGTGATTTCTTTGTCAGAATATTGTTTTGCAAAACCGTAATTATTTAAGAGCTTGAGCTAACACAACACGTGACGGAAGTATTCAACGGGGCTTCTAAAAGTTGTTATACAAGGAAAAGTTGTAATACAAGGAACTATATGAAGGCATGCACACTCGAGCGTCGACATCTTTGCGCTCCGCAGTATAACGTGTTTCATAAAGTTCAGTGGACTTCAAATCCTACACACGTTCATGCATCGCTGCCGTCCGTACTTTGTCTGTCCAGGCCTTTAAACCGGTAGAATGAATCTTAATACTTATTTTTGCAAAATATTGGGAACAAAAACCAAAGTCGGCATACGTTCGCGACATTACAGCGGCGTCGGCGACACATTGCGAAGAATGCATATAGAGTACCGCCATTCGCAAAGCTACGAGTATAATTGTGTACATATTTATTGTTTATATGGTTAAAAAGAGAAGAGTTTTAAGTACATATATGTATGTATTATTTCAAATGAAAATAAAAAATTAAGAAATTATATTGATAAATTAGTAAATATCGCCTGATAGGAAGTTAGTAATATTATTTATCTATATTATAATAAAAGTGAGTTTACTTAATAATTATAATAATTATAAAATAAACTCACTATAGGTTATTTGACAGGTTTTAAAAAAATCTATGTTAATCACTGATGTCTAAGGACTCTATAGAAAATGTATATTTTACAATTACGTTCCATTACATCAAGTGCAAGAAAAACGAAAACAAAGAATATTATTTAAATATCCCGCAAAAAAGCTTTCTTGACAATATGAAAAAAAAAATGAAAAATATGGCGCCTCATACATCATCGTGATCTCATCTGCTTGTATTCATGTACGAAACTCAATCTTTGCATTACTTCGTCACATCGACTTGAGAGTTCATGATAATTTTATCAGTTATAAGTTAAATCAAAGAGGATTGCATAATATTTACTTCATTCAAGTAATGTATGTTTATTTTATAAGTAAATGGGCACAATCGGCCTTAAATATGGAAAAAATACCCAGATTTTTGGGTTCCGTACCTCAAAAGGAAAAACGGAACCCTTATAGGATCACTTTGTTGTCTGTATGTCCGTCAAGAAACCTACAGGGTACTTGCCGTTGACCTAGAACCATGAAATTTGGCAGGTAGGTAGATCTAGCTGACATTTGGGGAAAAATCTGAAAACCGTGAATTTAGGGTTAGATCACACAAAAAAAATTAAATGTGGTCATGAACTAATAATTAGTATTTTCAACTTTCGAAGTGAGTGACTATATCAAGTCTAGTATCATATGAAAGGTCTTTACCTGTACATTCTAAAACAGATTTTTATTTATTTTTATGCACCATAGTTTTTGAATTATCGTGCAAAATGTCGAAAAAATACGACTGTAGTACGGAACCCTCATTGCGCGAGCCTGCCTCGCACTTGGCCGGTTTTTAAAGTATAGACAAACAAAAAGCAAATCAACACTTATCGATGATATAAAATATTTAATAATGATGAGTCATAATTCGGTAAAATAAAAATTAAGTGTTGTGCTGTTATCACAATTAAAATCCACTTTTTAAACAAAATGATGATAAGATGTATTGATGAAGTTTAAAAATATACTTTAGCACTAGTCAAATTTTGTAGTAATTAGTGATTGTTATGACTGTTGGAGCACGCAAAGGTTAACTTACATAATATATTATAAGGCTGTTTATAGTTACGTTAACAGCTACCGTCCTACTTTGATCGATACGTTACCACCTAAAAAAGGAAAGTGGGTTGTAAATGTCATTATTTAGACCTCCATGATTAAAATTTATAGTAAAGGTATTCAACAGTTAGTATTAAGTTAACATTCTGACTTATGCAACCCATTTTACTTTTATATTGACGTTCAAAGTTTAACGGTAAGCGTAATGTAACTTTAACCGCCAGAGTTGACTGAACTGTGATCTAAAATGTATGTATGTTTGTTACTACACTGTGATAAGGTGTTTTTTGACACGAATAAATAAAATAAAGTAATATTTATGATACAAGTGCAGTATAATGAAAATTAGGAGCAAATTATAATATTCTAGCTGATGCCCGCGACTTAATCAGCGTGGATTAAGGTTTTTAAAAATACTGTGGGAACTCTGATTGGGGACTGATTTACCAGGATAAAAAGTAGCCTATCACTCTCCAGGTCTTTAAATATACCCATGAAAAAATTACGTCGATCCGTTGCTCCCTTTCTGCGTTAAAGGAACAAACACACTTTCGCATTTATAATTCACTAGCTGACCCGGCGAACTTCGTACCGCCTAAAACATTCAGCGATTCATTTATATATATAGAGAAGAAGATAATCGAATAGCACCGAAAATTTAATTTTCAATGGGCACGTGTATACATTTTACAACACAATTGTAAGTACTAAACTGTAAAAAAATTGATAATTGTCTTATATGATTTTTAATATTCTATCGTACTAACTACGTGGTATACTATAAAACAAAATGCGCGATTAAGATGACGGGCTCGAAACAGCCGTTTTGTGGAACAGTGATAATATAATTGATATATCACTACGCACTAGCGCGGTAACTACCGCACTAGTGCGTAGTGATATTATAACACTGCTTTATAGGCTAATAACTGTGCGATAGTATTTTTATCGCCCAAGGGTGGTAAATGCCTATATAGTTTAAAAATTGTGAAGTAAGAGACGTTTTATGAGCAAATGTTTGTGTTGTTATATTGTGTAAAATTACTTACCGATAAATCTAACATTTCCAACAGATCGCATTCTGATGCGTCTATTCTCTTCAATAAGTTGATCGTGGAGCTCTTTTTTCTTTGCCTGAGGGAAGAATATATAGATTCATTTAGAGATAGTATGATCAATTTAAGGTTGGTGACAAACAGCTATAAAGGAGGCGGTCCAACCCTTGTATCATGTTAGTACACTACATCAAAAAAGAATATTTTAGAGTTGCTCCTTTAGACAAAGTTAGACACATAGACTTTTTAAATCATATGGCAAGAGACAATAAACGTGAAAATGACAATATGTATCGCCATCTCTAGATTTGAAATTTTAGCTAGAATAGCTCGGAAGCTCAACCCGGCTTACGCTCTATATTTTTGGGCCATCTCCTTTTAAAACGTCTACTCACTGGATCAGTGCATTCGGCAAGTTCCTTTTCTAGTTTTACCACATTTTCATCCATCTTGTTAGTAATAAACTGGTTCTGACATTTGCTTATGATAAGTCCGCGGAAATTGACGTATTGGTCAGGAGAATTGTCAGATGGAACCTAGAAATAAATTCAACATACATGATACCATACCATTAGAAAACTAATTACTAGCCGGAATAACTAGCTCTTAGTTTTAAGATGTGATGTGTGGCACAGTTTTTTTTTTTTTCTTTCTTTCTTTCAAAACAATATAAGACAATTTTTTATCGAACTATGTGCCCTGCCCATTGCCACTAAAGTTTCGTATCCCGTTGAGCTATGTCGGTTACTCAGGTTCTTATACAAATTTATCGAAAAACCGATAGACTTTGTGGTTCCACGGTGCGACCTCAGGCCGAAAACGCAACGTTGGAAGACCAGCGGAGGAGATTCACAGGGAGCCACTGGATTCAGGTAACGCATGACCTTATCGTGTAGAAGTTTTTACAAGAGACCATGTCCAGCAGTGGCCGTCTGTCGGTTGACAAATGGAAAAAAAATAAGATAATTTAAATAGATTGTATCACCTTAAGCATAGATAACTTGCTACACATTCCTGCATAGGCTTCAGAGAAATTAGGTTCATCAATAGCTTTTTCGAAAACCAAATCAATCACACCCTCAAGACGAGCCTGCGTATTTATCTCGAGACCTTTTACTTTATCAAGCAAAGCATCGAATTTTTGTGGTGTCAACTTATTAAGGATACCACGGAACTTCTTGTAAAGATCCTGAAATAAGGAATTTTATTTAAGAATAACAAGCTTTTTACATAAAATGTGGCTATTATTTTGTTTGTCAAGTAAAGGCGCATTTATATTAGGTCGGCGGCCGAATTCGTTGAGCAATGTTTGACGTGCTTTGAACTGTTAAACACGGGTTGACGAATTCAGCCACGTTCTTAACGTGCATTAAACTGTTAAACATCGGTTGACGAATTCAGCCACCATCTTAACGTGCATTGAATTGTTAAACATCGGTTGACGAATTCAGCCACCATCTTAACGTGCATTGAACTGTTAAACATCGGTTGACAAATTCGGTCACCGTATTAACGTGCATTGAACAGTTGAACATCGGTTGACAAATTCGGCCACCGCCTTAACGTGCATTAAACTGTTAAACATCGGTTGACGAATTCGGCCACCGACTTAACGTGCATTGGACTGTTAAGCATCGGTTGACGAATTCGACCACCGCCGTCTTAACGCGCATTGAACTGTTACGAATCGGTTGACAAATTCATTTTCGTTGATTACGGACTACACTTCCGTCATCCGTTAGAATAACTCGGATATGCCTCGGATCCAAATCGGACATAACATCTATGACTATGGTTTACTTCCATGGGCTTATAAATACTCTTTACTTCATGGTACTAAATATGTAAATTCTGTCATGAGCCAGCCAGCGCATGCCGGACCTTTGTTATTTTATAAAAGCAAAACAAACGTTCCTCCCATTGCTAAGGACAATACGCAGATAAACTTTCAGCTTTTATAAAATAACGAAGGTCTGGCACGCACTGGCTCTCTCTCTGTAAGCTCTCCGTTGGAATGACACAGGTAAATATGCCAAATATGTCACTTGAATAGCTTGGATGTGGATCCGAGATCGGATTAGTGCGTAAGCAATATCCGAGTTCGGTCAGAGTCTTTTAATTTCCGTATTTTCACGGACTCGGATCGGATAAGTGCGTAATCACCCTAAGACAAATCCAATGGCTAGTAATCTAAAAATTATATTTGATGCCGTGCTCCTAGAATTCATAAGCACCAGTTTTAAATTATATTTAAACACACGCAATTTGATACTATGAGTATCAACAAAGCTGACTAAGATTAAAAGTACTGAGAATACTGTTAAAGACAAAGTGTATTAAATTCACTTTACCAAATGTTAAGCAGGTGAAAACCACTGTGCAACTTAATAATGAGGAATTAGATTTAGTGGATACCGCTATTTTTCTTGGAATAACGTTAGATGCAAAACTTCAATGGGGCTCTCATATAAATAACTTATCGAACAGACTTAGTTCTGCCGCATATGCGTTAAAAAACCCTGAGGCTGAGTTTGTTGTGGGCTCTTCTCAGACCTGGGCGCGTTTGGAACCCTCGTAGCTTTAGTTTTAAGTTTGCGTTATAATTATCACCACTATATTATCTTACAAATCTAACACTATACCAGACAATCAATAAGAGTAATTTATTACCTATTTTGAATAAATCATTTGACTTTGACTTGACTTTGAAGATTCGCCAGTTGACAGACATAGAAACTGCGAGACTAGTATATTTTAGTTACTTTCACAGCATTATGTCATATGGTATATTATTATGGGGTAATGCTGTTGATATTAATTCTATTTTTGTGCTGCAGAAAAGGGCTGTTCGAGCCATATACAGTATGGGGCCACGAGAGTCGCCGAGAACTAAATTTAGGGAAGTTAAAATTATGACAGTGCATAATCAATATATTTTTGAAAATTTACTGTACGTACATAAAAACATAAATAAATTTAAAAAAAAAGTGACTGTCATAATATAAATACTAGAAATAAAAATAAACTTGTAATGCCCGCCTCTAGGCTCAGTAAAGTTAGCAATTCATTTGCTCGTAATTCCATACGTTTCTATAATAAGCTTCCAGAAGACATATTGGAGATATAAAACGTAAACTAATTGAAAAATCCAATTACAATGTAAAGGATTATTTAAATGATAAGCAAGCTTGGGAATGAGTTGCTTAACGACTTTGTGATAGTTCTAATAAGTGTCAATAATTTTGTAAAGTCGTGATAATAAAAAGAATGCCCGGCTGAGTTTGTTGTGGACTCTTCTTAGACCTGGGCGCGTTTGGAACCCTCGTAGCTTTCGTTTTAAGTTTGCGTTATAATTATCACCACTTTATCTTACAAATCTAACACCATACCAGACCATCAATAAGAGTAATTTATTACCTATTTTGAATAAATCATTTGACTTTGACTTTGACTTTGTTATAGAAACATGGCACCAACAAGGCGTGAGAATGGCATGGTTATTTTACGGAAGAGGGAACTTCTACACTAAAATTAAGCTAGATATACCACTCTCAAAATATATATTACCAACGATGAACATTTCATAATTTCTCAATCAAAATAGGATTAAATCCATAATATAATATAAGTATTGTTGCAAGATGTTTTATTTCGACCTATCTCTTGCCCGCGACTTCGTCCGCGTGAACGTATGGTTTTAAAATCCTGTGGAAACTTTTTGATGTTCTTAGATAATAATAAAAATTCAAAAATAAATAAAAACAGACTTCAATAATTACAAACACTAAAAAGTAAAAAATAATTTAATTTATTACCCAATATATTATGTATACAAGAGTTATTGTAGTTCTATAGTAACATTTTTTGGAGCCGGTGCCAATTAGCCGCACGAACCGTCTATCTAGGTACTCTTCATATTGTTTTGTGACTCCACATAGGCACCTCATTGGCACAGACTCCAAAAAATGTTACTATAGAACTACAATAACTCTTGTATACATAATATATTGGGTAATAAATTAAATTATTTTTTACTTTTTAGTGTTTGTGGTTATTGAAGTCGGTTTTTATTTATTTTTGAAAAAAAAAACACATTTTTTAGTGGCCGCATTGTACTAAAATATGATATGCCTGGTTAAAAACCTACTGTTTACTAAGCTATCACACTAATCGTGAGCAATTTACTCTTATCCAGGGAGGAGTTCTGTTCTCCATCTCCGAAGATATTCATCAGATCTTCACCGAAGTAAAATAGACCTCTCAAGTATGTCCTACCAAATAAAAAAAGAATTATCAAAATCAGTTAATATTTGGCGGAGAAATCGCGTAATGTAACAAACATACAAAAAACAGACATTTCAATTGAGAACCTCCTCCATTTTTGAAGTCGGTTAAAAATATGTTATGCCTGGTTAAAACCCTACTGTTTACAAAGCTATTACACTGATCGCGAGCAATTTACTCTTATCTATTGAGGAGTTCTGTTCTCCATCTCCGAAGATATTCATCAGATCTTTACCAAATTAAAAATGGGACCACCTCTGAAGTATGTCCTACAAAACAAAATAAGAATCATCAAAATCGGTCCATAATTGACGGAGTAATCGCGTAACATACAAAAAAAAACATACAGTCGAATTGAGAACCTCCTCCTTTTTTTGAAGTCGGTTAAAAAGTAGCATCTGTCACTCTCCACTATATCCATGCAAAAAATCACGTCCATGCGTTTATCTGTTACAAACAAACAAACACACCTTTCGCATTTATTATATGGGTAGTAATAGCCTAAATAGATATGTGTAAAGATATTGGAGGGGTCTAGGGGTTCCCGTCTCGACCCAAGTAGGCGCAGGTAGGTACTTGAAGTTTCGAGACTTCACATTGGTAACAATATTTGAAGAAATATACTCTCATACAATACAGCACAGCTTTTTTGGAATCATAACGCATACCAACATACTGCAATAGGTACAATTATACACTCACACTCACCGTCAATCACATTAAGGCTATTCACCCTATGTTGGCATCACTCAAGGTTGTCAATAAGCTGCCTGGTATATTTTAATAAGCTCCTCTTTGAGCTTGATTAACATTTCCTTAGATATTGTTATTTGTAGGATCCTTGTGACCATGTTGGTCATGATCTGGTAAGATGGGAAACTCACCTGAGTCCTGAACTCTTCCTCTGTAAGATTATCCTTCTTGAAGCGAGTGGGCTTCCATGCATCTTTAGACTGGGTCAGTTTCACTTCTTCACGTGACAGGGAGATAGAAATATACTGACGATGTGAACTGCTGCCACTTGGAGGAGCACTCAACTTCATGCTACCTTTGCCTTTGCAAAACACATTTTTACTTTAACAATGGATTGATATAGTTAAGCTGATCGCAGATTTGGTTGCACACAATACTTACAGATTGTTTTTAGGTTGGTTTACATCTATACTAGGAGTGTTTCTTTCTTAAAGATAAAGATATGAAATTATAGCAAAAATCTTGCCAAAACCTAATTTTAGTCAATAACCATAAACTACCTCGTATATATGAAAGTTATATGTAACCAAATTTTAATCAATAAATATTATTCATTCATTCAATAAGTAGCTACTTTATTAAGTAAATGAATAGATATTTTATCAGACTTGAATTGGGATAGCATTTCATAATTATTTATACTCTTACCACTCTGTTGCATGTTTCTTCCATCTTTCTTGGGATCTCTTGCCATATTGCTCCTTGAACCCATGCCTGAGTTCTTTGCATAGTTGGGTAAAAGAGCATCAATAACAGGCCTTGACATTGTATTAAAGGTCATGTGTGGTTCCTGAATAGGTGTAGTCTACAACAAGCAATAAAAAATATGGATAATTTAGATTTTAGAATAATTAATGTATTGTTTTGTAGTATGCAATAGTCTTAACAAAAACCTGTATATTAAATAGTTTTAATACATGAGACTTGGTCAGTGGCACACCACCAGACAAAGACAAAACTATATAGATTACCATATGTTGAGACAGGATGGAGCACCTCTTTGGAACATTTTTGAACTTACTAAATCAGCCGTTTACAACAAGAAGCTGAATTTCTTGCTAGGATTTCTATTGTGGAATATAAAAGGTGTAGTGAAAACAAGAATGGAAAAGTGGATTAAAATTTAAAAGCAATTGCCGACCGAGTAATATTGGTAGGATCTTTGCTGGTTTGTCCTTTAATGACACCAATAAACAAACAATTTAGCATTATAATATGAGTAGTGAATAGTAATCATGTATGAACGTTTTCACATACCCTTGACACATTACAAGCATCCAGCATTGGTATATTCGGCTTGTTCTTTGTAAGTGGATCATCTTTTACCTGCAGCAGGAACCCAATATCGTAGCATTTCTTACCAGATTTGTTAAAAGGTGACCATTGATCTACAATCGAAAATATATTTTAGATTATGTTTCGAAAATGAATAAATAATTTGTTTATAGTTAAGAGTCCTCGCAGACCACAAACTTTTTATCGGCTGATAGTTTGTTCGGTTTCTTAATCAGTATGAAGATATGTAATGTTATAATTTGCGCACTTACATACATCTTCATACTGATTAAGAAACCGACCAAACTATCGGCCGATAAAAAGTTTGTAGTCTGCAGGGACTCTTAGAATGCAAATAGATTAGAATATGTTACCCTCTGAGTATTTGTATTTAGGTGCCAAAACAGCTGGTGGGGATGGTGGTGATGTCGGAGCTACTGTAGGGGAGAACGTTGGCGGTGGCACTGCGGGTACTTTAAACACAGGTATATCTTCTGCCAGGGATGGCTGTTCCTCCTCTTTTGTTGTAACTTCTTTTTCCTCCTCGCTAACTTTATCAGTCTCATCTTTTCCATTTTCATAGGATTCTGCTTTGTTGGGTTGTTGTTCATTGTTTGCTAATTTATTTGATTTCTTATTATTGTTTTTCGTATTTTTTATTGATTTTTCATTTTTATTTTCTTCATCTTTAACTGTATCTACATTTGTGACTTCTGTGGGATTTCCATTGGCTGCATCTGGATCTAGATATAAGATTAATATTAAACCTAGTATAGTAAGCTTAATAAATAAATTATTAAAACACTACATTATATATATATATATACACAATTTCCGAATTTCTTAGTGACAAGGTTGTGTGGAAACGGTCAGTTTTGCATTCAGCAGCCTAAAAGGTAGTGTAATAGTAACATTCCTTAATATAATATTTTAGATTAACACACTGCAACATTATGCAGCTTTGTCAATATTATTTGTTCAGTTACATACAATAAGACATCATGATTACATTGAGTTACATTTTCAAATAAATAGAAAATATACAGTAAAAACTCAAGCCTGACCATTATACATATAATTAATATGTATAGAATATTTTACTATAAAATACAAACCTGTGTTACTATTGAGGTTTATATCTTTCATCATAGGAGGATCAGGTTGATTTCGTGCTACACTTGCAATTCCTTGCGTTAATTTTACTTGAGCCTGAATGGCAGTAGACTCAGCATTCAATTGGTCTTCAGAATCTTTAATTGGTTGCTCCTTGGCTAACTTTTCAATGCTTGCTGATAACAATTCAGTGGCTGTTGGTACAGACTTGGCAGGGAATGTATTTTCTCTGCTTATCACTATCTCAGGTGTCTTGTCAGCAGTAACTACTTCAGTCTCAGGTTCTGCATGCAATTGTTTTACTTCATTTGGAAGCTCTATTTCAATGTTTTGACTTACTTGACTAGTTGAAGCATTAATAGTGACCAAACTATCAACTGAACTAATCTCTGAAAATATTGATTTTATTTTTACTGCATTGAAACAACACATCAATTTTATATCAGATAGAGACTCATTGCTACTGTCAATTCGATATAGAATAGTAAATAAACTTGGGGTTTTAAAGGAACTAGTTTTGGGGTATTTGAATTACATGAATGAACATTTATGTAAAACAACCTACCTCAATGACAAATGCAACTCTTTGTGGGGGAATTGACATTATTGATAAAACAATCACTGAAATGTGTACTCAGTTCGAGTAATGATTACTTTCACTTTGGAAATATTTTAGGTTTATTTAAATTCAATTAATTTAGCAGCCTGCTAAAACTTGTGCACTGCTAGACTATACATATGAGCCTTTAGTCAAAATTAAATGTAGAAATGTATTATGTGTATGCAGTGGTGTGAGCAGACTTTGAAGCCATAATAGACATTGATTAGACTAGTTATCTTTTTATTGGCAGGTTGTAATAAAATGAGAATAGAGCTATTTCAGCTAGTATAAGCAGTGCATTTATGCCTCTATGACTGTGTATGCCAAACCACTGTGTATGCACACCCCAATGCAAATGAAAGTTATGCATGTCTTTAAGAATGAAATGTCAGCAGCAATGGAGGTCACGAATATAGAAATCGGACTAAATCTGTAGGTATATAATTTGTTAGATAACAGATAAAAAGACGTTAAACGAGCTTATACACGATTCGGTTGAGCAAAATGGCAGGGACCCAGCTCAAAATGAATTGTCTAATATAAAACGTCGACGAAATAAAATCTGCGTCGCTTGTATAAAAATCATACTGAAAATATTTGCATTAGTAAATAATTGATTTGTACTGTATTTAATATCGACTATTACTTCTTGCGAACCCTGTTCGAACTCTACATTATGAACTCTATAAATAGAGTCGTGAGGTATTTCCACGTGGGAGTTATAAGTCGCACAAAACCTGAGAATATTTGGCTAAATTCAATATCTGGCGCTGAAAGCTTCATTAAATCAGTCCAGATTATTTCTAGATATAATTATAGAAGGCTTACTTATATTCGGTAAAAGAGCATATGTGGTTGTAAAGGTCACAGGATCAAGTATAATTTGTAGCACTACTTTCACTTAAAACACTTAAACTAATTTAAAACTTAAATTTACAATATAAATAATTCATTAAAATGGTTAAAATTGTTAAAATTGTTAAAATAATTAAATAATTAAATATAAATTCATGATTCTGAGACTGAGTAGGTACAAGTCGCCATATTGAATCGTTCCATGTGGACAGGCTGCCGAAAGCAACTAGTGTTGTGCGCAAGTACAAGCGCTGAATCGATCAATGTTTCCCTTTTAACGATCACAGTCGAGGTGGGTAACATTGGTACTAAAGCGGCCGTTGTATTGAGTATTTAACTCCACTTTTACAAGTTTTTAGAGATCCGTACCAAAACGATAAAAATGGAACACTTGTGGTGCGACTTTCTCCGTCCGTCTGTCGTCTGTCTGTCACAGTTGATTATTCCAGTAACTAATAAAGTGAGCTATCGACATGTAATTTCTAATAGTATCTATAAGTCCCGCAAATTGCTATTGCGGTGGAACCATGTATCATTAACATCGAAATGACATCATTTTGACGTCAGCCGAAATAAAAATATACCATCAGCTCGAAACTTCAGTCTAGTGCTGACGTTACTAAAATGGCGGTCACGCATAAGCAATTGGCGGGACGGGACTTATCTATATACTAATAAATAAAAATGAAGTGTCCGTCTGTAATTTCGAAATAACTACCTCATATTAAGCTCATACGGTTATTTGAACTATACCATAACTGAATCACGTTTTTAAAATTATTGTCTGTCTGTCTGTCTGTTTGAACGGGCTAATCTTTGAAACGGCTGAACCTATTTTGACGGGACTTTTACAGACAAGTAGAGGATTAACCAGGGAGTAACATAGGCTACTTTTTAACCGACTTTCAAAAAAGGAAAAGTTGTGTTTTTCTGCCTATGTATTTCGAAATCTCCGAGATTACTGAACCGATTTGCGTAGTTTTTTTTTCAATTGATAGAGAAACTTTGCAACATTGTTCCACAGAAAAATTGGAATCCAACTCCTCAATCCTGATGCTGCAGGGGACCTGATCACTTAAACTGATGTGATTTAGAAACTGTCGGTTATAAATTGATATTGGAGATACCTACAGAATGAAGACTTTTTGATGAAGACTCAGCCGTGATGCTGTAAGGAATTGCATTCCTAAATCGTGGTGATCCCACGGGATTTTTTAAGAATCATGCGGTTAAATGTTTTTACGAAATTTGGTACTGGGTTACCTTGCATCCCGGGGAGGGTCTACTACGGATAGGCTACTTTTTGTCACGGGACACGGGTACCCGCGGGATTTTTAAAAACCTAAATCCACGCGGGCGAAGCCGCGGGCATCAACTAGTAGTTTATAATAGTGGCCCAACGTGTCCGTGAACTTAGCAGAGAATGTGGCAGCAAATCAAAAGTAAAAAGGAGTTCTATTCGCATGCAGAAGAATTCTATGGTTCCTGATAACTTTTAATGATAGTTCTGGCGATTTAACTAAAAAAATCGCAGTTAAAATAATGCTTTGCTAACTTATAAAATTTATACGAGTGCTCTAGTAAGTGTCAAAAGTCCTCTGCCCTAATTTTGGAAAATTGAAGTAGAAGTCAAAAATTGTACTCTTAACAGTTTTTCAAATATTAATTGCGAATATGCATTCCATAGAATGCCTGAATTATACACATTGCCAGTAACAAACACTAAACACTCAAAAACTTTAGGCAGGCGGCACAGCAATTCTATAATGCGCCTGCAATCTATTTCTTGCTCTTTCTACGTCAAGCGAAATATCCCGATAAGGACAGCACAATATGATACAATAACAATAATCATGCGCGAATGCCTATAGGTTTTTTTGGCGTTTTTACAGGCGAATTTTTGAAATGCTATGCTACTCATATCAAATAAATAAATAGTACTCACCAACCGAAGTAGGGCCATTGAGCTTGGGAGTTTCCGTCTTTTGGTCCTCTGGTTTTAAGATAGGTTTGTCCTTATCCTCCGACCGCACTCGCTCCCTGGGCTCTCTTATCCTCTGAGGCTGCGGCGCGGGCGTTTGTAGAGAGGAGGGAATCGACGTAACTGACGCGGTAGTAGAAGTAGCATTCGATATGGGCACGCTCACGGGTGCCGATTCTTCCACTTGTACATTAATCGTATTTTGAGGAACTATAGCGGTTTCTGATTGCTTTTCTAATTCATCTTGAGGCACAACTGGTTTGATTTTGCTTTGTTTTTGTTGCTTATTAGTTGGTAAATTCTTATTATCTACGGCTAAAGGTTGACTCTGTTCACAGTTCTTCTGAAGTTGCTTAACATTCATAGATACTTTAGGCACTACAACAGGACTGTCCGATATTGCCGATACAACCGGCGTTTCGTTGAACTCTATGATTTCATTTACAACACTTTTATTTTCGTTAACATTTAATATTTCAGACTTTAATGTATTACTATTAATAGTAGTTATTGCATTTATATGTGGCTGAACAGGGCTTGTCGTTGTGACCGGCACTTCGATTGCCGACACAAAGTTCGTTCTACAGCTTTCAGTTGGCGACGGCTGGTTTACCGCTTCGTTTACCATTCTCCCAAATTCTTCTGCGAAACTATGTGTCGGCTCCTGTACATATTTAAGATTTCTTAATTAATTCATTGCTTATTTAAAGAAAAAAAATTTTTTTTTAACAAAAATAATGCATTTTAGACAGTCTAGTGTTATATAGTAATCAACGAATTTAAAAGTATTTTTAGGGTTCCGTACCTCAAAAGGAAAAACGGAACCCTTATAGAATCACTTTGTTGTCTGTCTGTCTGTCTTTCTGTCTGTCTGTCTGTCTGTCTGTCTGTCTGTCTGTCTGTCCGTCTGTCTGTCAAGAAACCTACAGGGTACTTCCCGTTGACCTAGAATCATGAAATTTGGCAGGTAGGTAGATCTTATAGCTGACATTTGGGGAAAAATCTGAAAACCGTGAATTTCGGGTTAGATCACACACAAACATTTAAAAGTGAGTGACTGATATCAAGTGGGGTATCATATGAAAGGTCTTCACCTGTACATTCTAAAACAGATTTTTATTTATTTTTATGCATCATAGTTTTTTAATTATCGTGCAAAATGTCGAAAAAATTCGACTGTAGTACGGAACCCTCATTACGCGAGCATGACTTGCACTTGGCCGGTTTTTTATGTAAAATATTATTTTTTAAACGAAAGAATCCTTACCGGTTGAGACGTTTGCCCTTCACTGGAGTCAGCGCTCAAATATTGACTATCATTAGAATGTAGTTCAGAGAATATATCTTGTTCTGTAAGAAATATATAACAAAAAATCTGTAGAAGTATAGTCCGTACAAAATGACTCCTCACGCGCCACTTTAACTCTATGGGTCAACTGTCATGTCAAAAGTACGGTTCACGGTTAAAATAAGAACTAAAATCGTACTTTGACATGCAATTTGACACAAAATGTTGCGTGAAGAGTTAAATTTTACGCGTTATACAGTGACATCTAGACAGGATAACAGACAGGGCTTAACATGTTTTATGGATCAAATACATTAAGAGTGTTATTAGAAATTATATATGCAACATTACAATAAAATACATTTCACGTAAATGTTTCCGCCGTGTGCCTATCTATAAGGATATACAGGGCGACAAGGCTTTTTGGTGCGTGGCGAAAATCGGAACTGACGCCGCCATCGTGTTAAGTGTCACGCTGTCCCCCTATATGCGGTGTTGCTACGTAAAAATCTGAAATACCTACACTGTTTTTGTTAAATATTAGAGAGAGAGAGTAATATATACAGCATAAATGTGTCTGCATCTTGTAGCTATATTTAGTACTAGGTAAATATACTATTTGAGCAGGTAAACATGATAAGTCGCAATTGCATATAGCTTATAAATGATAGACATTTTCAATATGTTCCGTACAATAATTGAGATTTTATTTGCTGGCAGCCTTTGTTTCACAACTACGCCCCCCTGTCAATGTTATTCAAGTGCCAAAAAAGCCTCGTCGTACAGTATTTGGCCCTCTTTGAAACAGAGAAGTGCAATAACAACACTACTTGCTGTATCCGACATAATTATTGCAACTGTTCACGACTTTAACAAAATAGTGTTGTTGCATATGTAACTGCTAATCAAAGTTTGCTAAAATATACGCATGCGTAATTGGGGTTTTCATTTATGTTCTAATGAACGTAGGTACTAAGTTACCGGCAATGTGAATGATGTGGAATAATATAGTCTCTTTAGGCATTCTATAGATAAATGTACACATTATTTGAGAAATAATATTATTCGAGCATTATTTTCACATCCGTTACAGCTGTCCTAAATGTGTTTGGAACACATATATTTAAATAGATGTACAATGCGTAGATTTTGAGAAAGGACTCGCCATATTTGCTCTATGTATCGACTGACTGTCAATCAAATGTGTCATATTGTCAAAAGTACGATTTAGTGCGGTCATACGTACTTTTGACATGACAATAAGCAATATGCGCGTGGTTTAAATTTACTTTATTTTTCCTCCCCGAATATCCTGACATTAAATCGCAACCATTATTTTTTTATGTAGTTCATTTTCAATTGCATAAATTATTTATTAAAAAGTGCAAAATAAGCGAGCGAAATTTACATTTGCGAAACGCATCACCATTGGTCGAAACGGAACGTGACGTCACGATTCACGTTTCCAAATTTTTCTTCTACAGTAATACTGTCACGTGACAGGTGACTGACGTGAATCGTGACGTCATTCAAAGCCCGCGTAAAATGGCGGCGTTTGAACAGATAAAATTTTAGCAGTGTTTTAAATATTATTAAAAAAAATTGAGCAAGTTAAACAATATTTATATTTTTACAGTATTATAACAATGTAAAAAGTGAATTAAAATTATAAAAATTTAGATGCATATTCCCTATTGACACATACAGCAAACTCGGCTAGACCTTTCTCAAAACTTACGCACTATACTGCACTTGGAACGTTTAATATAGTATCTTTTTTTCTTGGACATTTTTTTTTCACATTTTCAAAACAGTTGCCAAGGTACATAAACGGCAAAGTACATTGTCAACAAAATATAGTAAGAGCCCTGAACTCCAGACGTACGTCATAGTATAAAGGCTGAAAATGTTTCTGCGTTATTTAGCACTACAGGAGGTAAGAACATTTGGCTACATGTCATGTAAAGCCACAGACCACATATTGAGGAAAACTCATGGAACTAATTTAAGTATGCAAGACCATATACTTAGTCACGACCATTTTTTATTTATTCAGAAACAAGTTAGCCCTTGACTGCAACCTCACCTGGTGGTAAGTGACGATGCAACCTAAGATGGATGCGTGCTGACCTGGAAGGGGTATGGCAGTTTTATTAAACCCATACCCCATTGGTTTCTACACGGCATCGTACCGGAAGACTAAATCGCTTTGCCGGTAGGGTGGTAACTAGCCACGGCTGAAGCCTCCCACCAGTCCAGACCAGAAATTTGGATATTATAAAATTCCAACCCTTGCCGGGAATCGAACCCGGGACCTGCCACTAACAAGGCCACAGCGCTTACCACTGCGCCAGGGAGGTCGTCCAGTACGATGTACTAATGGCGTCGCCTAAACAAGTTTTTTATATTTCTGGTCAGGCTATAGCAAGCAAATACGGATAGGGAGCCTGCACTGTTCGCTCACTCGCCTTCGTTGGCGGTGGCCACATAAATTGAACATGCAGACCGGCGCGGCGGAGTGAGGAACCACAGCATTAGCACAGAATAAGGATAGTATGTTATTACCTACAAAGGTTTGACGAAGCGGTCTAGACAAAATGTAAAGACAACCCCGCCTGTGACTGTGATGATGAGACAGAGAAATCTCTGGAGGAGGAGTCTTACACATCTTAACAGAATGTTCTAAATTTGCCAAAAAGCGGATGGAACTGGAATACACGATAAATAGTAAGATAAATAAAGAACTATACCTGGCATTATATCTAGCAAGAAAGTAAGCAAAAAATTTCTAGAATTTTGTGAACAAATAAGAATAATAAGGAAAGGTTAAGTTGAAGAATAACACTAGAATAAGTTAATACTAAAATAAGTTATATATAAAAAAGTTATAAATACCTAAAAGAGTATTAAAAGAAGAATACATAATGCAATTAGCAAATAAAAAACTGTACATATAAGAAAATATGTATATTTATATTATACTAGCTGAACCACCCCGGCTTCGCTCGGGTGGAGTTTAGAAAATTGAGGGGGAGGTTGAATTAAATTTTTCTCTCCGTAAGAACCTCGTACTTCAAGGAATATTATAAAAAGAATTAGCGGAATCGGTTCAGCTGTTCTCGAGATTTGCGATCAGCAACACATTTAGCGATTCATTTTTATATATAAGAGATAAGATAATGCAATATTATGCATAAAAAAATAAAAAAAATAACATTGCAACACAATAATGAATGACAAGCTGACAAAAGCAAGCCATGTCAGCTATAAAAGGTCTCCGATCATCTTGTCGGAGGACAAAAAAAGCGGACACACATTAAAAAAAACCGCGTTTTTCGACCGTATATGTACACCGAAATTTCCGAGATGTCTGAACCGATTAGCGTATTTTTTTAAATCAATAGAGGAACTGTGAAATTGTCCCATAAAAAATTGGGTTCCAACTCCTCAATCCGGATGCTGCAGGGCTGACCACCAAACCTGATGGGATTTAGAAACTGTAGGTTAAAAATTTGAAGGTGAGGTAGGAGGTAATAGGAAACATTGGAGGTACCTTGGACCTACCCAGTTTTTTTCGTTGGACTTGAGGACCCAACTCAACCCTGATGCTGCCCAAAATTGCATTCTTAAATCGTGGTGATCCCACGTGATTTAAAAAAATAATATACGTTTAAATGTTTTTACGTAATTTGATACAGAGACACTCCGGCAGCCGGTCCCCGGGGACGGGCTACTACGGATAGGCTAATTTTTGTCCTGGAAAATCAAAAAGTTCCCATGGGATTTTTAAAAACCTAAATCAGCGCGGGCGAAGCCGCGGGGGCATCAGCTAATCTGTATATAAATCTCTATATATAAAACAAAGTACGCCAATGGTACGGGGAGAGTACCCGATCTCTTTTCCGAGCAGCAGTGTCATGCATTGTAAAGACGCAAAGCCAAGTATTTAGACACCTGATTTCCTGACTCTCTCACCTGACTCTATATAAACAACACAACATAAAGTAACGTTTCATAAAAGTTACCCGTAAGTCGTAACATAGTTATTCGAGTCTCATTTATTATTATCGAACACGCCACAACAAATTTTCAGCCTTTACATACTACGACATACAGAAGGCCTGGCGTTCATGGGCCCCGACTGAACAAATTAAAAACATTTTCAGCAAATTGTCAAATAATATTTTTTTAAAGAATATGCTTGCATACAGCATGGTTAATCATGACTGATATTCACCTTTCCTCTCAAACAAAGCGTAAAGTTTCTCCTAGAGTAGATACGACAATAGCGCAACAGATGGGGTTTGAACCGACCTTTTGGAATTCAGTCCGCTCCTCATCCGTTAAGCTAATGAGGCTCTTAATCATCAAAAATAGACTATGAAGGGTTACAATTTATAAGGTACAAAATATAACATGAATAGCGTACTTTCTATTTGAAAAATTCTACATGTCATTATAATGCTATTTTGACAATATTCTAGACATATTGCTGAAAATGCGATAATTTAATGTGATAACATAAAACATACTTACTAGTTAGAGGGTTAATAATTGGAACCCTGTGGGAAGTCCGCTTTTGAGGGCTCGGACGTATCCCTGAAATGGTTTCTGCGTTATGATAATTGCCTGAAAACGTGTATTTTTTACTATACCTATATTTTTTCATTTATTTGATAACCTTATAGTGTTGATGCAGTCTAACACCGCGTTAACACCAAGATCTCAAACATGTAATCTACATGTAGATTGGACTAGGAATTCCGACACTTTCTTGATTGGGCTGGTTAGATAGAAGCTGAAGTTTTGGTTTGGGGTTAATCGGGTCGGGTGATTACCATTAGGACAAAGCATCTTTTTCTTTTTGCTTTCTCCGCACATTTTTTTGTAGGATGAATCTTACCGAATTCGTAGTGGCGCATACATTCAATGTAGAATCGTTCACTCACACGGTTAAAACTGTTTTCTGCTGTACAAATTAGATGTGAATGGTTCTGTACTCATTGTATGCTCCACTACATATTCGACAAGATTTATCCTACATAATACTTGCGATGATAACAGATAATGGCGTGTGAACAGGGTCTTATGGGTCAGCAGATTTTTTTCCCAACCATAAAAGCTTGTCGCTTGTTGTACGAATGCGTTTGGTGTGCTAAAAGCATAAAACTTCGTTTCTTATTGCATTCTATTGCTGTCGCTTATAATATAAGCGTCAGCAGTGAATGCAATGTAATAGAATGCAATATGAAACATAGTTTAAAGGATGTAATCTGAAACCTAGTTTTACGCATGTAACAATTATTTTCAAATCGATTAATTGTGTTTATTCGGTTCTTTATTCACGGGTTGACAATAAAATATGCATCTGATAACATTGCAAAAATATGAAAGGAATGTACACATTTCACATATTTTACGTAACCCGAGTACATTAATGTTAAAATAATAATAAACTGTAGGCTTAGTATAAGATTTTACATCTCTAATTCTATCAACGTTGGTGAGCTGCATAATCTTAAACTAAGCATACTGAGATCACGGACGACTACAATATAGGACACACGTCGCGCGAAGTATTGGTCGCATTATGACGCGTAGTCGCGTCGCGTTGCGTCGTTACAATCGCTCCCATGGCTCACCTAGGACGAGGGCTCTGGCTCTAGTATCGGTACTCACCAGACATACCAGGGTGTATGTGCGGCGCGGCCTGCGCGTGTGGGAGCGGCCCCGGCGCGGCCGGCGCGGCCGGAGGCTGCACGAGCGTGCCCGCACTCGCCCTCCCTCCCGCCCCGCCCACGGTGCTGGCGCTCAATTGCTGCCCATTTGACGGATAGTAGTCTGCGATATCAAACACTATTACACGTCAACCGCCTCTCTTTTTTACTCGACTACGACAAAGCCAAAAGGATTTTAGCAGATGTATGTATGTATGTAAGTGTATGTAAGTGTATGTAAATATATAATATGTTTGTATTTATGTATGTTCCACCGTGGCATCTACACTACTGAACCGATTTTGATGATGAGGTGTCAATATATTCGTTATTATAGTCCGGGTGACATATAGGCCCCAGTTTATATGAATAACTAGCTGATGCCCGCGGGTTCGCCCGCGTGGATTTAGGTTTTTGAAAATCCGCAAGAACTTTATATTTTCCAGGACAACAATTAGCCTATTCGTAGTAGCCCGTCGAATATGTATATATGTTTTTTTAAATTTATAGTAACGTACTTATAAGTACGGATTACGTTATCGCGCTGAAAAGCATGTTTTTATTAAGTAATCCGCTACGTTCCTGCATTTTAAATCTGTAATATCTTCGAAAATAATCATTTGTATTACATGTTGTAAAGGGCCATATTTATCTATATCAGATGCATAATGTATTTAAGGTACTACTAAAAACCTTTAAAATTATCAGTGTTTGTCTACTATATTATGCATGTATTATACATAATAACCTTCCTCTTGAATCACTCTATCTATTAAAAAAACCGCATCAAAATCCGTTGCGTAGTTTTAAAGATCTAAGCATACATAGGGACAGACAGCGGGAAGAGACTTTGATACTATGAAGTGAAGACACTATAGCGGATGTTACATCCAAAAAAGTGGAGGGTCTCTGATTTTCTTGTTATTGAGTGGAATGTCAAATGACAGAGGAGAAAATTCTGAGTTCAAAAATATAAATCATATATATATATATTTATCATTATATGATTTATATTTTTGAACTCAGAATTTTCAGTCAGTCGGCTTTTCCTTTTATATATATATATATAAACGGAAAAGCCGACTGACTGACCGATCTATCAACGCAAAGCTCAATCTACTGGACGGATTGTGCAAGCGAACAGCTATTATGACATAGACATCCGCTAAGAAAGGATTTTTGAAAATTCAACTCCTAAGGAGATAAAATAGGGGTTTGAAATTTGCGTAGTTCAAGCGGATGAAGTCGCGGGAATATGCTAGTCTAAATATATAAAGGGAAAATGTGACTGACAGATCTGTCAACGCACAGCTAAAACTGCTGGATGGATCGGGTCTGACATAGCTATCATGAGGTCGGACGTAGACATTCGATAGGAAAGGATTTTTGAAAATTCAAACCCTAAGGGCTAAAGTCTACCAATCAAGTGTGAAGGCTACCAATCTGCACATAGCCAGCGTGGTGGACTATGGCCAAAACCCTTCTCACTCTGAGAGGAGACCCGTGATCTGTAGTGAGCCGGCGATGGGTTGATCATGATGAAGGGCTAAAGGGTTTGAAATTTGTGTAGTGCTCGCAGACGAAGTCGCGGACATAAGCTAGTATAATACAATATTAAAATACCAGTACCTACCAAGCGACGGAAAAACAATTTCACTAAATTTCATTTATTAAGAGGAGTAGTCGCATTTTAGTTTTAAACTTTATTTTGTGACTAGATGCCCGCGCGTCCGCGTGGATTTAGGTGTTTTAAAAATCCCGTGGGAACTCTTTGATTTTCTGGGATAAAAAGTAGCCTGTTGTTGTTTATGTTCTTCACTGGGATGTAAGCTAACTCTGTACCAAATTTCATCAAAAACAGTTAAACTGTTGGCTGTGAAAAGCATGCAGACCGACAGACAGACGAAACAGATAGGCAGACAGACACACACTTTCGCAATTATAATATTAGTATGGATATTTCTAAACAAGGTGACATCTTGTGAAAGTTGTCTGGTTAAATATTTTGTAAAAAAAAATAGATAAAAAATTTAAAAATACTTACAAGGAGGTCCCGTTGGTGTGGTATAACTTATGTAGGGCATGTATTGATAGTATCTGAAAAAAAAACACTTATTTAGTACGAATACGTCATTATCAATCATGATCAATCTATCGATGGCCATCTACTGAGCACAGGTATGACTGACAGAATGACAGGGTTTAGGCCATGTCTGCCACGCTGGCCCAGTATTGGCAAGCGGATTGGCAGACTACGAGTATATAGAGTATGTATTGAAATTATACATAACGGAGTAAAAGCGTGGCTAACCGCAATTAACAACATAAAAGTGAGCAAGATTTATAGTTAGTATAATTTACTAAGTTGAAATGAAATGCCTAACTAAACATCATTGTCAAAACAACATCAATCTCGGAAAGATTTATGTCAAAAAAGAAGACAACTCTGCTGCGATTCACATTAAAAATGAAAAACAAGTGGACGAAATAATGGAAACTGGCAGTCGAGTAGGAGCTCGGCCATAATAGTATGAAGAATTGAAGTGACGTTAATAAGTGTATTCTTTAGGGAGTGCAAATCTCTTTTTTCGGTATTGGCTATACGCATATTGCAGTATAGTTGTTCTGATAGCACTGTGCACAGTGTAATCAGGCCAACGCAGAGTTATCTTACCAAATTTAAAGGTAATATAAACATTATCAGTGTGTGCGTGTTAAGCGTTGACTTTAACTATAATTAATTATTATTTTAAGCATACTATAATTTAACACCTATATTAATAATATATGAGGTTTTGTTCTTTCATACTGGTGGGTAAGTTGTTGCATGTTTTTACATTTCAACATTTCTTTATTACATTTATTATCTAGAATGGCTAACTTTCAACAAACACTTGATGATATAGAGGAAACGACAATAATTAAACATATATGTCATACTAACCTCGAGGAGTGCAAGGCTTCTCTTGAAGTTGATAATAAGTCAATAACTATTCTGGCTCAGAACATTAGAAGTATTAACAAAAACTTTGACGATTTCAAGGTTATATTAGCAAGGCTAAATTTTGAACCAGACATTATAATTTTGTCCGAATGCTGGTTAAAGGATAAAACCTTTTTCTTCCCCCTACCGAATTACGACTGTAAGTACTCTACTATACATAAAAACCAAAATGATGGTCTTGTCATATACTACAAAAGTTACTTAAAAGTAACCGTTCATGAACCTAAATTCGAGGATGCAACATGTATACTGCTCAATGTCAATACTAATCTCACAGTTGTAGCTCTATACAGATCCCCTAGCTATCGAAATTGTGACAAATTCCTTAACTCTTTGGAAAATATCTTCAAGAGCATACAAACAGAATCATCGTTAGTAATAGGTGACATAAATATAGACATCAAAGACAATAGCACAGACAAAAATTCCGACGAATATCTAAACTTATGCACTATGTATGGATACTATCCAGCATATGTCTACCCAACACATGGCGACAACTGCCTTGACCATATCTTAACTAAGACTAGGCAAAGAGCTTGTGCTGTTGTATGTGAAACTACTGTTACAGACCACTACACAACTATGATTTCAATCCACTCGATCATAAAAAAATTACATACCAAACATAAGATGACTACACGGATTGACTATGATTCCTTGAATAAACTTCTTTACGAAATTGATTGGTCTGAGGCTTATTCACACACTGATGTAAACTCAGCTACTGAATATTATATAAATACACTAACCGCAAATATTAATAAGTGCACTAAGGTCTATAAACTTCCGCACAAAAAACTTAATTTCAAAAACTGGATCACGCCTGGCCTACTCAAGTGTATGAAAAAACGTGATGCCTTGCACCAAATAGCTAAAAAAAATCCAAACAACAATGAAATACAATCGAAATACCTAAAATATAGAAATACGTGTAACTTTATTTTACAGAATCTACGGAATATGAATAAGGAAAATGATATACAAAAAAATTTAAATAACTCCAAAAAAACTTGGGACACCTTAAAGTCAATATGTAATTTAAATCCAACAAAATCAAAAAGTTCTCAACTAGTAGATCCTAAAAATAAAACAGCGTCACTTAACTCCGTAAATGAATTTTTTACTACAATTGGCGGTAATTTGGCCAAAACAATTTTAGATCACTCTGGAAAAACAGAAAACGAATTAGTTAAGAGCATCCCATTATGTCCACAAAATGATTATGGTTCTATCTTTTTAAAGCCTACAGATGAGCAGGAAATCATTAAATTAATCCAAGAAATGAAAGCTGGTTCCCCAGGCTGGGACGGAATAACGCCCAAAACACTCAAGCACATTAGTCTTATTATAGCCAAACCATTGGCCCATATAGTTAATATTAGTCTAGCAACTGGTGTTTTTCCAAGTCCATTTAAAATAGCCCAAGTGATACCCATTTTTAAGGCTGGTGATCCTAAAGTGATTGGGAATTATAGGCCCATATCATTATTGACATCTTCGGCTAAAATATTGGAAAAAGTGGTAAATTCCAGACTCCTGAGCTACTTGGAAAATAAAAAAGTTCTTTCTCCCAACCAATTTGGTTTTCGTCCTAACAAAAGCACGGAAGAAGCTGTACGGAATTTGACTAATTACATCTCAGAAAAACTAGACACCGGTCAAAAATGCCTAGCCACGTTTCTAGATTTACAAAAAGCGTTTGACACTGTGTCGATACCACTCTTGTTAAAAAAATTAGAAATTTACGGAATTAAAGGTGTCCCTTTATCCTGGTTTAAAAGCTACCTAACAGCACGTCAGCAATGTGTGAAAATCGACGACGTCCAAAGTCTGCCGAGTGGAATAACGTTCGGCATTCCACAAGGCAGTGTCTTAGGGCCGACGCTATTTTTAACATATATCAATGATCTATGTGACATGGAAATAGCGTCAGCTCGGATAGTAAGCTTTGCAGACGACACGGCTGTTATTTTTAATGGAGACAGCTGGGAAGCTCTTCACAATAGTACAGAAATAGGTCTTAAAAACATAGCTACCTGGCTCGAGAGAAATTTAATGACATTAAATATACCTAAAACAAAATTTATAGCTTTTCATATATCTAAAAAAACGGAACCTCCCAACAATTTCAATATTAGACTTCACAGCACCACTTGTTACATTGGAGCTGTTGGTTGCTCCTGTCCCTTTGTTGAAAAAGTACAGACGATCAAGTACCTCGGTGTATATATTGATCAAAAGCTAAACTGGAAACATCATATTCAAGCCCTAAAAAGTAAGGTCCGAAAACTGCTTCATATCTTCAAAAAACTCAAATTCTTGAAGAACAAGAGTGTTTTAAAAATGGTCTACTTCGCATTATGTAACTCTGTTCTCACATACTGTATAACCTCGTGGGGAGGTGCAGCAAAAACCATTCTGAAAGAATTGGAATGTGTACAGAGAGCGTCTCTAAAGGTTTTATTCGGCAAGCCTCGTAGATATTCAACTTATAAACTACATACGGAAAACTATATATTGACAATCAGACAGCAATACTATTTACAAACTATTCTAAAGTTTCACCAAACCACAGAAGTACTTCATAAATACAACTTAGACAAAAACTCAAATAATCAATCAACTAAACGTACAATACTGTGGCCAAAACCAATAACAAAAACTTCATTTGCTCAGAGATTCTTTCGCTACACAGCACCTTTTCTCTACACAATCGCTAACAAACAACTCAATCTATTACGCAAATCTAAATATACATGTCGCAAATTATTATCTAATTGGCTCCTCCAAAAATCCTACGAGGAAACGGAAAACATCTTAAGGCATAACAAAACATAAAACGGAACTAAATTACGCATGTATACATAGCAATACCTATACAGGAATATAACATATCTAAATAAAATAATGTAAATAATGAAAAATATAATAAATTAAATACACTTAAACAATCCACCAGCATCTCAATGTTTTGCATATACTACCACATTTACTTTGTGTGCGTGGAGTCGTCACTCCGCTCACCTCTGGCACTATAGTTTCAACAGCTACCTACCTACTTCTATGAAGGAATGAACGAAATCTTTTGAATTAGATTAACTAAATTATATTGTTATCCTCTAAGTACAACTAAGTATATTCAACTGGCTTCCCGTAGCTCAGGGAATCCTAGTTCGGGGGCCAGGAATATCGACTATTAATGTTTTTTTTTTGTTTCTCTTTTATATCTACCTACATCTAATAAGAAAACTACTTATTTGTTTCAATTTTTAGTTGTTAACTGTAATCTGTTTATGTATTTATAAGTAAGTTATTCACATTAATTGTACCTACCTATTTATATTCGGGCGAAAGACTGGCTTCCCATAGCACAGGGAATCCTAGTTTGGGGGCCAGGAACTTTGCATTGCTACAACCAGGGTTATGTACTTATATATACCTTGTAAATTTTTTTATCAAATAAAGATTAAAGATTAAAACATTTATTGGATCACTAACAGCCGCACTCAGAGTCGCTAATCGTTACTTAAGATTGAGTTTAAACGAGACAGATTTATGTAAGAGATATAGCTCTGTCTCGTTTTAACTAAACTTAAGTAACGATTAAGCGACTCTTAGTACGGCTGTAATTGTTTAAAACTCCCATATAATGACCTCACTCTTCCTATAAACAATTCTACGGCTCTTTAACCGTCATCCTTATCCTAATCCTAATAATATTATAAATGTGAAAGTGTGGATGTTTGGATGTGTGGATGTTTGTTACATGATAAATCACGCAAGAACGACTGAACGGATTTGGATGAAATTTGGAATGGAGATAGATTATATCCTGGATTAACACATAGGCTACTGTTTATCCCGGAAAATAAAAGCGTTCCCGCGGGATTTTGAAAAATGTAAATACACGCGGACGAAGTCGCGGGCATCAGCTAGTACATAAAAATAAAAAATAAATAATATCTTAGTCACCCGTGATCCATAAACTGCGACTTGCTGAAGATGTCGAAATGCAGCATGAAAAAATATTTTACAAGAAAACATTGAAGTCTATTTAAATAAAATGAAAAGCTGACTGACTGATTTTAGACACAGCTCAAACTACTGGACGAATCGGGCTGAAATTTGGCATCATCATCATATTCATGATCATCCCATCCCATAGTCTACCACGCTGGCCACGTGCGGATTGGTAGACTTCGCACACCTTTGAGAACATTATGGAGAACTCTCCGGCATGCAGGTTTGCTCACGATGTTTTCCTTCACCAATAAAGCAAGTGATATTTAATTACTTAAAACGCACATAACTCCGAAAAGTTAGAGGTGCGTGCCCGGGATCGAACCCCTGACCCCCGATTAGAAGGCGGACGTCCTAACCACTAGGCTATCACAGCTTCCCATAAGTTTAGCAGAAATTTGGCATACAGAATAGCTATTATGACGCATATTTACGCCAAGAAAGGATTTTTGAAAATTCAACCTCTAAAGGAGAAAGGAGTAAAATAGAGATTTGAAATTTGGGTAGTCCACGCAGACGAATTCGCAAGCATAAACTAGTCTGACTGACTGATCTATCAACGCACAGCCTAAACCACTGGGGTTAGAAATTTTGACAGTAGGTTCCTTTTATGAAGAGGGCACACAGTAAGAAAGGTTTTATGGTAATTCCACCCCCCAAGAGGGTGAAATAGAGGATGAAGAGTTTGTATGAAAGTTCGTAATTTTTCAAGTAATATCCATGAAAATTGGTATTAAGGCGTTCAGTTATGAATAAAGAAATGCGCGTTTCGATATTTTCGGAAGCTCTCCGAAAGCCCTCACCGATTTTCAAAATGCCACTCGAGCGAAAAGATATAAAGATTTAATTACCCAGTGGAGTTAGATCTAGGCTGCTGGAAGGTCTGCTGGAGTCCCATGGGCGACGGCTGGAACACCACTGTTGGATGATACATGACCGGGCCAGTCGCTGAGGCACCCGCACCACCCATGTAAGGCTGTTGTTGTCTAAAGAACCAAATCGTGACAAATATATTTTTGAATTAAACTCCATTAAATGCTCAATAATTTATTATTACTATGATCTATCCACGGAGAGAAGTTAATACAGTGCTCTCTCTGTTACGTCTCTCCCTCCAGTCTCGTCTCGTGCGGATTAATTGCTTCCATCGGCTTCTATCGGAGGCTAGTCTTGCAATAGTGTGAAATTTGCACTCCAAGTGCAAATTTGTTTGTCCATCTGGTTGGTGATATGGCTTAAAGGGTTTTTCTGTTTGTCATGCGACCTTTTCTCAGGTGCGACAGTTTCAAGATGCTCTCGAGCAGCGGACCCTCCCGAACTTTTTCAGTATCAGGATCACTCATCATCAACCGATAGACGTCCACTGCTGGACATAGGTCTCTTGTAGGGACTTCCACACGGTTTTGCGCTGCCTTAATTCAGCGGCTCCCTACGACTCGTCTGATGTCGTCCGTCCACCGAGTGGGGGGGTCTTCCAACACTTCATCTTCCGGTGCGAGGTCGCCATTCTAGCACCTTCGGACCCCAACTCTAACCAATCCAATTGCAGCGGGGAGTTATCCAATTGCAGCGTGGAGTTCGACAGGGAGACGTAATCTCCACGAAGCTCTTTACCAGGATTACTCACCTAGTTTTAAAATCCACCGATGCCACTGATACGGCTAAGTATCGCCCCATTACGTGTCTTACTACAATCTACAAGACACTGACACCCCTTCTGAGCCCCAAGATCTCCCGTCACGTAGACGAGAATAACATCATATCTATGCCACCCGCCTGAAGGAACTATTGAATATCACCACAGAGTTCGGCTACTCCATCAGGATGGAGCTTGGGCTAGACAAGTGTGGCCTGCATTTGGAGAGGGGACAGGTTATTCATTCGGCCGAGATTAATCTCGAGCCGAATGAGTAGTTTACTGAAACCATCCCAATCGTCATATCGGCGAATGGGTTGATCCCAGTCAGCCTCGCTCACCATCTGAGGCGACTGAGGGTCCGTGGCAGTTCACTCGCAGCCAGGATGCAAAAAGTGGTCTCGCTGGACTCGGTTAGGATAGTCCGCTGATTTTTCAACCTGTCACCCTGAGCCCCGACCGTTTGGTCTCCCCTGCCGGGGCGGATTCCTCCGCCCGGTACTGTATTGTATTTATGTAACATGTGTGTAAGTTTATCTACTTTTATTTATGTAAGTGTATTATATATTTTTTTGGCTTGTATATATAATATGTATCTTGTACACGGGCGAGAGAGTAGATATATACAAATAATAATAATAATTTATTCATGAGAATGCTGGTGACTTATATCTGTTTGAGAGTCTTATACATTCTACCAATAAATTAATGGTGGAAACGAGTAACATACAGCCGCTGGATTCAGGCGACGCAAGACCGAGGCATGTGGAAGTCCCTACAAAAGAGCTATGTCCAACAGTGGATGTCTATGGATTGATAATGATGATGAAGATTGTGCGAGTTGTCTTATATGTATTAATTACCTAGGGTGCGTAGTAGGCCGATTCCCATGTTGTGGTGCTCTATACTGCGAGAAGTTAGGATACTGCGGCCGCGAGGCCTGTGTCTGGTTTTGTGGTGTCACGTAACTTGGGCCCGCCTGGAAATTAAAACGTATAAGTTAATTATTCGTTCCTTGAAGATACTGCAGAATTTTCTCCCGCTGTGTACCAAAATTATGTTAATACATTCTCTGTTGCTTCCAATTCTCGACTATGCTAACGTCTGCTACTTGGATGCTACCGAAGAGCTTCTTGACAAACTCGATCGACTTCAGAATTTGTGCATGCGGTTTATGTACGGATTGCGCAAATTCGACCATATTTCCGACTACCGTCGTCGGTTAAAGTGACTCCCAATTCGCCTTCGACGAAATCTGCATATTCTGACTGTTCTCTACAATCTTCTTAATACCTCTTCCCCTCGTTATCTACGAGAGGAGAGGAGTTGCAGTGTTGTCAACTCGAGTCGCAGATAGCCACTGGATTCAGGCAGCGCAAGACCGCGGCGTGTGGAAGTCCCTACAAGAGACCTATGTCCAGCAGGGGACGTCTATCGGTTGATGATGATGACGATGATTTTCCAATAGCAGGAAATCTGCAGGAAACCAATCGCACCACAAGTTGTCCTTCTTATCTGTTGAGAATGGTTTAGGCAATAATCCGCCACATCACATTGCGCGTGCGGATGGACAGACTTCAAACACTTGTGAGAACATTATGGAGAAATCTCAGGCATGCAGGTTTCCTCACGATATTTTTTTTTCACCAAAAGCAAGAGATGGTGAAAGTCCTAATTTAAAAAAAATTAAAACACGTCAGACAAAGCGATTAAGCTTGTTTCACACGGGATATAAATTATATCATAGCCCGATTAAGCAGTTAGTTATTAAGTACTATCTCCCTCCGATAAATTTATTTTGCTCGAATAAATACGACACAAACTCTATAATAAAAAAATTCTTCAAGTAATTAGCGCTAGTTACAGTTAAATACCGACAAAGATGGTAGATAATTCATAGCAAATTAAACGATCAATATCCTATTTGGTCTCAATATAATTCAGTTCTATCAGTCCAGTATTCAGAATAAGGGCAATTTCATATTAGCGCTAGTTACAATGAAATACCTCGGTATTTCATAGGAAATCAAACAATAAAAGCTATCTGCATGCCAAATTTCAGCCCGATCCGTCCAGTAGTTTGAGCTGTGCGTTGATAGATCAGTCAGTCAGTCAGTCAGTCACCTTTTCCTTTTATATATTTAGATTTAGTGTTTTTTTAAATTACACAGTGATTTTTTCATGTTTGTATTTTTAAATCCCGCACTTGCACACTTTTAAAATGCATGCCGGTTTGCCAGTAATTGGATGTACACTCTAATTTATTTTTCTCTGTGCATTGTAATTTTTATTTTACGTGTATACCGTACCTATTATCGATTGGCAAACCAATAAAAAGGAAAAACTGACTGACTGATTACACTAACTGACTGATCCATCAACGCTCAGCTCAAACTACAGGGCGGATCAGGCTGAAATTTGGCATGTAGATAGCTATTATGACGTAGGCATTCGCTAAGAATTTTTTTTGAAAATCCAACCCCTAAGGGGTAAAATAGTAGGGGTTTGAAATTTGTTTTGACCACGCGGACGAAGTCGCGGGCATCAGCTAGTATCTATATATATATATATATATATATATATATATAAAAGGAAAAACTGACTGACTAACTGACTGATCTATCAACGCACAGCTCAAACTGCTGGACGGATCAGGCTGAAATTTGGCATGCAGATAGCTATTATGACGTAGACATGCGCTAAGAAAGGATTTTTGAAAATTCAAGGGGGTAAAATAGGGGTTTGAAATTTGTATAGTCCACACAGACGAAGTCGCGGGGATAAGCTAGTCTAAATATATAAAAGGAAAAGCTGACTGTCTGACTGATCTATCAACGCACAGTCTAAACCACTGAGGTTAATATAGCGCCTTGGGTAGAGTTCGATAACATATTACGCAAGTAACCTCATATTAAATGTTGATCACTAATAGGTACTTATAGGTAAAACTGACTACACGAGTAGCAACCTATGTTGTAACAGGATATGTAATACAATATGTCTACAACTGCAATAAGTGCAATAGAAACTTTTGTTTGTTTAATTATTTATTGCACAAAGAAATATACATTCACGTAAAAATACATTTCAATCAAAATAATATGTAAAATGTATAATTTTGTTAGATAACGATTTTTACCTATGCGTAGGTAGGTCATAGACTTATGAGGTAGGTATACACGCCTCTAGATCGAGAGCTTAAAGTTACTAGTCCATGGTACTCGTAATATTTATCTTCAAGAGTACTCTCTCCAAGTCATGCGTGAGAGCATGCTATTGCGATCAACATTTACGTGGGGGACATAGTCAAGAGCGAGATGTGTGATACCTTTTAATGAGCAAATTTCAATACACTTTGTAAAGAGAGCCTAGTAATGAAAGTGGTGGTGAAGATGGTAAGCTCCGGAACTCCCATACATAAGTCTGATACAGCCATTTAATTCTCGATCTCGGCAAAGTCAAAAAAAAATTACAAAAAAATAAAAACTGACTTCAATACACAAACACTAAAAATTTAAAATAATTTAATTTATTACCGAATATATTATGTATACAAGAGTTAATATAGTTCCATAATAATATTTTTTGGGGTCGGTGTTATAAATATATAAATTATAGAAATATATAAAAATAAATAAATTAAATTATTTTTTATTTTTTAGTGTTTGTGTATAATCGGGGAATACCCCGAATAATCGGGGAACATACATAAAAAACAAAAAGATTCCGACGAATTGAGAACCTCCTCCTTTTGTGAAGTCGGTTAAAAAGACAAGACATCATTTTAGCTGTCTATGTATATAATGTTTATAACTATGTGTATTCCAACGTAGCGCCTAAACTACTGAGCCGATTTTGATGAATGAGGTGTCAATCGATTCATTATTATGGTCCAGGTGACATATGCTACAATTTATACGAAGTCGAACAAAATTAATCAAAAAGGGGGGTGTTTGAAATATGTTTTTGCTATCATATCGAGTGAAATATCAACTGAAAGAGGAGAAAATTCCGAGTTCATAAATATAAATATAGCACAATATAGCACAATGTGTATAGTACACCGAGCGACAGCAAAACAATTTTACTACATACTAGCGCTAACTATCGGCATCATTTCTCGGGTATCTTGTTACTAGCGGATACCCTGCGGATGCTACTACGCTAAAAAGGAGTATGCCATCTATTCAATATAAAACCATTTTCGCATTATTGCTTTTCTAATGAAACGGTTTGGAGCATATCGGATGGATGGTTTCAAAGTCTATAACTAGTTATAGACTTTGAAACCATCCATCCGATAACTAACACAGATAGAAACATTTTTGTGTTTTATATTATTACTAGCGTCCCGCCCCGGCTTTGCACTGACTATTTAACACAAAAAAACAAACACATTTAAAAAAAATATAAGTATAAATCTTCCTATTGAATCACTTTATCTATTGGTGAAAACCACATTAAAACCCGTTGCTTAGCTTAAATGATCTAAGCGTACATACAGACAGCGAGAAGATGAACTTCATTTTATACTATGTAGAGAAGAGGCGAATTTGACGGGATATGTGTTATATGGAAACAGTAAAGTTAAAGAGTATATATTTACCATGGTCGTTTTGGACATATCCTGTTGAGGGGCTGGTGGTGCCGATGGCTGCGGAGCGGGCTGGCCTCGCATGGTGGGTGCAGAACTCTGCGACCCACCCGCGCCCGACATGTACGAGCTGCCAGCACCCGGCGCCGGGTGGTAGCATTCCGCTCCTAGAAAGCACAGTACGGATTTTGCAGGGCAGGGCAGTCAAGAGGCAGGCATAGGCCACAAGCGTATGCTGCGACGCAGCCGAGTGACATACGACTCGTTCTACTTAGTACAAAGAACATCCGTTTCTGAGTTGACGTGCACGCGTCACGCAGAAACCTATGCCAGCACTACGTGACGCAGAGCAGCACATGTCCGCGTCGCACATGCCTGCGCCGTAGCATACGCAGCTCTCAGTAGTACGTTCATGCACTAAAAATCTGCTTTGCCCTGCACTGCTCTGAACTACGTCGCCTGCGTCTCAGCATACGCTTAGCCTAATTGATGCTATATCAGCTTTAGGCTGTGGTTAGACGACGCGAAAACTTTCGTGCGGCCGCCGTGCGATAACCGCTCGTTCACCGTACTCTCGTGTTTTTATATTCTATTACCACGGGAGTGGGCCATATATGCCAGACTAGTGGGCAAAATCAGTTTCTTTTTGGACTCCCCAGACTGCCCCAGACTCATCGACGCCAGCGATGGCGTGCTAAATTAAATAAATTTACAGTTACGTGGCCCGAAGAAGAGACATAGAATAGGGAATGGTGAAAAAATCGGAGGGAGGTCTTTGCCTAGACGTGGGACAGAACAGGCTAATTTAAATTAGATTACAAGTTAGCCCTTAACTACGATTCCTCCCGGTGGTACCTTAGTGATGCAATCTAGGGTAGAAGTGGGCAAACTTGGTAGGGACATTGGAGTTTATGATTAAACCCCTCTACACGGCCGACATCGTACCGTAACGCCAAATCGATTGGCGGCAACAGTTAGCCGGTAGGTGGTAACTAACCACGACCGTAGCCTCCCACCAGGCCAGAAGCAATTTAGAAATCACGTATTCCCAAATTGCTCCTGCCGATAATCGAATCCGGGACCTCCCACTTATAAGACCACAGCGCTCACCACTGAGCCAAGAAGGTCATCGAAGATTTTTGTTAATGAAGAGAGCAAACTCTATGTACTAGACCAGTGTCAATAGGACGTCCACGCGGATTCCGCGCGTTTTCCACGCGGTCACCGAGATGCATCTTTATTCTGTACTTATTTACTTTAAAATGTAGTTGCTAAATAAAAATGGCTATAACAGCGCAAAAAGTAGACGAGACAGAGCTATCTCTCACATAAATCTGTCTCGTTTTAACTCAATCTTAAGTAACGATTAGCGACTCTGAGTGCGACTGTTATTAGAGGACTCTCGGAACGCTGATTACGAAAATTTCCTTTACAATTCATAAGTGGGAGACCGACTTCTAAAAAGGAGGCGGTTCTCATTTCGGTGCATTATTTTTATATTTTGCTGATTTATTAAATTCATAGTGGAAAACATTCATTTAAAAAACCAGTTAAGTGCAAATCGGCCTTGCACACGAAGGGTTCCGTGCCATCGTACAAGATATTTTAATATTTTTATGTGCTACACTGCAAGTTAATGACAACAACGCTATCTATATATAATGTTATTTGGTTAATTACTTTTTTCGTGAACACATTTTTTTTTTGTGTAACTACAAATTTACGGTTTTTAAATTTATTCTTTTACTTGTGCTATAAGACCTTCTTGACTACCAAATTTCATGGATCTAGGTCAATGGGAAGTACGCTATAGGTTTTCTTGACAGACACGACGGACATGACGGACAGACAACAACCTAGGAGGATTCCTTTTTTTTTGAGGTACGGAACCCTAAAAACGGATATGTATGTCATTATTTTTCATTCCGCTTAACCAAAGCTGAAAAGGAATTACATTTTTTTTTATACATTCGTCAAATTAGTTATAAGTATAAATATTAATATGGACCACGTTTCCTTATTAAAAATGAAATAAAAACTTCTAAATTTAGTGTAAGGTATTAAAACAATTTTGTATCCGAAAATCCAAAAAAATTAGTGATAAAAAAGTTTAAAAAAATGCAATCGATTTTTGGTTAACTTAACGTTACGATTATGTTCGACCGTTAAATCATTATTATTCATAGGCGCATTTTGATGATATGAAGCTGCGGGTCTGAAGTTTAACTTCTGTTGAAGTTGCTGAAGTTCTTCGACGAAAGATCAACTCACTGTGTGGTGTGGACGCCCGAGGATAACTGATATAATATGCTAAGGAAATTTTCTGCAAAACAATTTCAGCACGCATTCAGCATACAATAATTCATTCACGGTGCATTACTTTACCCATATCGCTACCAACATAATATTTACAAGTGCAGCATTAAAAGTAATGACGACAGTTACAATAGTCTTATCGGTACAATAGGTAACAATAGCACAAATAAATCGAAGCACAAAAAGAGGTTATGGAATAATTTCCAAGAGTCATCATAAAGTAGACGCAATCGACACAAAGAGCTACTGGGCTACATCGTGACTTACTGGCTTGGGTCAACAGTCTGTAATGGTGCGAGGGCAGCATGCAATTGGAGTTAGAGTAGCGAGTGTTCGGCTCATGCTTCAGGTTGGCGGGGGTGTGCTGCGGCATCAGGAGAGATACGCTGCTCAGCGTCGGCAGGTTGACCTGGCTGGCAGCGCCGCGGCTGATGTGGTTGGAGTGGTTGCCGTGGCTCAGGTGGCCGCTGTGGTGGCCCAGCGCCTGCGTAACACCACTCTGCTGCATGCCCAATGACGTTTGTAAGCGGTGCGTCAAGTCGAGCGCGTTCTGCTGGCCGCCGTGGAGCCCGCATCCGTGCGACACTGCGCCCAGGGAACTATTACCGCCTCTGAGCGCTACCATTTTGATTTCATGATATAAATTCTTCAGAAATTGAATCAGCCAAATATTGAACCATTCCCAGAACAACGGAGACACAACCACCGGCATATGGCGATCTCTACATTATCATCTCATGATATAAAAATATGAATATCTAGTTAATATTTATTGCTCTATGTCAACATTTTAAAAACTATATTATTCTATCGTTTTTCATAAAGCACCTTGGAATATAAAAAAACACTAATTCTTAAGGCATATTGTTAAAATATTTGCAATCCGCATTCACAATTTAAATAGTAATTTAATGCAGCATAGAGAAAATCGATAAGGAAACGGCGCGGCACATCGCTCCTCGCACACGCTAAAATTGTTGCCACCGCGACACTTTCATACGAACGATTACTATCACTGATGTCAGCGCACTAAACAACCTAAACTAAATTGAAACTAAACTTTATTAGTATTTAACAAAAAACTGGAAGATAGTCTAAGCAGTATAGAGCCCAATCAACATTTCATTTCGTTGTCCGCGAGAGAGATACAGACGCTAGAAAGAGACGGAAACATTTCGTAGACTGTCGCTACGATTTTGGGACAGCCCCTGTAGCCGACAGCCACCCTTGTGCAAGTTCGTAACGTAAAAAATACAAATGGAAAATCACGTCGGTACTTAAAGACTACAACTGACATTAATCTGTGCAATTTAACCTCGTCTTTATGCTGTCAGATTCAGAGTAATCGACATATTACATTTAATATGAATATTTATGTAGAGGTTTGTAGCGAACCTTATAGATGTGTGTTATGATAAGTGCCCTGTAATCGGCCAAACATGTTTGTCAAATTATTTGATAGTCTGCGGTCGTGTATGACGCGTTAGTCAAAACAGTTCTACGTGTTTGACAAATTTGATTGGCGGCGTGTTTGTCAAACATGCTTTACGGTGTTTACACGTGTGCGCTTGTGTTTGGTGACTGCGATCAAACAAAACGTCAAATTTGACAAACATGTTTAGCCGTATACAGGGCACTTTAGAGTGCATAATGGCCGACATAGTAGGACCATAGGACATAGGTACATTTTGAGAAAGCACTCGTCATATTTGCTTGCTCTATGTGTCAAATGTCATGTTAAAAGCACGATTTTAGTCACAGATCTATAGATAGGCAACTAGCGTGGCCCCTAGAGTCCCTCTCGCTCAAGCAGAGGTACTTAATTGTGAATGGTTATTCCTTCTATTTTGCGTTCGCTTCGGCTATTGTAGCCTAGTATACAGCAACCCACCATTGCACAATAACTTCAAAAAGAAAAATTGTATTCAATTTTCAAAACATATCAATTATTACTTTGAAATAGGTACTTGAGCCAACATAACCTCACTTCACGTTGTTTGTCAAGATCTCACGTACAAAATACATCTTGACAAGCAAAAAAAATCGCCACGGTGATAAGGACAAAAAAATTATCATTCGTAACGTTCTAATAAGACCTTAAGAGCCCTCGCCCATGGCGACTTTTTGTAGCGATGCTGTCGCGCGTTTACTAAACACACGCCAGCATCACTACTAACGCGTGTTAGTCGGATTAGCAACGCGCTACTGCATCGCGACTGTATCGATGCAAACGCGCGACCGTGTTGGACGACATCGGGGAAAGAACGGAGGGAGGGTGGCGCATGAATGGAGAACCAAGCATCAGTGCAACATTTTTTTCTCGTTTGCATCGAGACAGAAGCGCGACAGTATCGCGTTTGCATCGCGACTGAATCTAAGACCGTGGGCGAGGGCACACAGCTAGCGACCGCTTCGCGACTGTATCGATGCGGAAGCGCGACAGCATCGCTACTATATCGCTACAAAAAGTCGCCGTGGGCGAGGGCTCTAAGAGCCCTCGCCCACGGCAACTTTTTGTAGCGATGCTGTCGCGCGTTTCATAAACGCACGCCAGCATCACTACTAACGCGTGTTAGTCGCATTTGCAACGCGCTACTGCATCGCGACTGTATCGAAGCAAACGCGCGACTGCGTCGGACGACATCGGGGGATGAACGGAGGGAGGGTGGCGCGTGAATGGAGAACCGAGCATCAGTGCAACATTTTTTCTCGTTTGCATCGAGACAGAAGCGCGACAGTATCGCGTTTGCATCGCGACTGAATCCGTGGGCGACGGCACACAGCTGGCGACCGCTTGGCGACTGTATCGATGCGGACGCGCGACAGCATCGCTTCTGTATCGCTACAAAAAGTCGCCGTGGGCGAGGGCTCTAAATATATTTAACTATCTCGCTTTAACAGTAAAAGTAATAAAAGGGCTACTTCTACCAGTATTGGTTCTGAGATCTGTCCTTAATCTTAGTAGAAAACTGTACTGTACTGTACTATTGACATGACAGTTAACACAGCAAATATGATGAGTGCGTTCTCAAAATGTATGCATCATAGTACCTAGTCATTTTTCGAAGTGTGGCACATTAAATGGCAAGTTGGTTCTTATAAAGTTTATCATAAAGCAATGCTACTTTTTTCGCAGGGAACATCGAAAAAAGCATAGCACTATTATTTGAGCTGTCAATTTAATTTAAGATTGTGTATAATCGAATTACCACTAACACTAATAGATTGGACTGTCGTAATAAAATGCGATGTTTTGTATATCTGTAGTTGTATGTAGTTTATGGGGCTAGAATTCATTATTAAAGAGAATAATTAAATAAAAATCATGATGTGTCTTTATTTTTAACATAATTATTTATTAACGTCACGCTGTACGGAAGGCGATCAATGATGTCACAAGGCGATAAACGACAAATATTTTTAAATTTTTTAACATAAAAATAGAGCCATTTCTGTGGGAAAATATTTTTAGCAGCATTTTAGTTTTATAAACATACTATTCATAGGGTCTGAGGGTCAGATCTATAGAGCGCACTCTGACTTTGCTTAGACTTAAGATAGAGTTAAAACGAGACAGAGCTATATCTCTGAGCAAAGGCAAAGTGCGCTCTACAGATCTAAGGCTGAGACTCTATTACTATTTAGTTACTTACTACAGTACCATTTACATTATGTTAAGCCAGGTCTAGCTAGACAAGTATAAAGGCCGAAAGACACTAACCAACCAGACGGAGTCGACTCTACCGCTCTTCCTCAATAAAGCTAACTGTCCTCTGGTGGAGAGAAGAGAGGAGCGGAGCGGAGCTGGGCAAATAGTAATCAATAGAATTGCGTACAACTCCTTCTCCGCTTCAGTGTTCAAGGATTTCCCGGACTAGTTTTAAAAATCATACATTTTAACGCGCAGAGTAGAAACAAATGGTCTAATATCCCGATATAAGACGACCTTCACCGTGCTGGTTAATGGATGAAACGTATTTTATATTCAATTTCATATGTCAATAAATATATTGCATATGGGTTGCCTAAAAAATTTCAGTCCAGTAGGTATATAATTAATTAATAATTTAAAAAAGAAAATCATTTCACAGGTTTGTTTAATTGACAAATTCCATACCAATCGAAAGTATGAAGCCCATAGAATATGCAAAAGTTAGGCTTCATACTTTCGATTGGTATGGAATTTGTGAAATGATTAAAAAAATATTTTTTATTATTAATTAATCATCCTGGACATAGCTCAACGGGTTGCGAAGCTGAAGTGGCAATGGACAGGGCACATAGTTCGTACAACCGATAGACATTGGGGTCCCAAGGTGCAGGAATGGCGACCTCGCACCGGAAGACGCATCGTTGGAAGACCCCCCACTAGCTGGACGAGACATCAGACGAGTCGCAGGGAGCCGCTGGATCCAGGCGGCGCAAGACCGTGGCGTGTGGAAGTCCCTACAAGAGACCTATGTCCAGCAGTGGATGACTATTGGTTGATAATGATGGTGATGTGCCGAACCCGAGCCGTGCCATGTCCGAGACACACAGATCGGAAAATGTATGAGGTCACATCAGACCGTTGCCATGTCAGAGTCTTCCGAGTTTCGTCCGTGTTACGTTTCTTCATACAAAATTGCAATCCGTGGATCATCTGCGCGTCGGACGTGCCTCGAACGTGGCACGGCTCGGGCCCGGCACGGACTACTACTAATTAGATAAAAGTGAGGGGACGCTCTGAATTTAGCAAGCAGGTTTTCTTAAATTCTCGAGCTCTAAGTTTAGCATTATGTGAACGATGTTTAAGTAGGTACTTAACTTCGCAGTATCATAATATGATGACAAGAAGTTCGGATTTGATCATTAATTTTTTCAAGCATTTTTTTTAATTCATCATAGGTATACGCTTGACCACAATCACACCTGATGGACAGTGATGATGTGGCCTAAGGTGGGACGTGTTTACCTAGAAGATGCCTATTCACTCTTGTTTTAAAGATACCCGGGTTGTAATTGGTATGAAACACATATCGCGGAAGAGTATTCCAAACCTTAGCCATACGTATTTTATTTGTATACTTGTGTCTATGTCTACAAATAAAATATATGTAGATAAGACAAATTCAGAACCAGTAGGTTTTGAATATATAAAAGCATCTGTAACCACTAAAAAACCAAATCGACGTTTAATTGAAATTTGAACCGAGCTTCGTTTTACGCTTGCGTAAAATTAAATCAATTATTATCAAATTAAAAGATTCCGCGACTGACAGCAGAAAATGGGGGTTATGACACGACGCGACAACTCCTTACGCAAAAGGAGATGGATGTGGTCCCTTACAGCCTTGGGCCCGTCGTGATAGCGGTTCAACACAATTGAAGTATATACCTTACTAGCTTATGCCCGACTACACGAAATTTCAAACCCCTATTTCACCCCCTTAGGAGTTGAATTTTCAAAAATCCTTTCTTAGCGGATGCCTACGTCAAAATAGCTATCTGCATGCCAAATTTTGGTCGGTGCGAGTATGCGGGACGTCTCATCCCCCCCCCCCCCCCCCCCCCGATAGCTCGACCTTTCGCGTATATAAAACTTACAGGAAAAAGTATAAAGTGCAAGAAAAAATTACACAACAAAAGGACCAGGTAGAATATTCAAGCGAGTCGGACTCGCACGCGAAATGTTCCTTACCGCCGTACAAGATATAACACTTTTTTAATTTTTTTTACTTTTCCTGACGGTCATTTTGTAATTTTTAGTATTTGTTGTTATAGCGGCAATAGAAATACACATTCTGTAAAAAATTCAAGTCTCTATACCTATTACAGTTCACGAGATACATTCGGACAGAGACAGACGGATGGCCAGACAGGCGGACGGACGGACGGACGAACATGATTTTTTTATATATGTAGGTACATTCAGACATAATATAATACAGAATAGTAAATAAACACGTTGTAGGCTACTTAACACGTTTATAATGCACAATATAGCTACATTACATTTAATAAAATACATAAATATCTATAACTAGCTGACCCGGCGAACCTCGTACCGACTAACAGTCGATTCTTTAAATATTTTAAATTTTTCTCTCCATAAGAACCATCCTCGTACTTCAAGGAATATTATAAAAAAAGAATTAGCGAAATCGGTTCAGCAGATCTCGAGATTTGCGATCAGCAACATATTTAGCGATTCATTTTAATATACTATATAAAATATAAATATAAAATAAATATAGAGATAATATAGTATACTCAAACATAAGATATTATAATGTTTATTTTAACTACAAGTTTGTCGACATCGATACTATTGATCACTTGGAATCATGTAGTTTATGGCTGTAGTATAGTACGCGACAGGGCCAGATAGCAATCGGGGTATGAGTCAGGGGAACGCCGCGCACACCCGCACGTCACCCGCGCTCGAGTGGTCACCGGCGCCCGCGGTGGTTATTCAAATCAGTCTTTTAACAGTCACGATGCGAACGAAGCGCACGCTGTCTTGACTCTCACTGGCACACGCTTGTATACTTTAGCGATCACACGATATCAGTAATTGTTTCCTCGATTGTGTTTAAATCTTATGTAGTAGTGCCTATCGTCTTTCTTGCTTGTTCGTTTCTTGCTACGCTTAGAGCGATCATGCACTCATCTGATTCGAATCCTTAAAAATACGGATATAAAAAATATCTACGTCATATGTCATAAGCTATCATACAAATAGTTCTATGAAAACTTCAGAACGTATTATCACGGACTCGGACCGGATGAGTGCGTAACCGCCGTAACCCTTCTGTCGTTTATTGTGGGTGTACAGTATGTGTACCTGTGTAGAACTGTGTAAACCGGAACCTACCGTAAGTCAAACTATTTATTTCGAGAAGCTACCCGTACACCCATTGGCTTCTCCCAAACCCACTGTGTTAGGGTTGGAATCAAATGTCGATACATCGTATCGATAAATAAATACGTAATAGTTATAGTAGAATATGAGTAGTACGCAGGTAGCACTTTTTAAGAGTTATAAGTGAAGGAAATAGTTAAGTATTGTTTTTCGTTCATCCATTATCATTTAATAAATAGTAATTTTTTTAATTATTATTATTTATTTGTTATTTTGATTTGATTGATTAATACCGGTTTAATGTGGGCCGTTATTTTGGTAAAAATAAAAATGGTAAACCAGGCTCTATACGAAAATATTTAAACCCTTTAAATAATAGATAATCAGATACAAAATTCACAATGCAATTAATAAAATTGAAATAGTGGCCATTTTTTCGAAAGTTACGGTATTTTTTTTTATATTCATTATAGGTACACACTCAACCTTAATCACACTTGATGAAAAGTGATAATGTGGCCTAAGATAGGACGCTTTTACCTTGAAGATTGCTAACTTCAATTGCTACTTTCACTTAGCCTAGAGCAACCTACCTACCAAATTACACGATTCTAAGTCAACGGGAAGTACCCTATAGTTTTCTTGACAGACACGACGGACAGACGGACAGACAGACAGACTACAAAGTGATATAGGTATAAGGGCTTCCTTTTCCTTTTGATGTACGAAATCCTAATTAAATGTGTTATTTCTTGTAGAATGGTGTGGAACCCTTCGTGTGCGAGTCCGATTCACACTAACAGTTACTTTCATAATTTAAGTCCCGCAAATTGCTATTGCGCTGGAACCATGTCTCATTAACATCGGCGTGACGTCAGCCCAAATAAAAATATACAGTGGGAGTTATTTTTTTTCTTGAATAATTATAATAATTTATAAACCTAGGAGTAATAGTAAAATTTATTATCAAGTACAGTTATTTATTACTTATTTTTGATATATATTAATGTCCTTTTAAAATACTTTATATTAAGAAGTAAATATTTGTGTACCATTGTATTTAATGAATACACTCTCTGTGACCTTGGTTTTATTTTGAAGTACATAGATGTAACATTTCAGGTGTAATTTGCTTTGAAATAACCACGTCTTGGTTGGTGTCAGAGGCATTTTTAAGCAATTGAATGATATTCTGAAGTAATATTTTTGAATCCTCCTTCTCTTTTGCATAATTTCTCTTCTCTTCTTAAATTCTCGTCTTACTTTAATAATAATCTCACGGGCACGACTATTAATTATTTTCGTACTCATATTTAACCCAAAAAGGAAACAATAACTAAAACAAATTAACAAAATGGCGGCCACGCGCATTAGCAATTTGCAGGACTTATACTAAACTCAGTGTTCTTTTTTTACTTTTCAAAACTTCTAATCTATTAGATTAATTATTGTTCTTAATGTTTATTAATTGTTCTTTATATTTATAAATTGCTCTTAATGTTTAATAAGAACAAATCTAATAGTTTAGAAGTTTTATTCAAGTATAAATAATGCTTATCAACTTATATTTTTACGAAAATATGTCTGCTTTTCACATGCATGACGAATGTCAAAGTAACCAATCAAAATGGCTCTTCACTAGAAATAAAATATGATATGGATTCGCAATAGCTTAATGAAACAATCGCTTTAGCTTGAAACAGCTATATGAGCAACTGTAATCTAAATATATAAAAGGAAAAGGTGACTGACTGACTGACTGACTGACTGACTGATCTATCAATGCACAGCTCAATCTACTGGACGGATCCGGCTGAAATTTGGCATGCAGATAGCTATTATGACGTAGGCATCGGCTAAGAAAGAATTTTTGAAAATTTAACCCCTAAGGGGGTGAAATTGTGGTTTGAAATTTGTGTAGTCCACGCAGACAAAGTCGCGGCATAAGCTAATTAATTTATAAAAGACTGCAACATATTTTACTACTATGCAACTACTTACTATAAAACAAATTTGAATTTACACTGTAGACCCTGTTATTTAGTGTGAACTACGGAGTTTGGAAAAATTACAGGATTGTTTGTAAAACTGAAGTTGTAGCGAACATAGCAGGAGTTCTAAAATCAATATTTTCAAGTAAGTAATTTTAATTTAATTTAATTTAAATATCTTTATTGCTTAATACGATCACAAAGAATGAATGAAAGAATAAATGAAATTTTTAAACTGTGGAACTAAAGAGTTGGAACGATGAGCATCGAAACCCAACTCCAGAGCTGAAATATAGTCCTGATTTCAAGCCCGTAGTCAAGACCGTTCCGAAAAGTCAACTGCAGTTGAATTGTCAACTGTTTTGTAATTGACGACTACTGCTCAAGCAGTCTCTACATTCTTCAATGATCAGTTGCATGCGATGTGAGTATAAGGGACCTCTAATAGAACATAATAAATTCACCCATGTGTAGAATATAATGCAATTTGTAGTAGCTCTCAACTTATAAAGCAATAAATTTATTTTTCGTGAACAATGGCCGAATTTCCAACCAGATATACTACGATTGCAATTTTAATGTTTGTCAATTTGCCAGTTTTTTCAAATGGGTTACTTAATGCAAAGTTTATTTAGGAGATAAGATATGGATGAAATCAGACCTGACACAAGTTAATAATGCTTTAACTATTAAAAAGTGATGAGATTAATAGTAGAGCCAAGCCCCTAGTTTGATTTGTGCTGCGCATCATAGCCCACGGGCCTGTCTCAAGTCTAAAGTACATATCTCTTAAGTGCCACACTTTACCACATCTATAGCAATAAATAAAAAATAACTCTACCTATAAGCCCTGAGTCTACAAACCCTACATCTTGGTAAAAAAAATACATACATATATTATTTGTGGAAATATTACATGACATTAACATTTAATTAAGTCCATAAGGAATAGTTTGTGCAAAAATGGTGAAATGACTACACAAAATAATACAAATTTTGTGATAAAACAAAAGAAAAAATTTCCATTATGGAAACTTATGAATTGTACTTAAATTGAACACATTGATGAAGCTTAAGCCCTAATAGTTTGTTATCATGCAGTAGCCACAAAGCAAAATAAGAAGAAGTTATCATGCAGTAAGATTTTGGAATATGAGGTGAGGAAGATTAAACACAGATAAACACAATATTATTGCATTAATAAGTAATGAGTCCCAGTGGGCCAGTAGGTACAGCAGACCATTGCTGATGCTACAGCTGATACCAAAACAACTGTCACTGTCAGCTCTACCAAAAAAGATCTTTAGATTAAGTAGTACCTGCATAGAGCAATAATGTTTTTTTATTAATTCTAATATGTAATTATCATATTCATAAAGTGGTAAAGGTTAACTTTAAAAATTTCTTATGCTAAATTCGAAAGGAATTCAAAAATAAAAGTAGAGATTAAACTAGTTAATTTAATCACAAGATTCCATAGAATTCTTATGATTAAATTAGTTTAATCTCCACTTAAATTTTTGAATTAGTTTAAAACAACTTAGCATTAGTCTGATAAGCATAGAAACAGCAAAAAATGTGATAACGAGTATTACAGTACACGAGCACATTGATCAATCGCAAATGCGGCACGACCAATGCTAAAATGGCTTATAATATTACGTAAATATAATTTTAGGGCACTTATAAACAAAATATTCAAAAAAGGATACGGTCCGGGTCCTCGCTGACTTGGCGCCAGCGGCACCTGATTGCCGTTACCACTCATATTCTCGGCAGCATAGGTCTCAAAACACGTACACCACTCGAGGTGGCACGTCGAACAGCCCTTAACCGATTTTAGGACACATCCGGCAATATGTAGAGTCACACCGACGTCAGTTTGACAACTAACACGAGATCAATTTAAAACCCTTAAAATCAACGTTTCTAGTAAAAACATTGTACACCACATGCGAAGTCACAATATAATATATTAGCAGGAGAAATGTATAGCATCTCTAGGAAAGAGGACCAGTCACTAAACAAACGACAGTACAAAATGGCGGATGTTAACCAATAAACAAACGGATTGTCACTGTTAAAACTCTGAATCACTGTACAACACTTAATTTCATCAATACCGCGTTTTACCGTTACTAATAAATAATATTAAAAAGTGTAAAAATATTGAAGGTAACAACAATAATATGTAGGTATTATTAGAATATATTTTTGAAATCTGTCATTCGTGTTTCGATTGTTCACGTTTACAGTTTTCCACAAATACAAAGAGTGTAGTATAAGTTTTGATTACCACATAGACACATGAGTAGATATATATACAGAGGGGCAGCTTCCTATAACAACGTTGCAATTTTATACCTATTCTTTTAGGCTTGTCACCTGTTGCAAGATAAAATAAAAATTAAAATTATTGTATAGTAAGCAAGTGTGTAATAATTATTGTAGTAATAGTACCTAGGTACTTACTTACCTTAGTAAACTGAATGAATTAATTAAGTAGTATCTAGTTTTTTTAAATTTATTTTACGGCCCTGGATAACAGTCCTTTAAGGCCTAGTATCTAGTTACTTAGGTAGATACTCAGACTAAGTATTAAGGAGACTTGGCACTAAAATAATAATACCTTGTTAGAGCAAGCTAGGTGTATAGAAAAGCTCTGAAGAGTGATAGAGACATAAACACAGGTTTTTGTCTTTGTCATAGTTTAGCTTTTTTTGTGCAACGTGCCCAACAAACCTCTGTGATAGTAATTTATAGCGAATATTACGAGTTTTTATTTAGTTTTCTGTTTTAAATTTAGTATTCAAGGTGTGTAGAAACCATTTATGGTGCATTGCTGTGTAACAGTTGTAGCAAACGCCAACTATGAAACATAACCTTTCATACGTAAGTATGATTTCTTTTGTTGTTTTGTCTCTTTCGGGTATAGTTACGCGTCTGACAAGTCTCTTGATTCTTAGTCTGAGCTTAGATAGGTACCTACTATTAGTGTTACAAAGTGCTCGAAACTTCAGTCTAGTGCTGACGTTACTACTAAAATGGCGGCCATGATTATTATTATGAACAAAATAAAATCATAAGGAAGATTATACAAAAATAATAAAAGTATGCAAACCAGTTTGGGTGCAAAACGGAGCGTCCGTGCCACGTCTATTGAGCACCGCTATGAGTGAGTGTACCTACAGCTTGCCGCTTGTATGAAGCTTCCCCTCTGGTCTATATATACCCGTGTGACATAGATTCATAGATTAAAGTAAACCAAGAGTAAAATATATTCTTTGAGTAATACCAGCGTTGCCTCGGATGAAATTCTATCTCTATGAGCGTTGCCGACTTTCACCGGCGGGCGCGGCGGTCTGGATTACAGCTGTGGGATTACCCAAAAATTTACAGTGCGACAAGGCTCTCATGGCACTTGAATAACTTTTGTAACTGAAAATCCCCATTTTTTTAACCGACTGCCAATAAGGAGATAGTTCTCAATTCGGCCCGTTTTTTCTTTTTATGTAAGTAGGTACACCGATTTATTCAAGGTTTCTTGACCGATTTACAAAATATTTTTTTTAATCAACAAGGGATATTTCCGTAGTGGTCCAATAATTTTTTTTGGATCCAACTCCGGAATCCTGATGCCGCAGGGTTACTGCCCGCCTCAGTTATCAAGATTCAGGAAGTGTTCATAACAAATACATGTTGTAGGTAACTACCAAGCAACGACGTTATGCTTGGAATGCAAGTCCCAACTCCTGAACCCTGATAATGTAGGGTGCAGCACTCCTAAACTATAGTGATTTAGGAACTGCGGATGATGCAATATTATTTTTGGTGCCAAGTATAGACTAAACCATTGAATTCCGGATCCTAACTCCTCAATCCCGGTGCTGCAAGGTACTGAACTCCTAAGCCGTGGATATTCGGGAATTTCTGTTGGTGAATTGATATTTTAGGTTTCAAGCAACGGCTTCATGATTACACTCCAAGTCCGAACTCCTCAAATTGATGATGCATGGTACAGCATTCCTAAACTATAGAGATTCATGAACTGTTCCTGGTAAAGTAATATTGTAAATGCCGAGCATATACTTTGTTATTGAATTCCAAGTCCCAAGTCTTCAATTCTGATGCTGCAAGGTACTGATCTCCTAAGCCGTGTGGGTTTGGAAAGTTTTGCTGGTGAATTGATATTTTAGATACCAAGCGATGACTACTTACACTAAAAAGCTTAAAATAAAAATAAAATAAAAAAAATGACTTCAAAAACCACTACAAATTAAAAAATAACTTTTGTTTCTACACGTGTATATATGAATGAAATCGGGCAAGCGTAATAAAAGAAACTAGAAATCAAAGGTTGAAGCTGCCGACTTCCACGGTCTGGATTACCCAAAAACCTATCTGAAAATCCCCATTTTTGAAGAAAATAAAATCGATATTTTCCACATTTCCCCCACCCACAAGTTGTCAGCTAATAAATAAAAGTACTGTTCATATTATAAATCAAATATATTTATTAGGGGAAACTTGCCTAATTCGTACCCCCTAAGAACAAATCAGGGCCGTAGCTAGAGTTGAATTTAAGGTTATCTTCAGGCAGGGCGGAAGTAAAAATTTTACTTGGTCCGAGGTGATCCAATCTGATGCATGCAGTTTTTTTGAGAATGCGAACATTGTCTTTATTAGAGATATTTTAACAGCTTAAGACTATTTGTGTACTTATTTTTATCAGTTCACTAATTTCCACATTCAAGTTTTCGTATATTATCGCATCGCGGGTACCTATTTAAGACCTTTCAAAATTCAAGTCAGCAATGACTTTCCGATACAAACTTGCATCCCCTATTTTATCATTCTTAAGGGGGATTTTCCTAAATAACTTATAGGTACCAGTGTTTATTATTTAAAGCTTAGTGTCAATTTTTATACCTGTAACTTCAAAAACATAGGACTGTCATATAACCTTTCAACCCACATTTACCCATGCGCGGATTCACCGTCGTGGGCACGATGGGCATGCTTAATGCCCATAACCCTAATTCTAAAATGCCACTGGCCCACAGACCAAGAGGCCCTACGACTCTCGAGGGCCGGGGGCCGAAAGAAAAATTTATGCTCGTTTTATCAAATTGCGAATATCTAGATTTGATTTCGGGGGTCGCCATAAAGAAAACAATTCCTTCCATTCCATCGTAAATAAGAAAAATACCTATAGTACGCGACAGATCGAGATGGCAATCAGGGTATGAGGCGGGGAACGCTTGCTATACCGCACCGTGTTAGCGCGGGGGTGTGCGGGTGTGCGGGGCGTTCCCACCCCGATTGCGATCTCGACCTGTCGCGTACTATAGGTGAATCTGATAGAACCTACACCAGCACTCTTTACTTATGTATTACTTAAATTAATATTGCATGCACCTCGCATTTTTCTTTTTAACAGCCGCACTCAGAGTCGCTTAATCGTTACTTAAGTTTAGTTAAAACGAGACAGAGCTATATCTCGTCTGTCTCGTTTTAACTCAATCTTAAGTGACGATTAGCGACTCTGAGTACGGGTGTATGTCTTGTATGTATTCTGTCAATTTACCTAACTAATTAAAGATTTTTTTGACAGGCATTCAGCTAGGCTTTAAGCTTACAGGACTTTTAGCCTCTTTGAGCTTGTTTAATTAAGAGATTTAAGTGCAGTCGAGACACTTTTGGTCTATAGGTGAAGCAGCGGTAAGGATCTTTCTTTGGGGAGATTACGTCTCACTGTCGCACTCCCCGCTGAAATCGGTCACGGTCTAAAATAAGCTGATATCATGAATATTAATAAAAGAAACATAGCTATAATAAAATTTTATTTCCTCTTAGTCCTAAATTCTGACAATAATGTTAGTGCGTTAATTAAATTAAATAATTTGATAATTTTTCTAATAGGAAGCGGTCCATTTTAGTCACATTCTGTTTATAGGTATGTCACCTCCAATATCCTAAGTATTTAAAAAAGACTAGTAGCAGAATTACTTTGTACGTCCTGCTTGTTTCGCCAGTATGTAACATAATATTATGTGTAACTCATCAATATCGTCTAGTTCCTGCATGTAGGAGATCTTATAAAAAAGAACTTTCTTTATTTTCTTGAATCCTTTAGAGCGATTTGGAAGGATCCAAAATCAGAAATTGTACTTCTATAAGTCAGTGTTATCCCGTTCAAACGTTGGATTTGTTGTGCCTTTCAAATCTCTCAATCGAGATATTTCAATGGGTTTATTTTTCTGAAACAGACAATTTTGTGGTTAAAATTATTAAAAGTATTGGTTAAAGTACCTACTGGTTTGATTTCACATTAAATCTGTCGAATCGATTTACTTATTGGGGTCTAGAAATTGAACCTACTCTACTTATGATTCAACCAAATTGACTCTTACTATAGAAGCGCATTCCAGTGAGGTGCGCAGATATTTCCGACAGGTTGTACCTACAGCATTGAAAAAAGTAAGTATGGGTAGGTAAATATAGTACGCACCAGGGTCGGGACTCGAGATGGCAATCGGGATGGGGACGCCCCGCACTCCCACACCCTACACTAGCCCGGTGTAGTCGAGCACGGCGGGTGACGTGCTCGGCGTCCCCCCGCCTTATTCCCCGATTGACATCTCGACTTGTCGTTACAAAGATTTTTTAATTTTAGTATTGTTATGTAATTAAAATGGCCAAAGCTCAATCGAAAGTAAAACTTAATAATTAAGTATTATTATGACAGATTCTTTAGTCAACGTATACTTAATTTAATTTATTTTTTCATACCTTTGAGCGATATACTCCATTGGTCAGGTGTTTAACGCCAGTGAAATGATTTTCAATGTCGTTTAGTTTTTTGCCTTCCGTTTCGGGTAATATGAAATATAAGACTATACACCCCGTCAAACTGTAAAATAAAAAATAAATGTAATTTTTAGGGTTTCGTACCTCAAAAGGAAAAAAGGAATCCTTATAGGATCACTTTGTAGTCGGTCTGTCTGTCTGTCGTGTCTGTCAAGAAAACCTATAGCTTCCTGTTGAATCATGAAAGACAAGTACTTAGGTAGATTTTAAAGCAAGAGTAAAGGGGAATATCCGAAACCCGTCAATTTGTGGTTACTACGCAAAAAACATTAAAAAGTGTTCACGAAAAAAATAATTTACTAAATCACATACAGATGGTAGAATCCATCATTAACTTGCAGCGTTCTACATATCTGTATACCTTGTGCGATGGTACGGAACCCTTCGTGTGCGAGTCCGACTCGCACTTGACCGGTTTTTAATTCTAAAAGTTAAAGACAATCTTTTTTCTCTTTCTACGCAGTTTACACCACTAAATTTTTTATTAGGTTTATCTACCATAAAATATACTATGCTTAGTCAGAATTCGAATCTTGTAACACGAGTAAATTCAGCTGAAATAATTTAAATGGTGTGTAGTAAAATATTCATAAAAAAAGAGTAAAAATTGTTTTGAAAAAATATGCTTGCGAATGCAACTACAGTGAATTTTATATAGGTACGGGTCGAAAACATAACATTTTCTTGAAGTCGTTTCATCATGATCATTACCCATCGTCGGCTCACTACAGAGCACGGGTCTCCTCTCAGAGTGAGAAGGGTTTTGGCCATAGTCTACCACGCTTGCCGAGTGTGGATTGGCAGACCTAACACACATTTAAAAACATTATGGAGAACTCTCAGGCAAGCAGGTTTCCTCACGATGTTTTCCTTCACCGTTAAAGCAAGTGACTTCACTCTGGGCTGGTTTCCGCACTAAAACATTTCCGTCTGTTGTGCGTAAAAAGCAAGTGATATTTAATTACCTAATATGCACATAACTTTGAAAAAAGTACGTGCCCGGGATCGAACCCCCGACCTCCGATTAGGAAGCGGACGTCCTAACCACTAGGCTATCACAGCGTAGAAAACAAAAAGTACTCAGAAAAGAAGAAGAATGTCAAAGTACCAAATAAAGCCGTAAGAGCCGTATGTGCCCCAAATGGACAGCTTATCCACCATGGTGATGTACATTTTGTTTGTGAGAAATCCAAACACATAACCGACAGCGCTTGACAGGCCTGCTGCACCCGATCTAGTTTTTGCGCTAAATACCTGCAAATAAAAAAAATTAGAAAGTGTTTAGATCGCCAAAATTGGGTATTTGACTACATCAAAAATAAATTATTTTTCAGTGATTATTAAATAGAGGGTCTTCCAAAATACGTAAAGTCCACGTCCTTTGTTGGTTTTAAGTGTAATAAGTAATAACCATTTTAAATTATCAATTAAACTAAAAAAAGCGCGTCAAATGATTGTGAGTCACACCACACCGGTATTTTATAGAATCTCGCATACTAAGCGCGCGTTTTGACGTTTCATAAAAAGTTACTGATTTGACTTGTTGTCAAATACCGTATTAGTAAAAACCATGTAAAAACGTAAAAACCCACGAAAAACCATACAGCTTCAAGTCGTATCCAAAGGGTAATAAACGGTTTATTACGATGTTCTAGCTCGGAAAAGAACATTGACTTATATGTATATTACTACGTATGGACAGGGTTATTGAACAAACAAAATGCCACCGACTCATTGATGCGTAAATGTTAATTATGCACCAATGCAACCTCAGTGACGTCTGGATTTCAAACGAGTCGTTCATTAGTATCTAAGAGGTGGCGCTGATTTATTTGCTTTCTAAACCGTGAAAAACTTTGTTCGCTTGACCATATATTGTCATTTATATCGATGGAAAAGAAATATTTCTTACACCCAAAAACCACCCAAAATATGATGTTCATTATTAGGTACGGAACCGTAAAAGAGTGAGGCCGCACTCGCACTTGACTGGTTTTTTTTAAACCAAAAGAAAGAGATTCAACACTTGCCTCTCCAATAAGAATCCATGGTAGAAGTCGTATACCAGTGTGTGTAACTAAAGCAAGCAGCATCAATAATGTCGTGGGAATCCATGAATAGGGATTGTCCTGAAAGTGAAATATCGGTTTTTTTTACCTACTTATTTTATTTTATACTACCTACATTTTTGTTCTGTTTGCCGTGGCGACTCTGGGGCCATGGAGTCTTGGTGCTATAAAAAATTAACGAGACATTTCACCGCGATTAATAACCTCATCTGGTGACAGAAGGGCTGGCTCATTTTTTGCGCAACGGATCAGCCTGGCTGTCCAGCGCGGAAATACAGCCAGTATTCTTGGCACCATTCCACGCGTATATATTGTAATAAGATAGGATTAGGCTAGCTTTAAGTTTTACTGTAATACAAGCTGATGCCCACGAATTTGTACGCGTGGATTTAGTTTTTTAAAATCAAGGGGTAATTCTTTAATTTTTCGGGATAAAAAGTAGCCTATATGTTACCTTACATGTGTTCAACTATATCCATGCAAAAAAACACGTCGATCCGTTGTTTCGTTGTAACGTGATTGAATTACAAACCAACAAACCAATAAACCAACAAACCAACAAACAAACACACTTCCGCATTTATAATAAGGGTACTGATTTTCATTATCTATAGCTGTTATAGGAAATCGTATGAATCTTCTTTATAGTCGTATTCCTCATTGCTGAGGGTCGTGACCCCTTTACATTAATTCTATAATGGTAGGAATTCTCTTGGGATAGTAATGCGTTGGGGTCTCAGATCTTTCCGTATACAACTCGACTAAGAGAACGACGATTTCGACTAGGTTAATATACAGTTACATATTATCAGATGTAAGTGATAACAACTGGGATCGACGACTTACCGTGCTCTACGAGGCACGGAGGAAACGAAAAGGCCAAAGTCAGTCACCCATCCAGTTACCGACTTGGATCAACGATGCTTAACAATCGCAATCGTTTGATATGCGTTGTCATAACTAGGCCACACGTTCCAAGTCGTATATTCAGCGTCAAAATGGCAAAAATCAAGTAGCTTCCAAAATAGGTACATAATCGCAGATCCAGTGTACTTGTACCTATTGATAGAGGTCAGTGTTTAAATCATCGCATAACCCGAGAGCTTGAAGACTACTTTTAGATTAGAAAGAGAAACATTAACGAACTTACAAAACTATTACTGTTGAATCCGATAGTTGTGTTGTGTACGTTGCCCGAAGCAGTTTTGTTTAAAACATCGTGCTGTAAACAGAAGCATTGTTAAATATCCCGAACGTGAATTAAAAGACTCTAGACCATTTACGCACGGTCGACTAATCGCCCGGCAACTCAGTCGCCGTGCATGCATATGCTCACGTATTGCGGCAACTTCGTGCGCATAGACTCACTCGGTCTTCCATATAAATTACAGATTCTAACGGTCGTCGTCGACTAAGTTTCCAGGCGACTAGTCGACCGTGCGTAAAGGCTCTTATAGTCAACTTTCTTATAAAATCATTTCATAGTTCTTTACAGACACGCGTCCGCGGGGCTAGGACTTTGGTAAACCTTTCTTTCCGAGCTCTGATTTTTCTGACACTATGCAATCCTTGGGCGACCTGTATAGTCGAAATAAGCCTCTCGTAGGAATTCACACACACCACGGTCTTACGCCGCTTTCAACCCGGGTGTCTTTAAAACAAGTGTAAATAAATGTCTTCTAGACAAACGCCCTCATCCCAATCGATAGATACCCCAATCATCACTTGTATTAAAAAAATACTTACCGTTTTAAAGTACCCATCGTAACCAGCGACCAGAATACAACACACTCCAGCAGCAGCAGTAGAGAAAAAGGTTAACGGCCTCTTCCCTGTATAATGGACAAGTACAACACAAACACACGACCCTACTATCTGCAAAATGCCTAGAATCAGCGTTGCATAGTACTTGTCAATTGGCGCTTCTAGCATTTGGAAGATTGAAACTGCATACGTCTGGAACAATTGCAAAGATCATTGGGTTATACTTACAAAAAATCATCTTCTTCTCCGTAACATGTTGCCGGCAGAAAACAGATTCGAACTCTGAGATTTGAAGATCAAAAATGGACGGCATAGAGCCACTACTAAAATGCTAGAAACGTTCGTTCCATACTAAAATGGTAGAAAAGAAACCCTTATAGCGCGACCGTGAGGAAATCTGCATGGCTGAGAGTAATGTTCTTAAAGGTGTGTGAAGTCTACCGATCCGATTGGCCAGTTTGGTGGCCTATGGCCTAAATTATCTTCGCATTCTGAGAGCACACCCGTGCTATGCAGTGTGCCAGCGATGAGTTGAAATGACGATGATAATGACGATGAAACGACAACGTATTTTAAGTTTAAAAAAATCAGTTTGAATAACTTTACATACAACTTACATAGAAATGTAATTAATTTAAGATCATTTTGGTGTTTTATGTAAAAATCGCTGGCGAACCTTATGAATGAAAAATAAATGAAAAATGGACCTGCAAAGTGGTCATTCCGCTGAAGTGGCCAACAAAGAAGGTGTAGGAGACCAGGAAAAAAGGCAACAAAAAACTTCTATCCAGGTACAGTGACATCTTTTCCGATAATGTTTCTTCTTGATCGCCGGTTTGGGCTAAAAAATAAAAACAACTATTCACGTAGTCCGTGACAAGTTGAGATGGCAATGCGGGTGTGAGGCAAGAGGACGCCCCGCACACCCACACGTCACCCGCGGTGTCGCCCGCACCGGTTTGGCGCTGGGTTTAAATAAGCACTGATTGACTTTACTGTCTTTGATAATTATTATTTTAGGCAGTAGTTTATGCCAAACCACACTAAAACTCTAAACTCACTACGTAATACATCAGGCCCGCGGATAGGTACACCTGTAAGCTTTACTCACACAATAAGCTCATATTAACTTACGACTTAAATAATTAACTAAAGTAAACAGTAAACACTTTTATTATAAGTACATTTACTTTAGTAAATTTGCAGTCAACTAATTAATTACGTGAGTAATCTTTACAGGTGTAATCGCGTCCTTAGTAGATGGTACCTTGTTTTCGTTTGAACAATGCTTGTATGTCTTTTAGTTCTCCTTCAACAGCTTCGGGATTTGTCCAACCACGTAACCACTGTAGGCTCTACAAATAAGCAAAGAACACAATAAGTATATAATTTTTATACAAATCTATATATATCCATATATATATAAGGAAAATCTGACTGAAACCACAAAAAAAATACAAAATGCCTATTTTTCTATAAAATTCGTAAACGTATGTAACTAAATGACACTATCCAAATAAAGCCCATTTAATTAATAATTTATTATCTTTTTGCTTGTTAGTATTCAAATATAAATTATACCAAAATTATACAAATTATTAGCTAGGTACTTTAAATGCTTAAAAACATAATTAACTTTATGTTACATTGTTATAGCATATGAAATAATCACCAAAAATAATTCATAGATGTAATTCATACCTACTTATTATCTATATTTTATTACGAAGTCGCGGGCATAAGCTACATTAAATATATAAAAGGAAAAGTTGAATGACTGACTGACTGACTGATCTATCAACGCACACCTGCAACTACTGAACGGATCGGGCTGAAACTCGGCATACAGATAACTATTATGACGTAGACATCCACTAAAAAAGGATTCTTGAAACTACAACCCCTAAAGGGTTAAATATAGTTATCGTCATCATGATCAACCCATCGCCGGCTCACTGCAGAGCACAGCTCTCCTCTCAGAGTTCTCCTTCCCGGTTTGGCCATAGTCTATTACGCTGGCCAAGTGCGGATTGGTAGACTTCACACACCTTTGAGAACATTATGGAGAACTCTCACGCGTGCAGATTTCCTCACGATGTTTTCCTTCACCGGTAAAGCAAGGAATATTTAATTAAACTGCACCTTTCTTGCATCTTCTATCCTTTTTCTGGATACCAGCCAGTGAGGTGATTCAGGGACAAAGAAGAGTGCAAGGACGGCTAATACCTGTAATTAACGGAATAATTATTGATGAAATAAAAACGGTCGATAAAAATATTACGTATAGAAAGAAGGAAAAATGATTAATTTTGCTTCAAGTAATGTACAGCTACTAGAGAGAGAGCCACTGCGTGCCAGACCTTCGTAGTTTTATAAAAGCTGAAAGTTGCTGCGTATTGTCCCCAACACTGGGAGGAACGTTTGTTTGTATGTTTGTTTGTATCATGGTGGCTTTGGGAGATAATAGGTAATAAAGTAATAAATAAACTCTAAATAAATATTTTACACTTTAAGTTAGAGTTAAACTTGAACTGAACTTGAAATAAGGCACTTTCTAGAGTTAATATCTGTATCTAGTTTTCCAGATTTCTGTAAAAATATGTAGTTTTGAAGTTACATGCCCGTCCGTATTTTCGTTATTCTTTATTAAGTACACATTTTTACGGAAATCTGTAGGTCGATTTCGTAATACCTGCATCAATCATTATAACAATCTCAATTGTTGTAATTAGCTGAATTTGTGCGATTCTTGGTGCAACAATGCATTGTGGCCAATAGTGAGCGAACATCTTCTCGTACCAATCAGAGGTGATTGCAATCCCGACATTGCATATGTATGTATATATGTATATTCTTTATTGCACCACAAAACACAAATGACAGATTACAAAAAAGAAATCTTAAAAAGTAGGTATGTAGGTAACTAGGTAGGTACAAAAAGGCAGTCTTATCGCTAAATAGCGATCTCTTCCAGGCAACCTTAACGCTAAGGAGAAAACGAACATTATGGACAGTGGGTGGTGGATATCATTCTATACCACAATCGCTGGTGAACTACAGATACAGATATTAGGTTCTAGAACGTGTATACCTATACAAAATTTCATTGAGTTTTTATTTACTTCGAAATTATTATTTTTAATGAAAATATTACAATAAAACTTAAAGATAGCCTTATCTAATTACTATACAAATCATCCCCGCGTGGAATGGTACCAAGAATGCTGGCTGCATTTCCGCGCTGGACAGCCAGGCTGATCCGTTGCGCAAAAAATGAGCCAGCCCTTCTGTCACCAGATGAGGCTATTAATCGCGGTGAAATGTCTCGTAATTTTTTTTAGCATACTTGCGCCGCTTGCTGTTTTCAGCTGTTTCTGCTGCGGCTCCCGGTCTTGATGCTGTCTCCCTTATATGACACGGGGCCAATGTGTCGACGCAAGTTGCGTCCCACATTAGCGCCCGTCCCCGTTCCCAGGGAACCAGCGTCAATCCATCATTGAGTTTGATTGATTAATATTCAAATGAGAACCAAGCTACATTTGTATGGATAGTGCTGGCGAGCACGCTAGCGAAACTTTTTCAAGAGATTTTGCTCCACCGAATAAACTTCTTACCGTGAATATAATATTAACGAGTGCCACAGTCCGCCAATACATAAACAGACCGAAGAGAAACTGCATGAAGACTCCAATGATGATGCACATAGAGCTGGTAGCAGCCAGCGCGCCGCGGAGGTGTGGCTGCGTTATCTCTGCCACGTATGTCAGCACCTGTCATAGTTTCATACAGTAAGTCAGCAGTAGGTATATAAAACACTTGAGAAGTTGGCGAAAACACTAGCCAGATGTGTATCTCGCTCTGTCTGCATCGTATTTCTCGTTGCTGAAGCTCGTAACCCCTTTCCATTAATCACATGATGGGAGGAGTATAAGTAACTGTGTATGAGGTCCATAGCTGTTAACGATAGGTACATATAAAGGTATAATTCCGAACCACGCTGCACGCAGCAGCGCTGCCGCAACAGTGCTGTCACCAGCTGTCACAGTCCTGTCGCGGTACTACTGGCCCCCATACAATCTCTATAAGCTTATATGACATTACATTCCGAGTAATGTAGCAGAACATTGCCTAGCTCGGAATGTAATGTCATTATAAGCTTATATTAGTGATTGTATGGGGACCAGTAGTACCGCGACAGGACTATGACAGCTGGTGACAGCACTGTTGCGGCAGCGCTGCTGCGTGCAGCGTGGTTCGGAATCATGCCTTTAATTGTTTTTGTGCTGTAACCCGTACGTCACCCGCGCTATCCCGCAACGGGTTAGCGCGGGCGCTGTGCGTGTGCGAGGGGTGTCCACACCCCGATTGCCATGTCAACTTGTCGTAAACTATAGATACCTACGAATTGAGATAATGTTCATGTACTTACATACATTGTATTGACAGACAAATGGTTGTCTATCTAGCTTAAGTGATATGCAAAATTGTAACATCTACTTATCTAATTCACTTTTGTCTGAATAAGATATCTTTGTATGCAAACGGGTAGGTGCATAGCTTATCTAAACAGAAGCGTAGGTAGTTTGTATAAGTCAGACACGTATAATACGCGACAGGTCAAGATGGCAATCGGGGTGTGAGGCGGGGGGCCGCCCCCACACGCCCGAACGTCACCCGCGCTATCCATCATCGGGTTAGCGAGACTTCGTGCGGGACGTCCCCGCCCCGATTGCCATCTCGATTCGTCAAGTACTACACTTCAAGCACAAATCTGAACAAAGTAGAATAGAACAAGATTTAGTATAGGTATAGTCCGTGCCAGTTAAAAAGTCTTTCTCAAAGTTAATCGCAAGAAGAGTCGCAATAGCATTTAGCGACAGTGGGGCGCGCGACACGAGGCAGTGAAACACCAGTTCGCCATCTGCATCAGTGTGAGTGCTACATCCGTACGTACTCAGTACACGAGCGCGTGGAACAATACAGCCTGCGTGAGCTCGCACTCGCATCGTAGGTCAGAGGCGACTAAACTATACCTATCTACGCAGGAGTGTATTTTAGTTACCATCTACCTGGCTCGGAAAGCTTTTTTGTCGGTCAAAATCTGCATGGAAATTCCATGCAAAAGTCATTTGAAATTCGAACGTAACATGTCTATGGATGGCATACTAACTTTGTTACTTTCTAAAGTAGAGGACCGGTATATGTTGATTGATGGTAGAGAGGACTGCTATGGATGATTGTATACAGAAAAACGAAGACAGGTGATAGTACTGATAAGACACCACAAAAAACGATACTTATTTGCAATCCTGTGTCTTTTAAAAGTTCCCAATTTATTGCAAATAAAACACATGACTGGCGCTAGAGTTCAACGAACGTTGCGTAGATAGATGCCGCGGGGTCAATACCTTGCGACTCATGCGAGATTGATCCCGATCAATGCATGCTATTGCGGGTTTGAAAAATACTAAATCCCTAAAACTACAAGTATACGACACATTAGGTAAGGTAAAGTTTATTATTATTAGATTGTGTATAGATACTATAATAGTACCGTAGCGCTAAGTATTTTCGCTACTTAGTGTTCGAATTACACCCAGTATATTGGACTGAGAGCCAGCGCGTGCCAAACCTTTGCTTTTTTATAAAAGCTGAAAGTTTCTCTGCGGATTGTCCCCAACACTGGGAGGAACGTTTTTTTTGGATGTTTGTTTGGATCATGGTGGCTTTGGGAGATAACAGGTAATAAAGGTGTAAAAAAAATTACGTCAAAGTATGACTATTATACTAAATGTCTGGCAATGCATGACGTGATTTCTAATACTATTCTGAAGAAAATATTTAAAAAAATTAGGCCTTGACTTAAGATTTTTTACACCTTTATTACCTGTTATCTCCCAAAGACACCATGATCCAAACAAACGTTCCTCCAAGCGCTGGGGACAAAGATAATTTCAGCTTTTATAAAATAACAAAGGTTGCGCACGCGCTGGCTCTCTGTCTTTATGGTAACTTAGACGAACTTACTTACTGGTGCCTCAAGCAATCCTCCCGCTAATCCTGTGAGGCACAGTGCGCCGTAAAGATGTCCCACGCTGGCCGAGTAGGAGAACATCAGCCAGGCGATGAAGAATGGCACATTTACCATCTGCATAGCCCGTCGGCGGCCCACTGGTGTCGTGACCACGCCGGACAGAGCGCAGCCGATTGGAACAACGATCAAATTTATTGAACCTGTAAACAAATTTGACCTTTTGGTAGTGTTATACAGTGGACTGTAAAAGCTGTGGTAGCCTAGTGGTTAGGACGTCCGCCTTCTAATCGGAGGTCGAGGGTTCGATCCCGGGCACGCACCTCTAACTTTTCGGAGTAATGTGCGTTTTAACTAATTAAATATCACTTGCTTTAACGGTGAAGGAAAACATCGTGAGGAAACCTGCATACCTGAGAGTTCTTCATGTTCTCAAAGGTGTGTGAAGTCTACCAATCCGCATAATATATGGCCAGCGTGGTAGACTATGACCAAAACCCTTCTCACTCTGAGAGGAGACCCGTTCTTTGTAGTGAGCCGGTGATAGGTTGATCATGATGATGATACAGTGGACTAAGCGCGTGCCAGACCTTTGTTAAAGAAGCTGAAAGTTTCTCTGCGTATAGTCCCCAACACTGGGAGGAACGTTTGTTTGGATCATGGTGGTTTTGGGAGGTAACAGGTAATAAAGGTGTAAAAAATCTTACGTCAAAGTATAAAGTAAATTTTTGTATAAATGCGAAAGTGTGTTGGTTTGTCCTTCAATCGCGCCGCTAGGGGCGAATATTTTAGATATATTTACAAATCTGAAGACTGACTAGTTTCTATCCCCAAAAAATCAAAGAGTTCCCACGGGATTATTAAAAACTTAGATCCATGCGGATAAAGTCGCAGACATCAGCTAAAGTAAACCTATATAAAACCTAAGCAAACCGATGAACAAAAAGTCAAAAATTATGTTATAGGTAAGCTGTGATAGCCTAGTGATTAGGACGTCCGCTTTCTAATCTGCTCGACGTATCGAGTTGTATCGAATTTGTCACAGACAGCTATCCCTAGCACAGAACAAAAAAGATTTTTTTATTCAAATAAACTTTTACAAGTGCTCACGCGCCATTTTTACTAGTCAACTGTGATGTCAAAAGTAGGTACGAATTTAGAAAATAAGGACTTTTGACATGACAGTTGACAAAGTTAAAAATATGGCGAGTAAAAACTCATTTTGTACGAACTGTACCACTGGTTCCGGATGCCGTTCCTACGGCAAGAAGAACCAGCAAGAAACTCGGTTTCTAATGATTAGTTTGGATTTGAAGAGAACACTTCCGAGGTGTACCTAACTTCAATTAACTTTTTTACTAAACAAGAACTAGGAAAGTACGGAGAAAAATAAATAAGGTCGAGGTTTTCAAGGTTGAATCTTGTGGTTAAAATCATTATGCTATTACTTTTTAACAGTAGGAGAAATAAATAGATACTTCATTAAATAAATGAGTACTCTGACCTTTGCTTTAGAATAGTGGTTGACTTTGAGGCTCACATTATCCTTTTTCAAAAATACATCCGTATATTTTGTAATATAAGGACGACCAATGTTACTGTGGTAGGTACCTATAGTCCGCGACAGGTTGAGATGGCGGTCGAGGTATGAGGCGGGGCGACACCCCGCACACCCGCACGTCACTCGCGCTCGCCTACACAGGGTTAGCGCGAGAGCTGTGCGGTTGTGCGGAGCGTTACCTCCACGATTGCCATCTCGACCTGTAGCTTACAATAAGTACTGTACCCAATAGGGCATAATTATGAGCATTTAAAACAAATATTTTTTAAAAACTGCAATTTAAAACTTGAGTAAGCAAAAAAATTATTTATGGATGATTTTAGACTTATTTTGTGGTTTATCAACGTTATAATAATAATTAAGTATATGAAATAGAGCTTCAAAATATCAACGAATGAATATGAAACATTTATTTATCGAGGTACATAACTGCTACGTATTACATAATAATATTATTGTAATCGTATTTCTTGTTGGGTAATTTTGCTGAACGCATTGCGCATTGGCAAACTTCATATACCTTTGAGAACTGTTAAGCTGCAGGTTTCCTCACGATGTTTTCCTTCATCGTTAAAGCAAGTGATATTTAATTACTTAAAACGCACATAACTACGAAAAGTTAGAGGTGCGTGCCCGGGATCGAACCCCCGACGTCCTAAGCTATTACAACTTAGAAACAGTTAGTAAGTACTTACTTATCCATGATATCTCCGAGGCCTTCAAATGTAATATTTCACCTTCTTTAGGACTCTGTACCGCGGGAATGAGAATCGTCGGGAAGCCCAGTGTCATTCCATAGCCTGAAAAATAAAAAAGGTTCTTAATTAATATGACAGTTTACTCCAGGGCTGCTTGAGGCATTCTGGCTTTAAAGCTCAAGTGGAGGAAGCGTCGGGGTAACCAACCCTTAAGGTACGCTTACATGGGCAATTGAAATTCCTCAAATCCAGGTTATACTAGGTATAATTATATACGTTACGCTGTCGTGAAGGACGGAATTGAACAATCGCCGAAGGACCTTAAGTGCCCGCCACATATTGGTATAAATCATCCCTAAAGGCGGATTCACACAGACCGGCGGCTGGACAAAGATGGACGGACAAAGACTGCAACTGAATGGCGAGGCCCAGTTGGCAAACGAAAGAGAGACGTCTTTAGAAAGTTGGGAAAATGAAATCAAAGAAACTGGAGGTATAAACTGGAGAAAAAAAGGCTCTAGACATGAAATACTTGCAAAAATCTGGAGGAAGCCTTTACTCGTTGAGAGGTCCTTAAAATAAAAATAAAAACAATGAACTGACATTCTAATTATTATTATTATATTTTAAGATTAATAAGAATTAAAATACATACACAACTCAATTAATTTGTATAACTGTGAATTTTAATTTTTTAATTTTAGTAAGTAGTAGGTATACTTAACCAAGCAAACTTCATAAAAATATTAATATGCATGTATATAAGCAACAGCAGTAGGTACATTTAGATCTCTCATTTTAATTTTGAGATAGGTACAACAGAATAAGCCACAGCATCAAATTCAAAATACTTCAGCAGATATGAACAGCAGCATCACGATCGAGAAGGCCGATAATGTTAACGATTGCAATTAAATTGCTGTAAAACATTAATGAATAATAATATTAATATTATATTCTACTTGGGATAATTCCCACATTAACAATTGTTATAATATGATAACCTTATGTTTTGCAAATCCGGTTAATTATTATAAGTAATTAACTAATTATAAATAACATACATATTTAGCGTTTTAAATTTGGTTTCTTAAAATTTTAATTTATTTTTTATCTCTATAAAATAATTATACCTATCTGTAACTCCATTTTTATTATTATTTTAAAGTGCATTGTTATAGGGAGGTAGCAATGATATTAGAAGAAAAGATCTAATATCATTGGGAGGTAGGTACTTAATAACCTACATTTGTATCTAAAATCCAAATTAAGTAATGAAATCCGAAGGTCATGATTCTAGAGACATAACAAATGTGTTAAATGTTGTGTAGGTATACAGATGTAATAATAAAATTATAAGTTACTAGGTTATGCCCGTGACTTCGTCCGCGTGGACTACACAAATTTCAATCCCCTATTTTACCCCTTTAGGGGTTGAATTTTGAAAAATCCTTTCTGAGGGGATGCCTACGTCATAAAAGCTATCTGCAATCTGCATGCCTTTCAGCCCGATCCGTCCAGTAGTTTGAGCTGTGCGTTGTTAGATCAGTCAGTCAGTCAGTCAGTCATTCACCTTTTCCTTTTATATATTTATAGTAGCTTATGCCCGCGACTTCGTAATAAAATATAGATAATAAGTAGGTATGAATACCATCTATGAATTATTTTTGGTGATTATTTCATATGCTATAACAATGTAACATAAGCATTTAAAGTACCTAGCTAATAATTTGCATAATTTTGGTAGTTTGTTTTATATTTGAATACTAACAAGCAAAAAGATAATAAATTATTAATTAAATGGGCTTTATTTGGATAGTGTCATTTAGTTATATACGTTTACAAATTTTATAGAAAAAAAAGGCATTTTGTATTTTTTTTTGTGTAACGCCTGAACAAAAACAGGCAATATTTTGGTGTTAGCCATTGATTTCAAAAATAAAAAATATATAATTGAACTACATAAAAAATAACAAAAAAAAAATGAGATATGTCTCGGTTCTGTCGGGTCTGGGGTTTTTTTCTATGGGGCGTGAGTCGTGACCCTTCTCCTTTATTTAAAAATTCGCCGAACCCCAAAAATGCGCCATAATACTATCCCGAGTAGTGTGGGTGGCCACATAGCCAGTTGATTTGCCGAATGCCGCACCACGAACTACCGTGAGACTTGCCCGAACTCGAATCGTATTTTGCTGATTCCCGATAAGTAGTGGAGCCGCAGACGTCATTTTTATTTATTCAAGTCTGTGATTCAAGTACTAGCTGATGCCCGCGACTCCGTACGCGTGGATTTAGGCTTTTTAAAATCCCGTGGGAACTCTTTGATTTCCCGGGATAAAAAGTATCCTATGTCACTCTCCAGGTCTTTAACTATACCCATGCAAAAAATCACGTCGATCCGTTGCTCCGTTGCATCGTGATTGAAGGACAAATCAACAAACCTATAAACCAACAAACAAACACACTTTCGCATTTATAATGAGAGTACTGATAAGGTACCGATTTTCCATCAATCAGGGGGCACAGGAGTGCCCCCGCCAAGACGAGTTTTTATTTTCTTAATCAATTTTTAATTTATTTTATTTTTGTTACTTACTTAACAGTAGTAAATTCTTTACGCTCACTGCCAGGAACTGCGGAAGTGCAGTTCGGAAGTCCTTCTGGTAACCGTAGTGATGCATTTGATCTGCCAATGGATTTTCTTTAACCGGTGACGCCATCTGTAATTAAAATATTCTTATTCCTTTTTATCTTCTGTATAAAAGGAAAAGGTGACTGACTGACTTTTTTTTTATTTATACTTACACAATTCTGTCAAGCTGTACAACAGTAGGTCGATTTCGTAAAACCTGCATCAATCATTACCTATTACAATCTCAATTGTTGTGATTGGCTGAATTTGTGCGATTCTTGATGCAACAATGCATTGTAGCCAATAGTAAGCGAGCATCAACTAATCAGAGGTGATTGCGATCGTATAGCTGTCATTCTACCGCAATCGAGCAGCAGTTTGTTGATAGGATATCGCTCTTATAACTACATAATATATTATTACTCAATAATACACCTTTTCATAAAAATATATCTACCTAATTAAAGAAAAATAAAATAAAATGAATATCATAAAACAAAAATCAATATTTGTGCCCGATAAATACAATACAATAAATATTACAAAATCATAATTATTTCAATGTTATACTTGAAATATCTCTCATTAGACAATTTCGTGCGTAAATTAATCCAGCATGTGAAAAACAACAAAATTGCAAAACTGATGACTTACAATCCAAATGTGTTACATTTGTTCTAAAATTGTGATCAGTTTCCAAAATAATAACGTAATTACCAAATTTTAATTTACGTTGTTAAAACATAATTCATCTCATTTCCTAGTATTTCTCGCCCATAAATCTTGATTGGAAGTTGGAATAGCATGCGCTCACTAGGTGCGATCATGGAGAGCCTATTCTCAAGCGCAAAGTTACGACTCAACGACGATGAAGCTCAAACCACCACCGCATGGGACCACCAACTTATGTGAACCTACGACTTGAGCTGCGATTTTACGCCTATATCCAAGTTGTTTCAATCAATCAAATGTTGCGCTAATGTTTAGCACAGTATACACCTCCTAGCTATTCTTGCTAAGGTAACACTTGTCTGCTTGTGTTGTTTCGGATTGACTATGCTGCGTAGGCCCTACTGGCCGCTACAGCGTCACCGGGGGGGTTGGCGAGCGCGAAGCTCCGCCTGCGGGTGAGCCCTAGGGCTCGAAGAAATAATTCGAGAGGTCGGGGGGCAACGTCCTCCTAAGGGCGCCTCCTGTGAGGCTCGGACCACGACTTAGAATGGCGTTGGGATGGGTGGAGTTGTTGGACTACTGATTAGACCGTACGCCCCCGAGGCAGTGGCGTGAGTCCACGTCCGGGTGACGTTAGAAATCGGGGACCTCGTCTTCGCCGACGAAGACGCTGTGGTAAGGTTGAATTGTGAAGCCCTACGAGATCCCGACGATCAAATCATGACCGACAATGCTCCCTGCATTGTCGGTCATGATTTGATCGTCGGGATCGTTAAGGACGTGCTTAGGGCGCCTTTTGTCAGGGGGGTCGTTTCGGTCGGGGGTGTATGTCGCTGCCTCAACTATGCAGGGTTGGGGCAATCATTTATTAATATTTATACTTAGTAGGTACTTAGTTAGGTACCCTATTAGAACGCTAACAGGAGCGGTTAAGGGTGTCGTGCTATAACCTCACTCGTTATGTTACCAACATTATTCATCATCATCAACCGATAGACGTCCACTGCTGGACATATGTCTCTTTGGATTGTTGTAGGGACCAACATTATTACTAGGTACCTATTAAACCAACCAATATTATTAGGTAAGTAAGTATTATACGTATGCGAGGGAACTTAGCGGCAGATGTCACGTAACATTTTAATAACGTAAGTACAGAAGTATTAAGTGAGTAGGTATAGTAAAACACAAAAATGTATACTGACTTGAAAAAAGGTATATACCTACTAGAGGTATAATAAACCACAAAATTTTGCAAGAGAAGTTAGCGGAAGATGTCAAGAACCATTTTAATAACGTAAGTACAGAAGTATTAAGTGAGTATAATAAAACGAAAAAATTATACTGACTTTAAAAGGTATAAACTAGAGGTACCTATGAAAAACCATAAAATTTTGCAAGAGAAGTTAGCGGAAGGTGTCAAGAACCATTTTAATAACGTAAGTACAGAAGTAAGTAAGTATAATGAAGCACAAAAAATTATACTGACTTTAAAAAGATTTAAACTAGAGGTAGGTATAATGAACCACAAAATTTTGCGCTGACTTTAAAAAGATTTAAACTAGACAATTATAACACTATTCTATGTTATTTTTGTAAGCGGTGTGCGCTAGTTTACGCTGAAGGTATCAACTTTGTATACTAAACAGAAACTCAGCTGATGCGTTTGCACAATCCCCTTCACCGCAACCTTTGTGAACATGTATTTAAGTCAATGTTTGCAAAATACCCTGATATGATGTTGATATATATTATTGCCTACTAAATGATGACATAAATAGCGCTGATAGCCTAAGGCTAAGACTTTTAGACGTTGGCCTCCTATTAGGGTGGTCGGGGGTTCGAACCTGGGCACGCACCTCTTAACTTTTCGGAGTTTTGTGCATTATAGAGACAAACGTGCAATTAAATATCACTTGCTTTAGCGGTAAAGGAAAACATCGCGAGGAAACCTGCATGTCTGTGAGTTCTCCGTAATGCTCTAAAGCTTTGCACTTGACTAGCGTCGTGGACTATGGCCAAACCTTTCTTATTCTGAGAGGAGCCGGCGATAGGTTGATCATGATGATGATGATGGTGTAATAATGACCGCGACTTCATCCGCGTGAATAGATTTTTTTTAAATCCTCTAAAAACTCTTTGATTTTCCGGGATAAAAAGTACTGCGTTCGCCTTTGTCCGTCTCGGGGATGCAAGCTATTCCTGTAGATACCAAATTTTGTCAAAATTGGTTAAATGGATGGATCGTAAAAAAATAAAATTCAAAACCTTATGGAAATCGGTGCTCATTTACTGTTAAGTGCCAATTACGGTTATCAATGCACTGTTTCGTTGCAAGCAATAAAATCGCTAAACACATTTGTTTCTTTAGATAAACAATAGGAAAAAAATTCTTTCTTTAATAAATAATTATAAAGTTCGTTTGCCCGAAATAAAGTCGGCACAATATTTAAAATATAAAGTACAGGTGACATCCCTAGACATTGAGCTCAACTCGTTGAGGATAAGCTACAATAGCCGATAGCACAAAGGCACAGAATTGTGTAATATTAGATACTACCACAGTTCACGACAGACAAAACTCTTGGCTTCACCTACACCACAGGCTGGCAGGCCTCAAACTGTAGGTTATGAAAAGACTAGGAAGACGACCAGCGACTGATTGAACCCAGCCTGTGAACCCGCGCGCTGGTAACCAACTCGAGTAGAGCGTAGGCCCGGCCGATTGACAGAGGCCTGACAAAGGTTACAGTAGAATAACTTTTGATAACAAGATGAGATGAGACCGGTTTGACCACAGATATGTCCAGATTTGCAACTAGCGTGGACCCCTCAGTCAGATTTTCAAGCCGATTTTCTTACTTGTGAAATGTCATTCCTTCTACACTTCACGTTGTTTGTCAAATAATCACGTACATATACATTTTGACAAACAAAAAAAAAGTGGCCACGGTGATAAGGACAAAGCATAATCATTTTGTCACGTTCTAACAAGAGCTAAAATGCATTTAGCTATCTCGCTCTAACAGTAAGTGTCACAATAGGGCTACTTCTAACAGTCCTTATTCTGAAGGTTTGACCGATGGGCGATGAGATTGATAACACGATAATCGGCTGAGAAGAACTGTCAGTGCTCTATAAAGTATGATATTTTTATTATAAAAATGAAAATAGAGTTGTGTTAAAAGTATGTGTATGTTATATGTATGTTGTTTGTTTGTATGTTGTGTGTGTGTGTATGTTTTAAAATAAAACTTTGTATTAAAATTATTTAGAAATTTCCTTCAGGTGAATGTAAAAACACTATGCTAAGAATTATATTTACTATATATAGGTACCTATTTATATAGAATGTACTCACCACTCTGATGCATTATTTAAGGTTGACTCAGAAGTCACAATAACTGACGCTTATAATTAGTATAGATAAAACAATACTTAAAAATAAAAACCGGGTTAGTTTCGGTTCACTAATGATTAACAAAAAACGTATAACAAATGATAATTTCACCAAAAACGTTTCAAAAATTTATCAAATCACAAACGCCGTATTCCGCAAACATATCATTTTACAAAAAAAAAACACGACGAAATATTCTATTAACAATTAATGTTTTATTTTGCAAATGTGCTGAATGTTAAAATATCCTTTGTAAATTTATTATTTCACCAAATAATTCGTTTTTACAAAATCGCGAATTTGAAGTGGGGGGGAGGGAAGAGACCCCACACTATGCGAGGTCGACAGAGCCTGGGTGGTTTAAAAAGATATAACCACGAAGAGGATTTCTAATCTAACCCACCCGAGTCGGTGTGCCCAGAGTCCCGAGCTCACTTCGCTCACTCTTGCATGAAGCAAGAGCAAGTTCTCGGTGACTATATTTGCTTATGCTCCTTTTTCTGGGTGGTTTACATAGAAATAATTACGAAAGTGATGGCAAGGTCTTACAAACCCCGACATCCCCTTCTAACCTAACCCATCCGAGTCAGAGTGCCCCAACTCCCGAGTTCACTTCGCTCGCTCTTGCAGCCTTGTTCTCTGTGCCTGTTTTTTCTTATCTTAAATTATCACAAACTTAATTTATGTGGCGAGGGCATTTTATAAAAAAATACGCTGCTGTTTTACTAATTGAGTAACACGTTTAAAATCAATTGTATGTATTTTATAAAATGACTAGCTTACGCTTGCGACTTCGTCCGCGTGGACTACACAAATTTCAAACCCCTATTTCACCCCCTTAGGAGTTGAATTTTCAAAAATCCTTTCTTAGCGGATGTCTACGTCATAATAGCGATCTGCATGCCAAATTTCAGCCCGATCCGTCCAGTAGTTTGAGCTGTGCGTTGATAGATCAGTCAGTCAGTCACCTTTTACTTTTATATATTTAGACTAATTTGTTTTGTCAAGCGTATTATTTGTAGATTCAGAAGTTGTATAACAATCATAAAATGAATCCTAATTTTGCCAAACGTTGTTCGTGAAATGAAACTTTTTTATTTGTTTTTTGTGAATTTATCGGTCACCGAACCTTTTTTTTAAATGAGCCGAATTGGGCACCACCTCCTTTTTGTAAGTCGGTTAAAAAGACAGATTTATCCGTAGCGTCAACTTGAAAAGTTCCCCTAGAGCCCAGGAGCCTCTAAAGACGCCGCAGACAAATTAATTAAGGAAAATATTTAATTCTCATAGAAAAGCAGGAACCACGCGGAGTCGCAACTTATTGCTAGTTTTAATAGAATTAAATAAATTTGTAGCTTTAACAGAATGCGCATTCGTCTCTGTTACATCTTACTTAGCTCCGCCTGGTGCGGGCGGCCGAACTCTATGGAGACTATTCAACTACGCCGCCGGCGATTAATACCTAGTACCTACACAAATACAGGTGTACCGTACCTACTTTCTATTCCGATGAAGCTATAGGATAGCAGACATAAGACCAACAACTTTACATGCATGCTGGTCAAGACAGTCCAACACCGACAACCTCCAACCTGACTTTATCGGCTCAAACTGGGACTCGAAACTAGTGAGCTGCAGACGAGTACGCTAGCCACAGACATCGATACAACATCTACTACACACATAAAACATAGATAGTATCTTTAGATCAAAAGTAAATAAGCAGCTTCTAAAAAACTAGTGCATCATCAGTTACCAGTAGATGTCATTGCTCATTGCATTTAAAGGCTAATCAAAAAGAAGTCTATGTCCAGAATAAAATCCAACTCAAAATCAGTAGGAAAGCAAGAACAATGAAAATCATTTTTACAATTCAAATCAAATGTTTGTAGCGATGTTAGTGAGTGGGCGTGAGTGTTCATTTGATTTTGATTGTGATGAATAAAATATTAAGTCATCATCATGATCAACCCAATACAGGCCCACTACTGATCACGGGGCTCCTCTCAGAGTAAGAAAAGTATAAGCCATAGTCTGCCACGCTGGTCCAATGCGGATTGGCAGACTTCACACCTTGGAGAACTCTTAGGCATGCATGAAGTACATACTTTAAAAAAAGCTACCTAATCATTTTACTATCATTTTTTTACTAGCAAAAAATTAACGATATCGATTACCCGGTATTCAACGTCACCTCGCTAGAAAATTCCCATGTCAACCTGTCGCTTAGGTATACCTACCTAACAGCCTGCCTGCTGTCTACATATCTACATAATTTTAACAATGCGTCATTTTAATGTTATTGTAACTAAATGTGAATAAATTCGCTACACTTTTGACTCCAGTCCAAGAACACCAAAACTGTGACGTTCCGGCAATGTTCGAGTATTATCGAAGGTAATAAAAAAACAATTAGTGTGCAGTTCACACGTGGAAGAAGACGTGAAACCGTCACACAACTGAACATCGAAAGAATCAGCCGAATGCAGAGTATGAGGAGTAAGATAATTATTGTAGGATTTATCTAAATCTCTATATATAAAAATGAATCGCTGAACGTGTTGCTGATCGCAAATCTCGAGAACAGCTGAACCGAATTTATATCGAATATAATTCTTTTTTCATAATATTCCTTGAAGTACGAGGATGGTTCTTACGGAGAGAAAAATTTTAAAAATTTGAATCGACTGTTAGGCGGAACGAAGTTCGCTATGGCAGCTAGTATATAATATAAAAGGAAAAGGTGAGTGACTGATCTATCAACGCATAGCTGGAGGGGCTGGGCATGCAGATAGCTATTATGACGTAGGAATGATGAATTGAATGTAATTATAATGAATGTTCAAAAATTCTTCCTTAGCGGATGTCTACGTCATAATAGCTATCTACATGCCGAATTTCAGCCCGATCCATCCAGTAGTTTGAGCTAAGCGTTGATAGATCAGCAAGTCAGTCAGTCACCTTTTCCTTTTATATATTTAGAAGACTCTGGCTCGCCGCATGTGTGAATTGGCAGACTTCACACACCTTTGAGAATATTATGGAGAACTCTTAGGCATGCAGGCATATTCAATAGCTTCTTAATACGCATACACCTCCGAAAAGTTAACAGTGCATGCCCGGGATCGAACCCTGGATGCCCTGACTAGGAGGCCGATGTCTTAACCTATTAGGCTATTACTGCTTTTGTATTTAGTTCGTATCCTATTTGTATGTAGCTATAGTAGATATACCTACTTCCTATTTCTTTAACAAGTTACTTTCGATTGATTAGATAGCAACGTAAATAGCTTTCTCAGATATTTATAAAAGATCTTCAGTCTGGAAGATTTATATATCTGGAACAGCTACATATCTTATTCATAAAGATTGTGATTATTTTATTACACAATGATATTAGAAGAAAAAGAGGTAGATAGGTTACTTATATCAAATTCGATGTTTATTAATGGCACGCTGCGTCAGCGCCGAAAGACTCAACACACATAAACGCATAGATAGTATTTTAACCTCACACAACAGAGAGTAAAGGACGGTGAACTAATAACATCAGCTTCAGTTGCGCACGAAAAAGAGACGGTTATATTTTGCACTACCTCGTCCTGCACAGAAGAGTGGAAGAAGGACGGATATATGCCTAATAATGCGAGCGTAAAAGAGACGGGACGAGACGGTAAACTAGAAACTCCAAAGAAAAAAAAAACAGTAAAGTCTTTTCGGCTAATGCCGATTTATGCCTACACTGTAGTTGTATAGTAAAATAAAAACCTTATACTGTGGTATTTAATATATTACGAACTAGCTTTTTCCCGCGGTTCCGCTCGTTTTTAGGGTTCCGTGCCCAAGGGGTGCCAACGGGACCCTATTACTAAGCCTCCGCTGTCTGTACGTCCATCTGTCAGCGGGCTGTATCTCGTAAGCCGTAATAGGTAGACAGTTGAAATTTTCACAGAATGTATTTCTATTGCCGCTATAATAAAAATAATAAAAATTAAATTAAATTAAATAAAGGGGGCTCCCATACATGGAAAAGAAGTCGAAATAAAATTACTAAATTTTACGCGGACGAAGCCGCGGGAAGGTAGGTAAAGGAATAAAATGTGAAATGAAAATATTTTTTATTTTTGAAAATATTTACTATTACACAATCTACATACCCATAGCCAAAATTCCCTCATTGTATGAAGAGACCCAGCAGTGGACCGTAAAAAGATGTTAGACCATAGTTAATTTATCCTTCCCTAAAACAGGAAATATGCACACTATTTGAATTGTCAATACTCAGAAGAGACCTATCTGTTTATTTTATATTCTTTGATCGGAAACTTTAAAATACGTACAACGATAACTTGATACGTACTTATGGCATGTGACATAAGGTACAAATTGCAATGAGTTGCATTTTACACGAACGTGCACGAGTTTGTTATTGTTAAATAAGTGAAAAATACGAATTATATAAAAGAAATAGTTTTACTTACGAATGAAATGTGATTCCTTGACTTTTGGAAACCTTGCTTGTGTAGTTTGTGCAGAATCTCATCACACACGACGGCATTTTCGGTTGTTTTGGGAGACGAAAACAAAATACACATTACTATCAACGACGTCATCGATAGCGCGACGACAGCGGGCGACTGAGCTCAGGTTTGCTAATTAGCTTAGTTTTAACGTGCCACTTGCGGTCCGCGTATAACGTATCTACCTATTTTCTTCTAATATCATTGTTATTACACATATATGTGTTCAAGGCAACGATTTCTGTGTCATGTTAAATATTTCAATGGTTCAAGGTTACTTATACATACATAGATTAATTTACATGCATTTTAGCAAAATAACATGCCCGGCATGCGTTGCTATGCGACTCGGTATGTAGACGCTACTATGAAATGAAAGAAACCCTTTCGCGAGCGTCAATAACAACGGCAGAGTAAACGAACGGTAGTGATGTTGTAACCAAGACATGTTAAATTCATATTACTTACATGGCGTATGAAATCTGCTCTTATTCACTACCTACCTCCTCCCTACTTCCTTCGCGTAATATGTAATCCCGCTTTACCTAGATGTCTTTGATAAATAATTTGCGCATTTCCTAAATTCACACAGCGGCATTTTTACTAATTATAAGTAAAACTAGATGATGCCCGCGACTTCGTACGCAAGGAATTATACTTTAATTTTTTACTGTAACTGGTATACTAGTAACTATAAAGTGTTTTTTTTAATATTATGTTGAATACATAATTTATTCAGAATAGATACTATTGTACATTCTTTAATATTGATATATGCGATAAGTTAAAATTGATGTAATGGTTATGTTGGATCATTATTTTATTTTATAGGTCATCAGCGAATCTAAGATGGTCTAGTTTCATTCCATCAATGTTCCAAGGAATCAAACGCTTTGCTATAATCTTTATCTACTTAAACATAAACCTAGCGTTTATGTTTAGGTAGGTATTTTTATGTAGAGCGGTTTATTGTATTCCATAGATGTCTCAATTACTTACTTGCTAAACCGTGTGGATGTGGTCAATAGTTGAGAAGTTTTTCCTAAAACTAACCCGTTCTTTGTTGGGCTGATTCTCCAATAAAATATTAAATTTCCAAAGTAGAGAACATCAGTCTTAGACAATAAGTAAATTTTGGAACAAATAAACAAAACCGCAAGATTGTGAGCCATTACGTGGATTGATTTTAAACAGACTTTTTTGCATTTCATCGACTTATTGTTGTAATGTATTTTCATTTTGTAACATATTTTGGTAAATGTTGTGTTAACTTGTAAATGGCGACTACATTTAGTAAGTTTTTGTTCAGAATAAGTATTTTTTTAATGTATTAGTGTAAGTAGCCGAAAGTTAACCTAATAAATAAAATAAAAATAAAAATAAAACAGACGCGATCACAAAATTTTGAAATAGTATTTTCAACAAACTGAGGAACTGATGCTTCTAGTACAGGAGCCCCTAGGAGTCGAAGTGACTCATCATTGAAGTTGGTTTAAATTTTTGTTAGAAAAATGTTTTCATAAGAATACCTTGTAGATAGGCTTATCGGTCTATAGTTGCCTATGTCGTGTCGTCTTTATCTTCTTTTTTAGGGTTCCGTACCTCAAAAGGAAAAAAGGAACCTTTATAGGATCACTTGGCTATCTGTCTGTCTGTCCGTCTGTCGTTGTGGCTGGCAAGAAAACCTATGGGGTACTTCCCGTTGACAGCATGAAATTTGATAGGTAAGTAGGTCTTATAGCACTAGTAAAAAAATAAATCCGAAAACCGTAAATTCTTGGTTATATATCACAAAAAAATTAAAATCTATTTTCAAAATAAGATTATAACTAGGTATACCAAATGCGGTAAAATATGAAAGGACTTTATTTGCATATTCTCAAAGAGATTTTTATTTATTTTTATGCATAATAGTTTTTGAATTAACGTGCTAAGTCTCGAAAAGAATATTCGAGGACGGAACCCTTGTTGCGCGAGTCTGACACGCACTTGGCTGGTTTTTATGCACAAGGATGATACGGGACGTAATCAATTGTTTTGGAATTTCACCCAGTGTGGAAAATTTTGTCTAGATAAGTTTTCTTTTTACCTGTTTAAATTATCAATAAACAACATTCATTGCCATAAATTCGCCTGTCTGCGACTACGTGTTTTTTGAAAAACATGAATTTTGAGAAAAAATCGGCCAAGTGCGAGTCAGACTCGCGCGCTGAGGGTTCCGTACTACAATCGTATTTTATCGACTTTTGCACGATAAATCAAAAACTATTAGTATACCTAAAAATAAATAAAAATCTGTTTTAGAATGTACAAGAAAATTTCTTTTTACTTTGAAAGTTGAAAATAGCAATACTTGATTATTATTTTCTTGTAACGTAACTACAAATTCACGGTTATCAGATTTTTCCCCCTTATATCTGCTATAAGATCTACCTTCCTGCCAAATTTCATGATTCTAGGTCAACGGAAAGTACCCTATAGGTTTCTTGTCAGACAGACAGACAACAAAGTGATCCTATAAGGGTTCCGTTTTTCGAGGTACGGAACCCTAAAAAAGATTTGCAATGGCTGTATATTAGTTTCTATTGAGTTCAGAAGGATGGTGTGTTCTGGGATTAACCGTCCAGTATCATAGATTAAGAATCAATATGAATTGAATGCAAGTTTTATCATTCAACTAACTTATGCTCCAGACTTCGTCCGCGTGGACTACACAAATTTCAAACCCCTGTTTCACCCCTTTTGGGATTGAATTTTCAAAAATCCTTTCTTAGTTTAGTTTAGTTTAATATTCTTTATTGTACACCAAGAAATAAAAATAAAAAGACACAAAAAGAAATATGTAAAAGAAGAACATACAATCAGCGGCCTTATCGCTGTGAAGCGATCTCTACCAGGCAACTAGGTTGAAGAGGATTTAAGGGCTAGTGAAAACTGTTTAAGGTGTACGTAAGTTGTAAGATAATAATTATAATATAAGTAATATGTATATTAATAGGCACAGAAATGCCTTAATAATAATATATAGATAAAGATATACACAGGTACATATATAATACATAATATATATACATATATTAATATATAATATAGTGATAGATGAATAATAAATATACAACAATAATATTATGAGTAATATTGATGTTATAATTGTAGGATAATATATTTAATAATGTGTAATTACATAGAAGGGTTCTGACAGTTTAGATAGTGTTTATATACACGAGTCTTGAAAACGTTAAGAGACGGAGCTTGTCGTACCTGCTGAGGAAGGGCGTTCCATAGCCTGATTGCTGTAACAGTAAAGGAATCTGAATATAGCGCCGAGTTGTGTTTCGGGTAAGCAAGAATATCTATATTTGAGGAACGCTGAACGCGACCTAAGGAGCCAAAGGGTTTAAAACGTTCTTTCAGGTATATAGGAGAGCATGGGTCATTGAGAATGCCATAGAGACAGGCAAGAACGTGCGCATTCCGGCGATACCGAATATTGAGCCACCCTAGTTCGGAACGGAATTTTGAGATGTGATCGAACTTACGCAAACCAAATATATACCGAATGCATAGATTGAGTAGACGATCGAGTTTGTTCAGTAGCTCTTCTGTAAGGTCAGTGTAGCAAATGTCCGCATAATCTATAAGGGGGAGCAACAGAGAGTTAACAAGCACAAGTTTTGCCTTTGGGGGCAACATATTCTGCATCCGTTTAAGTGCGTGCATAGAAGCAAAAACCTTCCGACTAATTTCCCCAACGTGAAAAGACCAGGAGAGACCTTGCGAGATATAAAGCCCTAAGTTTTTGACCTGAGTGGTGTATGGTAGATTTAAGTTGTTAAAGATGACAGGAGGAAGTGAATTTAAGTCCAGTTTTGAAACTTGCCTAGGTCTACCAATTAACATAACCTGTGTTTTAGAGGGATTCACGAGGAGACCATGGTTTTCGGTCCAGATACGGATCGCCTCTAGATCTCTATTGAGTTTCAGAATGGAGTCTAGCGCATTTTCAGCATTGAATGAAATGTACAGCTGTAAGTCATCTGCATACAGGTGATAGGAGCTGAAATTTAAGATGGAGACTAATGTGTTGATGAATACTGAAAAAAGTAAAGGAGAGAGCACTCCGCCTTGGGGAACACCCATACTAGTGTCAGCCCATTCAGATGTAGCCTCCTCAGTACGAATACACTGCTTACGACCCCGAAGATATGAGAGAAACCATTCGCCTACAACCTGAGAGATATTGAAAGAGCGTAGTATTGCTAGTAATATGTCATGATCCACACAGTTGAAGGCATTGCTGAAATCTAAGAGTGTTATTAACGTAACTTGTGATTGATCCATAGCGTATCGGATGTCATCGGTGATTTTTATGAGCGCCGTACATGTACTGTGAGAGGGTCGAAAGCCTGATTGAAGAGGACTTAATAATGAATTATTGTTAAGAAAATTAGAGAATTGATGGTGTACGATACGTTCTAAGATCTTTGAAAGGAAAGGCAGTATTGAAATCGGTCTAAAGTGTGTTACGTCAGTTGGATCGGATTTTTTCGGTATGGGGATAATGTGTCCCTTTTTCCACAACGTTGGAAATACCCCCGAACTCAGGGAAAAGTTTAAAATGTGTGTGATGAAAGGTAAAACAATGTCAAGAACCAGTAAGATCATTTCCCGACCGATTTGGTCACTGCCAACAGCTTTGCTTGTGGCGGATGCAATGAGTTTCTTTACCTCATAGTCAGAGGTGGCTTCAAATTGAAATGAAGAATGGCCAGGCAGTGGTAGGGCAGAAATTTTGCTTATAGTAGATGCTTTTGTAACGGAATCCAACTGAAATGGTGGGGTGCTGAAATGTGTATTTAGTGTGTTAACGTCAAAATCGCTAGCAAGCTGGTTACGTCGCTTACCAAACCCCATAGTTCGCAGCAAATCCCATAATTTTTGGGGAGGACACTCTTCAATAGAGGAGAATGAGTGGCATCGTTTGGCATTCCTAATCGCCTGGTTGCAGCGATTTCTAGCAATCTTAAATGCTACCCAGTCGTCATCGGACCTAGTTAATTTAAACTTCCGTTTCAGTTTATCACGCCTAGCCCTCAACCCCCGAATTTTATCCGTCATCCAAGGAGCGGGTAGACGTTTAATCCGAACAGCTCTCACTGGCGCATGTTTGTCGTACAAATTGTTGATGAGTTTATTAAAACACTCGACTTTGTCATCAATGTGCTGTAGCTTCTGAATTTGGGTCCAGTCAGTATTAATAGCATCAATTAAAAGAGCATCTTTATTTATATTCATAAGACCGCGTTGAAAAACAACCTTAGGCTTGACCTTAGCCGGTTTAAGTTTATAAGAGGCAAATATGAGGTCGTGATGTGAAAACCCGGGGGCAGTAAATTGGCCATGTGTAAGGATGTGGTCAGGTTTAGTAGTAAGGATGAGGTCAAGTAGAGAACGGGAGTCGTTAGTGTGAAAGGTAGGATTTAAGTTGAGTATAGTGAGATTGGTGGCGTTAGAAATATGTTTTAAATGTCTTGCTCTGTTGTCATCCCTTAGTAGACAGGTATTAAAGTCACCCATTATTAGGCAGTGCTCATAACTTGGTAGAAATGACTCTAGGATATGTTCAAACGTTTCAAAGTATTTAACAGCAGGAGGTGCATAGACCACTCCAAGCATAAAGGCAACTCCACTTATATTTAACTCGATGAAAATGTACTCCATGTTATTAGAGTAGATCGTTGGTGACAGGTCAATGATTTTATATTTAATGTTGGACCGCAGATATATTGCCACGCCACCACCTCCTTTCCCAGTGCGATCATTTCTTATTAACACGTAGCCAGGTAGTGAATAATAGGAAGAAGGCAATGTAGGTTTTAGGAATGATTCAGATATCAAACAGGCATGAATGTAATTACAGTTGAAGGTATTCAGTAGTTCAGAGTGGTGAGCCGGAATGCTTTGGGCATTAATATGACAAATATTCAGATTCTTATGAACCGAGTTAAATGCGTTATGAAGCTGATCGCTTAGTGGTTCATCAATAGACTCGAATGATGAGTTGGAACTACAAGAATGAAAAATGTCAGAATTTATAGAGGTATCCATCTATGTAATGTATAATAAATAATTAGTAATTAATGATAAATATATAAAATATGATAACTATATATGAAATAAAAAATAAAAATAATAGAGTGCTACAAATATAAATAAGCCACTTAAACCCACCAGCAACAAAGTTGTAACACATAAAATCTACTTAATAATTTCAAATAACACGTAATCTACCTAATAATTTTAAAAAGCAAAAAACAAAATACATGTGACAGAGTGAAATGAGATTCCTCGAAAAGAAAATTAATTCATACTATTATTAGGTAGGTATTTCACTAATATGTAAAAATGTAAAACCAATATCATATTATTACTGGATTACTGATATTATTAAACTATTATTTAAATTTACATATGGTAAGGATACAAATTAAATTTAGCAAACTAAACATTATGAGTTTGTAGCACTACTTAAATACCAATGTTACCCATCATAACTTAATAAATCAAAAATACTGGAATCTACAGTCACACAGAATTAAATTAAGTCTATGGTAACCGTCTCATTGACATTAGACATTATTATTTTGACGGTCGACACAAAATCCACGAAATATTATTAATTAACTCACTCCCGAAAACTACCTATATATTACAATAGTACATTAAAATAATATTGATAATGATAATTAAAGAAAAAAAACGAGTACTAACTATGATAAGCTACAAAGATAAGACCATCAATTGCTTAAGCACTCGTTTAGAGCGGGAATTCTCATTTCTTGCCTGCCCTCTTAGATCTTATGTTCAAAGGAGCCGTCACGACGGGGCACGTCCCTGGGGCAGATGTGGGAGTGTTAACAGCTGATGACGACGGTGCGGGGGTTGGAACGGGAATAGAATCAAGCTCTGAATCCGTGCTGATACGATGCCGGGAGCCGTCATGCCCAACCACGTAGATTTGTCCGTCTTTAGTCCAACACTTATTGACTCCAAATCTCCGGCGAGCAGCCATGAAGGTGTCATGACGTCCCGTAGTCAGGAACTCGGACAGGGTTATACCCGAGTTCCTTAGGCCAGTCTTGGCATACCACACCTTATTTCTTAGCGGATGCCTACGTCACAATAGCTCTGCATGCCAAATTTCAGCCCGATCCGTCCAGTAGTTTGAGCTGTGCGTTGATAGCTCAGTCAGTCAGTCAGTCACTTTTTCACTTTATATTATAGTTAGATATAGGATAAATAGGTTTGAACGTTGTTAGTTAAAAATTACACTTTTTGAAATAACGCAAACAGGCGAAATGTTCGCAGCATCTAAGATCATAAATTAAAACGAAAGGACATATTTTGTTCCGTTGTGTCGAGTAGGTAGGTATTCAGATATACTTACGACGTTATTTGCTAAGACTGGGTCACGGAGGACCGGATTTGATCATATTTAATGGTGATTTTTTTAAAATCTTTCTACTTCACAAAATATTAAGTTACCTACATAGGTAGGTATTATATTATAATAAAATTCTTAAGACTTTTGTTTAAAAACCACCGAGAATAAAGTACTTATTTACCTATCTATGGTCAATTCAACCAGTTATTTTGTGAACTACCTAAATAGATACCAACAGTACATACCTACAAATAATTGTGATAACAAAACTGTACATCAACGATATTTAATTTGATTTAAATCATCTTTATTGCTTAATAAAATGACAAAGAATAAAAAAATACAGGATATGCTTAAAAACAAAGGGCGACCTTATTACTACCAGTATAGTAAATAATATTCTGTACTAAATTATTCTTCAAATATATTTTGATAATTTTAATCGGAGGATACTTATCACAGAACCACAAAAAGGTTTTTTTGTACTTTTTGTTCTGTCTGTATCCGTCTATTTGTTCGCCCGTCACGTGCAAGTGTCTGTTACCTTACGGCCGGTTCACACATGTCTCCGTTTTACTGTTCCGTTTTATCGTGTACGTTTTTTTTCGTCGATGGCGTATGTAGTTGTATGAGCGACTTCACACATGGCACAGTATTCTGTATACAGTAAAAAATATCGTTCCGTAAAAAAATGGCATTCTGTTTTGTCATCGAATACTGGACCGACGGAACGGAAGTATGCGGATACGTAGAATTTTAACGGATAGATACTGTGTGTTTAACTGCGTGTTTTACTGTGTGGTATACAGCGAATTTTCTGTTCACACATCGCATCCAGTAATGACGGATCCGTTCAACGTTATACGGTGCCTATGTGTGAACAGTGCATAAATTTATGACGTATCCGTTAAAAACGTACCAGTAAAACGGACTCCCATGTGTGAACGGGACGTTACACGGCCCATCCGTACTGAGGTACAAAGATATCGTGCATCGTGCGAGACACAGGCTATTTCTTATGCCGAAAATCAAAGATATAACCAAAGAGTACCATACTTATAAATAAATCTAAGGCACTAGGCCGAAAATTATAATTACGTATCTAAATTATAAAAAGCATTAAATCCAACCACCAACAAAACAAAATACCTAGGTACTTAAGTATCTAAGGAATTAGTATAAAGCTTTTAGTATTATAATAATTGTCAGTCATTATTTAAAATGGTCGGCTATATTAACGTGTTGCAAACGTGATACACAAGGAGGCAAATTAATTACCTACCTACTTAATAAAATAAATATACTTTGTATATATTTTAAACATTGGTTGCCAACTATATAAACATACTTCCAACTATACGTGTACACTGTGTCGCAAGGAGCCGCTGGATTCAGGCGGCGCAAGACCGTGGCGTGTGGAAGTCCCTACAAGAGACCTATGTCCAGCAGTGGACGTCTATCGGTTGATAATGATGATGAGGATGATGTGTACACTGGTAGGTATAGTTCGCGACGGGTCGGGGTGGGGATGCCCCGCACACCCGCACAGCTCCCGCGCTAACCCGGTGCGGATTAGCGCGGGTGACGTGCGGGGTGTCCCCTGCCTCATGCCCCAATTGCCATCTTTACCTGTCGCGTACTAACTGAAATGAACATACCTAATATACAAAATGACAGTTATTTTTTGTGCCGATTCGAAGCGCTCCACTGAGCGTACCGGCAGTAAAAATTGACACTTGTGTGTCAAATGGTATTCGTGTTTCCCATAGAAATAATAAGTACTAGTGGTACTAGTACCTTATTCATCATCATGATCGACCCATCGCTGGCTCACTACAGAGCACGCGGGTCTCCTCTCAGAGTGAGAAGGGTTTTAGCCATAGTCTACCACACTGGTCATGTGCGGTTTGGTAGTTTTGGTTCCCCACGATGTGTTCCTTCACCGTTAAAGCAAGTGATAGGTATTTAATTGGTACTTAAAACGCACATAACTCCGAAAAATTAGAGGTGTGTGTCCGGGATCGAACCCCCTACCTCCGATTTGAAGGCGGACGTCCTAACCACTAGACTATCACAGCAGTACATAGTTATTATTTTCTAATTCCATGGTGGTGCCACTACGTTGATACAGATGTCGTCATCACTAACATTAAGTTCCGAATATTTATGGTCACTCAGCGGGCGATGGAGAGAGCTATGCTTGGAGTTTCTCTACGTGATCAAATCAGAAATGAGGACATCCGTAGGAGAACTAGAATAACCGACATAGCTCAACGGGTTGCGAAGCTGAAGTGGCAATGGGCAGGGCACATAGTTCGTACAACCGATAGACGTTGGAGTCCCAAGGTGCTGGAATGGCGACCTCGCACCGGAAGACGCAGCGTTTGAAGACCCCCCACTAGGTGGACGGACGACATCAGACGAGTCGCAGGGAGCCGCTGGATCCAGGCGGCGCAAGACCGTGGCGTGTGGAAGTCGCTACAAGAAACCTATGTCCAGCAGTGGACGTCTATCGGTTGATGTTGATGGCCTATGGTCACATGACGCTTATTGTTATACTAAAGCGCCAAAATGACAATAATCAAGTTGCTTCAAAAACAGGTCGTCAATTGCAAGTGCAGCGTACTTTTATTAGTCGAGGTCAGTGTTAAGCTAACTTTTGAAAAAAACAAGGACCTTTAATAATTATGTATTCGATCCGTATGTACCTATACGTCGATTACATGAAAGGCCAATGAACCGATTTTGATATTTTTTTTGTGAAGTCGATTTAAAAACCGGTCAAGTTGATCCTCGCTCTTTTAGGGTTCCGCACATAATAATTACGAACACCATATTTTGGGTGTATGGAATATTTCTTTTCCGAGCTAGAACATTGCAATAAACCGTGAAAAAACGTTCGCTTGCTTTGGCCACAGCTTATTTCAGTACTTATTTGTTGTTTAAATACAGTTAAGTATATATGTTGCATAATATACCGAATTTTCATATTACTTAACCCCGGAAATCCCGGAAAATTGAAGAGTTCCCGCAGGATTTTTAAAAAACTAAATCCACGCGGACGAAGTCACGGGCATCGTCTAGTAAAAAATATATTCGTACTAGACTCAATGAACTCTAGACAATGATACCCCACATGCTAGAAAAAAAAATTAAGAAAAAAAAATCCGGCTCATTTTTCATGTATACCGCCCCTGAAAAATAATTTATATAATTTATTTAAATTTTTAATTCAATATTTGGTTTCGGGCCAACGTTCTACACTAGATACGGGTTTGTACCTCATTCATTTCGTATACGAGCTAGAGACCTGTGACATGCGGACAGACAGACAGAAGAGTGACAATAATTGGGCCCCGTTTCAAAAGTTGGGAACGGAACCCTAAAAATCATTGAAAAGCTACATAAAGAAATATCAGGCAAATCAAAGTAAATGAAGACGTGTCTGACGCATGCACGAGTGCACTTTGATTGTCTCAACCTGGAAGTGCTTCATAGAGATTAAACGGATAACCGCTCAAGGAGAGTTACAATTCACGATACCGGACTTACAAAACTACTTGCAGTTAAATAAATCCGGTCAAGCGTGAGTCGGACTCGCATACGAAGAGTTCCATACCATAAAAGATACCTATATAACACTATGTACTTTTTTATTTCATGATCATGACCAACCCATCGCCGGCTCACTGCAGAGCACGGGTCTCCTCTCAGAGTGGGAAGGGTATGGTCATTGTCTACCACGCTGGCCATGTGCGGATTGGTAGACTTCACACACCTTTGAGAACATTGTGGAGAACTCTCAGGCATGCAGGTTTACTCACAATGTTTTCCTTCACCGTTAAAGCAAGTGATATTTAATTACTAAAAACGCACATAACTCCGAAAAGTTAGAGGTGCATGTCCGGGATCGCACCCCTGACCTCTGATTAACTAACCACTAGACTATCACAGCTTTGTCTGCGTAGGTATACCTACTTAATTGTAATTATTGAAGTATACATATGTGGATATTGCTGCAACATAATAATATCCCATGATTAAGATAATCATGATACTAGATTAGGTAGTTAGGCATGAAATAATCAGATTAGCCATCAATGTTGAGATTGATAGGTAAGTAATAGGTAGGTATTACAATCACTTACAACTTACAAGTAATATTTTTTTATTCCGATACAAGTTAGCCCTTGACTGCAATCTCACCGGGTGGTGAGTGACGATGCAGTCTAAGATGGAAGCGTGCTTACCTGGAAGGTGTACGGCAGTTTTTATTAAACCTTTGGTTTCTACACGTTATCGTACCGGAACGCTTAATCGCCTGGCGGGCACGGTTTTGCCAGTAGGGTCTTAACTAGCCAAAATTCCTAATTTTCCTTGCCGACAATCGAACACGGGACGTCCCACTGATAAGACCACAGGGCTTACCACTGCGCCAGGGAGTTTATGATTTTAAGATAATTTTATTTACCTGTTGATTACTATTCTTATTATATTGCAATGGTTTATTAGAACTATTTAAAAGAAACTGACAACTATTTATAATTCGTTTAGAAAATTACTAATTACAAATATCATCTTATAATACAGTACTTTAACTTATCAGATTACTATATTAAATGACCTCTAATACAGACATTTAATAGCATGTGACCTTCCTCTATAGCCGTTTACATTGTGAAGTTTTACCATACTTATCTAAACTTGTATGTATAGGCGGGTACGAAATCCTTTGCCTCAAACAGGTACTTAGATGAATACAACATCACATAACTATTTCGTAAATACCTACTAATTCAGCGTTAAAAAGTTCGTGCAAAAGTGACATAAATAATTACAGGCCAATTTCAATTTTGAGCCTCAATAGCTCAACCGGTATAGGAGTGGACTGAAAAACGAAAGGTCGACGGTTCAAACCCCGCCCGTTGCACTATTGTCGTACCTACTCCTAGCACAAGCCTGACGCTTAATTGGAGAGGAAAGGGGAATATTAGTCATTTAACATGGCTAATATTCTTTTTTAAAAAAAAATAATCTAAATAAACTAGGTACTCCATTCTGAGCAGTATGGTTTCTCTAAAGGTATATCAACAACCGACGCGGCCGCAATGCTGTTACAGCATAATATTCAGTATGTGGGAGAGTTCACATAATGCTATTGGTATTTTCTGCGATTTATCTAAGGCATTCGATTGTGTTGAGCACGAGACTCTCTTAGTTAAATTAAGCCACTATGGTATCAAAGACTATTATTATTTATTGGTCTCATTGCGTCTTATCTTAGTGATCGTATTCAAACAGTATGTGTGAACGATGTGAAGTCATCCGGATCAGCCTCATTAATGGGTGTTCCTCAAGGCTCTATTCTAGGTCCTATCATGTTCTTGGTATATATAAACAATTTTCTATATTTCGTCCAAAATACGATACGTCTTTGATTTTTAAAGTCAATAGATATACGGACAATTTTGACGATGTAAGTAGTGCCATATCTCAGGTAGCTCACTGGTTTACTGTAAATAATTTACTTTTAAATACTAAAAAAAACTCTGTTTAATTTGCATTGCCCAAAACTAGGAACACAAGTAACATTGATTTAAAGATAAATATTGATGATGAGACTACCATATTTCTAGAGATAACCTTAGATGTAAAGCTTCAATGGGGCTGTGTTGGGGAAAATTCGCGGAGAAACTTTCATGTTTTATAAAATAACGAAGGTCTGGCACGTGCCGGCTCTTTCTCTATAATGTTAAAGTGACCTAGTTCAAAAAAGTGAATTTGCGTACTCTATACGTACAGCTAACATCTTGTGACATGTCGAAAAAACAGTGTATTCCTAATTTGCAAAACTTTGGTCAAAAAAATTTTTTTTAATTCGGTCAATCGGTCACTATGCCACTATTTACGAGTAGGTATATATTAATAAATGGTATTAAGGTACGCGGTACCTACACAGTTGTTACCAATGTTGACATTCGCAATTCGCATGCAATTTAAAACAAGAAAATTATTATGTTAAATTCTTATTAAAATGTACAAGTACTCACGATTGTATGAGAGTTAAGAACCATGAAGGCTTGTTGACAATTACGTCCGGTAACCGCGGCAATCTCGTAGATTTTATTCAAGTCGCTTATACAACATCACATCAAACACGCAAGCGACGACCAGTCGCAACGGAACCAATTCGGTTTTAACAATTCAATTCACACTACCGATGCTTTAAAGGACTTTCCATGCTGTCAAGAGTGTCTTCACATTCACTTAACAGTGACGTTATTATTATTTAGGCATTCCTGTGCCTATTAATATACATATATTACATATATAATTATTTTCTTTATGTTCCCTAACAACTTACCTACGTAGGTACACCTTAAACCCAGTCTCACTAGCCTTTAAATCCTCTTCAACCTAGTTGTCTGCTAGAGATCGATTCCCAGCGATAAGGCCGCTAATTGTATGTTCTTCTAAATAAATAAAAGGAAAAGGTGACTAACTGACTGACTGATCTATCAACGCACAGCTTAAACTACTGGATGGATCAGGCTGAAATTTTGCATTCAGATAGCTATTATGACGTAGGCATCCGCTAAGAATGGATTTTTGAAAATTCAACTTCAAGAGGGTGAAATAGGAGTTTGAAATTTGCATAATCCACGCGGACGAAGTCGCGAGCATAAGCTAGTCTTTTATATGTTACTTTTTTGTGTCTTTTCTATTCGGTGTAGGTACAATAAAGGTTATTAAACTAACACTAAACGTTATTTGAAAAAGAAACGTATTGGACGTCTGCGCGAATTTATTTTATTCTTATCTTACATTACGGCTATCTTACCAGAAACGTGTTTTGACGACCTCCCTGGCGCACTAGTGAGAGCAGTGGTGTTGTTAGTGGGAGGTCCTGGGTTCGATTCCCGGAGGGGAAATTTGGAATTTCATTATTTAAAAAATTTCTCTGGTCTGGTGGGAGGCTTCGGCCGTGGCTAGTTACCATCTTACCGACTTAGCCGTAACTTAGCTTAGACTTTTGAAGTCAGTTGATAAACTGGCCTTATTTATGTCAACGCCATCTAGTTTTATATCTAAGAACTATGTTGCAAAATATTGTTAACGCCATCTAGCAGTATCTCGTAGAACTTTGTTGTAAACTAAACCCAGCCCCAAGTCGCAACACTGGCTCGTAGGACCCATAGTTTACAACGCAGTTCTTTGATATACTGCTAGATGGCGATAATAATATTTTGCAACATAGTTCTTAGATGGCGTTGACACAAAAAAGCAGACTGAATTTAAAAAATAATCTCTTGAGGTGCCTTAGCTAAGGATTCATTTTCCTAAGTCACTTATGCTAACGGCCTTGTTTGCTAGACGTGGGAACTCCTTTATGAAACTATCGGTTATAAATGAATATTGGAGGCACCTACCAAGTAAAGAATTTTTGACCACAAGGACCCAACTCTTCAACCCTGATGCTGTAAGGAATTGCATTCCTAAATCGTGGTGATCCTACGGTATTTTAAAAACCTAAATCCAAGCGGGCGAAGCCGCGGGCATCAGCTAGTTTAATCTATGGCAAAAATGAAAGAAATTTCACACAGGTAAAAAGAAGTTTATTTTCTCTGAATGTTAGAAGTTCAAAAATACTACTTAAAATGTCATAAAATCATGCATTAAATTTTAGCAAAACCTAGATAATCATCAAAATGAAAGATTATCTTAGTCCAGCACGTGTAGGCTTTATCCATATTCACAATCATCCCAATGATCTCTCACAGTGCACCTGAAGGCGTAGGTTCCACCAATCAGATTATATTCATTAATTAACGAAGTGCAACGCGTACGATCCACTGCGAGACTTCATACTAATGGTTGTGAACGTGAGGGTAAAACTTGCAACTGATTAATAATAATAAATACATTGATAAAATTGATTCATACAGTAATTTAATTCATTAAAATAAATCCATATGCCTAAAAATATAAGATCATTCTGGGGCCTCAGGACCTGCATATCATTTCTCGACACATAAAACTAAAACATAATTTAAAATTGCACAACATCTCGATTTAGGATTTCATATTTACTTTTTGTGTATACCAATAGTTCATCAAAAACATTTTAAATATAAAACGCGCAATTCGACCGAGGCAAGGGCGCGCGGCGACCCATAATACATATTAATAATAGTAAAATAAAACATATATGGGCAGATTACACCTACCGAGTACAGTGGCGAGTCAGTGTCCTCGGCCGAGTACTCGCTTGGTATAAACACTATTTCGCTGCAATTTCTCAGCCACAGCACTGTATCGGCCGAGTGACATTTTACTGTTTCGCTTCACTACTCGGTAGGTGTAATCCGCCCATTATCGCTCGCCGCCCGGCGGCCGTATGGTGCACAATACAACACATTATTTTAAAATAAGATAAAATATCACATCTCTGATCCATGATACTATGCAGTTCCACTCTCGTCACCCCCCATTGACATGTACAGATAAAATGGAGTACGGTCGATTCAAATAGGAACTACTACTGCTTAACAAACAAAAAATGACTACATTACATACTACAACACACGTATGTATGCATTCTTGTCATTTGTTGGTATTTGTATGTAACATAGCAATATGTCAGCTGCTATTTGAATCAACCATACGTGTGTACAATGATCTGATCATCGATCTCCATGATGCAACGAAACACTCGTTAGTTGAATAGATAGAGAGTAGTGATGGTGTGCGGCACGGCTGGAATGCACTACTGGACGTGCCGCAAGATGCCGGCAGCTCAGGCCTGGCTCTCATTGGTGGTGACCTCGGTGACGTTGCACGGAGCCGCAGGCTTGGCTTTGCCCTTGGCGGGCGCCGGCGCCGCGGAGGCGGAGGCCTGCGCCTCGCCTTCCGCCCCGTTCTGGCGCGGGGGCTGGCCCTGGCCCGGCGGGTTGTTGCGCGGGCGCACGTACCGGTAGCCGCCGCGATACATCGGCCGGGGTCCGCCGCCGCGCCGCCCGCCGCGGAAGTTACGGCGGAAATACCTATAAGCAAATTGTTTCCTTTTATACAAACTGTTCATGTGTGACAGGTTGACATGGCAATCGAGGTATGACGGAGGGACGCCCCGCACACGTCACCCGCGCTAGCCCATACCGGGTTGGTACGGGGGCTATGCTATCATTCGTGAATAGATCTACCTATCTACGGGGGCTATGCGGGTGTGCGGCGCGTTCCGTCCCCGATTGCCATTTCAACCTGTCGCATTTCACTCGCTTACTATGGGTCGAATCAAATCAAATCAAATGGTTTATTCAAAATAGGTAGTAAATTACACTTTTTGAAAGTCAGTTGTTGCATTTGTAAGATAATATAGTGGTGTTAATGCAGTGCGGTGGCTTAGTTTAGCTCTGTAGTTCACAGTGTAAACCGATATATGAAAAGACGCGTTACCGACATAAGTGACGCGAAACGAACTTAGTTTCGCTTCACAGATTGTGTAATACAAAATTATTAGCGGAAATAGTTACCGCTGCGGCGGCGCCCCGCCGCCGTCCTGTCCCTCATCTCCCTGCGCGCCCCCCGTGGTGGGCGGGGGCCCGCGCCGTCCCATGCCGCCTCTGCGTGGAGCCCCCTCACCGCCGCGTCCGCCTCCTTGCCGAGGGTAGTATCTGCAATAGGAAATTGTAGCTTTAATGTGAGTAATTGTGTTGTACAGAATCTACTTAACTAAATGATAAATCTATGAAAATGTATTACTATCCCTTTCAAAATGCTCTCTGCGGAAAAGGATAGCACAAGATTTAGACCTGTCAATTTGGTTTTGTTTAGAGATTGTGTACAAAAGAATTAGCCATAGCCCATATTGAAAAACTTCAATTGATTTAATGATTAAAAATTGGACGAGCTTGCCGAAAAACACACATTGGTGAGCACTGCAGTCTTATAAGTGGGGGCGCTCTGGATATGCTACACAGGTGGGATAATACAAAGTGTATTTACATGTCTTGATGACTTGTGGTAAAATCAACCTCCAGTTTTTATCCTAACTACACTTCTTGTTGACTTCTGATGGAAAAAAAGCTGTTTTTTTACTAACTGGCGTGGGAATCCTCGCCGCTTGTCGGCTGCGTAGGGCGAGCCTTTGACTGGCTCGCCGCCGGGGCCGGTCACTCCGGCTGCCTCGTAGCCTTTTTCGCCGGCCACGACAGCAAACTCCACAGCCTCGCCGTCACCGACCGAGCGCACAGCCTTGCGCGGGTTGTTCCGGGCGATCGCGGTTTGATGTACGAACACATCCTCCTTAGTGTCATTCCTTTGGACAGCAAAACAAATTGACATAGGCGTCAAGAGGTCCCCTTCCTTCAATTATGATATGGACTACACTAATTTAAAACCCTATTTCACCCCCTTAGGGGCTGAATTTTCAAAAGCCTTTCTTAGCAGGTGCCTATGTCATAATAGCTATCTGCATGTCAGATTTCAGCCCGATTCGTCCAGTAGTTTGAGCTGTGCGTTGAAAAATCAGTCAGTCAGTCACCTTTTCCTTTTATATATTTAGATTTAAGATTTGCCTTTTAAAGAAATCAAAAATCTATTTAAAGTGGATTTGATTCGCTCCAGAAAAGCATGAGTTTGCAATTACTCTCAAACACACAAACGCATGTCCCAAGCACCCGGATAGCGCGTGGGGTTTTGCGGGTGTGTGGGGGCATTCCCTCCCCGATTGTCATTTCGACCTGTCGCATACTATAGATTCTTGAAGACATCCACTAGAATAGAACGAAAATGAGATGTTTAAATAAAACATAATTTACCTGTTGATGAAACCATATCCACTCTTGACGTTAAACCATTTGACAGTGCCCGAAACTTTCTCAGCTGAAAAGAAAATTTACATTTTAAATGTTGGATAGAAAAGCAGACGTTACTTTGCGGAAATCCATCATATACAATGAACCAAAAGCTTGTTGAGTGGATTATAGCAAATTAAGCTTTTAATTCATTGAATTTTCATTTTTTTGACATCTCTTTTACATCACCTAAATAAGAAGCCATTGACGCTGATTCTTTTGTCTTTCTCTAAACTAAATTTAGACTATCTGCATCTTTTTTTTAATATTGCTAAAAAGGGACGTAACATGAATTTTACATTTAAAGACTAAATTTTAGTGTTTTAACGATATTGGTACTGATTCTGAGCACAACCTAATTTTAGAGTATTTGCATCCTCTTACTAATGTATTATGAAAAGGACAGACGCAGTTTGATAGTTTTAAATTTAATTTTTAGATGGTAAAACCCGTGATTTTAGCGCACAGTCGTTTAAATTTGTAGTGTGCACTAAAATTTTAGTCTTTAAATGTAAAGTTCATGTTCTGTCCCTTTTTAACATTGTTAAAAAGAAAAGGATGCAGATACTCTAAATTTAGTTTAGAAAAAGCCAACTGTGCCAATATAGTGTTAACTCTCTCAAATCTCCCCATACAAAATATAAATAATTTTGTATCATATGGAATTTTCACTATTTAGAGAGTATATCAAATAGGTCTAAAAGTAATGCAATACAAACAAAACCATAATTAAAATACACAGCTACCAATATTGGAATATTGGAAACATACAGCTACCAATATTGTGATACATATTTCTATTGATCTCATGATTTCATAGTTAAATGATGCGTATTTGTTAGTAAAACATCCTGTATAATTAATAGCATAGGAAAGATTAAAGTTCACAATGGATCAGCTGATAGAACTTATTAATACATTCATTTTAGTTTGGGTATACTGACACTATGAATTATTTGGAAATGCTTACAAATTCATTAGTAGGTAGCGCTCAAATGACAAATCAAACAAAATCCTAGTGTTGCACTCAAATCAGTGTACAAAATGGCGGTAAGTCATGCTAATGATTTTGCAATTGTGCACGGAAAAAGTATAACAAAGCGCGAGCATTTTTTACGCGACTGTCAAGAGTTTAGTGACCTTACTAGAATGCTAGAGGAAAAACCAAACCTAATAACCTAAAAAATACAATTATGTATAGCTCTTAAATAAAATCAGTTCGCTAGATTATCGATTAACAGATAATATTACGTTCTATGAAACTAGACGCCCGGATGCCGGGGCCAAACGATCGATAAGAACGCTTGGTTAACCTGCATCCAGATCAGATAAAATTTTCATACAATAAATAATTACTTATTTTGAGTTGATCATTTTAGCGCTAAAGTTGTATTTAAATAACTCGAAATAAGTAAAACATTTAGAAGCCATGTGCTTTTGAAACACCGGGACACGCGAAACCATTAACCAAGATGGCGGAGCGATACTTACCAATGACCTGCTTTTGTTTTTGCTGAGGTTTAGGTGTTGGTTGTTGGTCCTGTTGGGGCTGCGGCTGCGGCGCCTTTTCGCTGTCGGTGTCAGCCATGGTGTTTTTGGCGAACGGCGATGGTGGCTAGATGGTAAATTCCTCCACGACCTCTCCTAGATGTTCACCCGCTTTGATCGTTACAAGTGGACTGACACCCAGTGTTGCCAACCTCAGGGAAGCAAAAAGCAGCAAATGGAACTTAAAAAAACATCAGAACAGAACAGTAAAATAGTTATTTCAAAACATCAAATCTACTGCCCGACATAACATTCGTTATGATAGAACTTCACTTAGGTCAACTTTCGTTTAATCATCAATAGTTCATACACTGATAACACACTGATAGAAGAAAAAGTGTCATCTGAGTTTTTACGTATATGGATCCCTCTATCGGCATATTTGTAAACATAATATTTATTAAAAATAAATATTTATTGTATAATATTATTAAAATCATAGGTATATGGTACAGTCCCGCTATTGATTTCAAATTCACAATTGTAAAAAGGCGCGTGACCGACTATCTTCATTGCTTGCTCTAAAACGTTATTCCGGTTTGACATGTTGGTTGTAACGTATTGGGATTTGGATTTTTTTTACATTTCGAAATTCGGATAAATCACTTAAAAACAGTAGAAATTCGAACTGAAACAGAAAACAGGGATGTCAAGACAAAAACAGTAAATCTACTGTTAAAACAGTAGGGTTGGCAACACAGCTGACACCACTCTGCCAGTGTGACCATTTCAAAAATGAAGAATCTGCCCGACACTGGCAAAAAATCGACCAAAATCTGTCAACTCCCAAAAATATGCCATCATATTATTATTTCCTATGGGGACTAGAATGAATAAATAAAATAATATTAAAAAATTCTTGAACCAACCTATAGTATGTAGGTATGTATATTTTTTCGTGAGGAAACCTGAATGCCTTATTGCGCGCATTGTTTTCGACCTGCGCACTAGACTCACTTTGTATCGTTTGCGCATCCGAGTTCAGAATATTACAGCTGTTTCGAGATTCTATACGACGAGTTTTGCATTGCGCTGGCGACGTATGAGTAACAGAGAGATGTACACAATTGTTGTTGCGGGATGCACTTGTGTTAACGGTCGATGTATTTACCTCCTTCTCATTGACCTTGACCGTACTATTTGCACTATGCACCGCACCACTCATTAGGCCGTTAACTAAATCATTTTCCATATATGGTAAACTTAAAGGCCCGCTGTCACAATCATAAAAACCTGGTAAACAGGCACCTCTTCGCTTATTCACATAACAACTTGTGCTCAGGGTAGTATCTTGTTTGTTTACTAGCATATCTTTTGTGACATAAGTTTCCTTAATGACCGATATATCGTGCCGTAGTGTGATGATGTCTTTTAATAATCTAGTCACATCTACATGATATGGCATTGATAAACTGAAGGTAAATTGCGCAACTGGACCAGATAACTTACCAGCTGATGTTTTGAAAATGTGTAGTAAATATCTTAGTCTCCCTCTTTGTCATGTACTTAATTTAATCTTAAAGACTGGACAATATCCTTCTCAATGGAAGCTGACCCGAGTTACATTACTTACCTTAGTTAAAAAACGGTACGACGTCCGTAGAGGAGTTTCGGCCCATAGCTATTCTCTCAACGCCTGCCAAGGTATTTGAAAGAATTGTGCATAGAGAGATAAGCCGGCAAATCAGTAATTTACTATGTGACGAACAGCATGGATTTAGGATTACGAAGTCTGTCAATTCCAACTTATTAACAGCTACTGAATACATATCGTCCTGCCTAGATAGAGGCCATCAAGCAGATGCACTTTATTTTGATTACCGCAAAGCTTTTGATAGAGTTAATAACGATATTCTTCTAAAAAAACTCAGTGCTATTGGTCTTTCTCCTCAGCTCCTACATGTATTATCAGACTACCTCCGTGACCGTCAGCAATTCGTTCGATATGGCATATATGAGTCTAAACGATATCATACGCGATCCGGTGTAAGCCAGGGCTCTATCTTAGGACCTCCATTCTTCCTAATCATGATAAACGATCTTCCAGAATCTATAAAATATGCAAAATGCTTGCTATATGCAGATGACCTAAAACTAATATTCGAAATTACTTCTATCGAAGATTGTCTCAAGTTGCAATGCGATCTTACAGCTGTATATCACTGGAGTAAAGTGAACAAAATGGAGTTCAATCGTGACAAATGTTCAGTTATGACCTTTGGTAAAGTTCGGTATCCTTTGATACATGAATATAAAATGGATGGAATCCCTATTCCCAGAGTACAGAACATGAAAGACCTAGGTGTAATTTTTGATAAAAAATTGACCTTCCATGACCATATTAACACCGTAGCAGCTGACTCATTTCGAAGATTAGGATTTGTACTACGCAACTCTCGGGAGTTCCATAGTCCTTTGGTAATACGATTACTATATTACGCCTTAGTCCGAAGCAAGCTCGAAACAAGCACCTGTGTCTGGCATCCGTACGAGGCAAAGTACGGGTTTATATTAGAAAAAGTACAAAAGGCCTTCCTAAGATACCTGTATAAACGTTGCTATGGATATTATCCTTTCCTATACCCAACCAAATTTCTGTTAGGTTGCTTAGGTTTCAACTCCCTGGAGGTCAGACGCATTTGCGACCAACTCAAAATTATGTGTCAAATTTTGCGAGGAGATGTTAATGCTCCAGAACTTCATAACCAACTGTGTCGCATACGTGTCCCTGAATCCAATAGTAATCTTCGTCCACGAAAAAATAAACTTTTCGTGGTCCCACATCATCGCACTGTTGCTAGATCTATGTCACCTATACCCCGTTTATTAGCATCATTCAACGCGCTTTTGGACAATAATGCTCAATGGGACCCATTTAATGATGGGTCTATAATACTGGTTCGGGAGTTAGGTACTGAAGTACGCTGAGAGCATTGCATGAATATGTCATTCAATGTTCTCAGCGTACATATTCAAAATTCTTTGATCTTTTATCGTTTTGTATTTTATGTCTTTTTTCTTGTACCTTTATTTGTATTTAAATTTATTATTAATCATCTAGTTAGTGTAAGTGGCACTGCCGTTCTAATTAGATATAAAATAAATAAAATAAAATAAAAAATAAATAAAAAATGATCGAACGTGACCGGTGGCAGTTTCTGCAGGTCTCTAGCCACAAAAATAGGCAATAGCTCTGGGTCAACTTCCTTTATTACGCTGATGATGTCTTGAATATCACGGTTTGTTTTACCTTCTCCCTTGCGATTAATCTTCCGCTTAATCGTTGTACTCAAAGACTCGAATAGCAGGTTTTTTGCCTCTGCTATCTCTTCACTGGTAAAAGCCGTATTACAGAGACGTAGGATGCTTTCCTCATCCATAATATCCGCCTTGTTCACTATAAACGCCATCACTTCCGAAATAACAATCCGACAATTCGGACATTGCAATTTGTTGGCCGCCATTAGGCGCCTACACACACACGATTGACAATTACTACAGTAATTACGTTACGTCCGAACGCATCCGAGGTCAGACGACGACTGATTTGATGATGATGATGGTATGTAGATTATTGTTTAGGTTGTTTATTTACTTAATTACCTACTTGTAATTTTACCTATATAATTTTTTTTAAAGTTCAGTAAATAAAGTGCTTTATTATTTTATTAAGTAATAATTTCCTACTAACTACCTAAGTCATACAAAAATAAAGTAAACAGACATAAAATCATGAGTTTTCTTTTTTATTTCAAAAATAACAAGGATTTCCTTGAAATCTGCCACATTCTGCCGCTTTCTTAAATCGTCAGCTAAACTGCCAGAGTTAAAATTTAGGAGCCCAATCTGCCCAAATGGCAGAAATCTGCCAGTAAACGGTCACACTGACACTGACACAGTCAATATTGCCATCTCTTAAAAACCGTTTGTCTTTGATACCAACTTCATGTCAGCCAGGGGTTTACCTTTACTGTGCATTCGTTACGGGTAACTTTAGAAATTTGTCAAACTTTTGTGATTCATCCTGTAAGAACTATTTTTGATATCAGATAAAATCGTTATATCCTGCACTCATCAAGGCGGCAGGGATTAGCCGGAATGATGGCAGGGGACCTGGTGGGTTGACGCTGTTTCCTGGGAAGTATTTTTTAAAATCGGACTTATGTCCTTAGGCATGGGCTACGAATGGAATATTTTATATTTAGTAACTATAGTTTTTTCCTAAAATTGAGATTGAAATATCGACCTGCAGGACAGCGTCATACGTTAGTCCACAGTCGACACCCAAAGTGACGTTGAATGTGTATTTTGCCGGCCCGTTCGTGCGAATTTCCTGCGAAAAGAAAGATGGCGGGTAGTTCGATACTGCAAGTGATAGCTCCTACTTAGTCACATCTCACAGCACCACATCGTTAAAGATGTGTAATACACATCGTGACCACCATCCATGTAACTAGGTTGAAATAATCGTTGTATAAAACGCGGTACCTACGCCACTCACATGATATTATTAGGATTGATTATGTTTTTCTGTTTTATCACAATTCTCGTAACCTAGGTTATTATTCGTAAACTTTTATTTGATTTTAGAACAAAATATATAACTGGTATTTTATGTTTACCACTTGTATAATACAGCTTTCCATTAATTTTATAAATATCTATTGGTCGCTCTTCTAGAACTTTTTGCAAAGAATATTTAGGTTGGCTATTCATAGTTATAGTTTCGACTTCAATGGGTAGATAAAGTTTCGCTCCTGAAGTTTTTAAAAATCAATATCATTATTAGGTAATTTTGTGTACCTTCTCTGAAATCAGCGTTAGATAAAATTTCAGTACCGTTGATTATACTCGCAACAGTATCATTAGGATATTCTCGACTAATGATCCTTGCGATAAGTACTTCGCTTTCATTGTAATGCTCTCGATAATGATTTCTTGTTCTGTCAAAAGTTTGTTTATCCTCATTTATTTTCAAGTTACTAATCTTCGACAAATTGGCTACAGAATTTTTTTCTTGTAATGGACAACAATAACAATCAAAGGGCCGTGGTTTGTTACTTAGGAATCTGAAAAAAAAGTGTCCTTTAATCCAAATTTTACCCATAATATCTTCACAATATTCATCATAGCTGTGATATTTTAGTGGTTAGGACGTCCGCCTTCTAATCGAAGGTAGGGGTTCAATCCCGGGCACGCACCTCTAACTTTTCAGAGTTATGTGCGTTTTAAGTAATTAAATATCACTTGCTTTAACGGTGAAGGAAAACATCGTGAGGAAACCTGCATGCCTGAGAGTTCTCTATAATGTTCTCAAAGGTGTGTGAAGTCTACCAATCCGCACATGGCCAGCGTGGTAGACTATGGCCAAAACCCTTCTCACTCTGAGAGGAGACTCGTGCTCTGTAGTGAGCCGGCGATGGGTTGATCATGATGATGATGATGATTAGCATAGCGCGTTATAGGTATTATAATAGCATAACTAGGTAGTTAGTTTGTAGATTCCTAATTTTAATTTTTTTTTGATTATTATTTCTTAAGATCTTTTATTGACTAGTGAATGCAAACAGGCTAGGTAGGTAGGTACTTAATTGATTGAAAATAAATTTGTCTACTCACAAGGAGTCACAGTAAACTGAGCAGATTGGCGACGTATCCACCATCATCACGGCCGTCATTACGAAGAGAGTCTCCATAATTAACATGTTTGCGAAGAAATTATCAACGCAGCTCCACATGTTCATTAGTACCATTTGCACGCTTTGATCCGTTACAACACTTAATTAATACAGCGGTGAAATCAGACCTTGTGAATAGTAGGTATCTCGTAAGCTGACTTGCCCCGATGCGGACGTTGAATTGAAATCCCACTAAACCCTGAAATATGTATTTCTAATTTCCAGACCAAATTTTGGGGCAACTTCACGCGAAAATAAACCATTTCGTGCCGCCTTTGTAAGGTCGTCAGTCTAGTGGGCTGGAGGTCGTCTTACCCTGCGTTTACCGGTACGTGGTTAACATTCCAGAACATGTCCGCCCCGACCAGTTCTGGAACAGTCATGGCCACTCTGCTTGCATCAGTAAGCTGAAGTGAAGAAAGAAAAATCCCATACAAAAAACCCGGCCAAGTGCCAGTCAGACTCGCCCACTGAGGGTTCCGTACTACAGTCGTATTTTTTCGACATTTTGCACGATAAATCAAAAACTATTATGTATCAAAATAAATAAAAATCAGTTTTACAATGTAAGTACAGGTCCCTTTCATAAGATACTCCATTTGGTATAAGTAGTAATCTTACTTTGAAACTTGAAAATACTAATTATTATTTCTATTTCCTTTGAGGTCCTACGGATAACGGAACCCCAGGCCCGGCGAAAATGAAAAGTATCTAAAATGAAAAATAATAAATAGTAATCTATATAAACAAAAGGAAAAGCTGACTGACTGACTGATCTATCTATGCACAGCTCAAACCACTGGACGAATCGGTCTAAAATTTGGCATGCTGATAGCTTATCATGACGTAGACATCCGTTAAGAAAGCGGATTTTTGAAAATTCAACCTCTAAGGCGGTAAAATAGAGGTTTGAAATTTGTGTAGTACATACGGACGAAGTCGCGAGCATAAGCTAGTCAATAATAATAATCATCGCAATTATTACTTTCTTTGGTTTTGGTGGCTAACATTTTTGTTTTGCCTAGACAAGTTTCGTAGGCGCCAATATAAAAACTACATTTTAATGCAAAAGCTCGACTTTCTGTGTTACTGACTTGTTTTCATGTATTTGAACGAGTGAAAGTAAATTCAAATTTAGGTTTCAAGAAAACTGATTTTTAAATACTGAAATACTTGAGGGCGAATACAAATAAGTACTGAAAACAGTGATTTGAAAATACAAAGGAGAATGACAGATCCTGAGCCAACAATTTACACACAATGTAAATTAATATTAATCATCCTAGTATTAAATAACCACTTAAACATTAATCATTGTGATATTAAACTTACGGATGTTTTTATTAGTTTCACAATAATTTATAGGTAAATTGCAAATAACCTAGAATCATTATGTGACTCAATCTTAGATTTAATGAAAAACCGCAAGTTCTAGAGGTGTTAAATCCTAAGTTTAGCTATCAGTGATGAACCAGCAACAAAATGCTGCATAAAGCATACGTGTAAACTACTTTTATATAGTAAAATAGGTTACGGTTAGATAAGTCACAGATTTAAACTGTAATTTTTTTTTTTTTTTTTATTCAGATACAAGTTAGCCCATGACTGCAATCTCACCTGGTGGTAAGTGATGATGCAGTCTAAGATGATAGCGGGCTAACTTGGAAGGGGTATAGCAGTTTTTATTAAACCCATATCCCTTTGGTTTCTACACGGCATCGTACCGGAACGCTAAATCGCTTTGCGGCACGGCTTTGCCGGTAGGGTGGTAACTAGCCACGGCCGAAGCCTCCCACCAAACATATGACCAGAAATATGTTTGTAAATAAAAATATATATCACAGTTTATCAATTTCAAGAGTAGGTACTACATCACAACTGAAACAATAATGTTTCAAATACCATGTTGGGCAATGAACTAAGGATTCATAAAAATAACTGAAACATCGCTATATTTTAACTGAGTTAGGAATATTACCCAATAGAATCTAAGCATAAACCATGCATATATTAATGTTCTAATCTAACCTGACCCGATCTAAGCTAAGCTAACTAGATTTTGGCAAATATAAGAGGGATTTAGATGATGATGATGCAGAGAAGATGCAATTACTATAATAACCGGTAAGACCGGTCAAGTGCGAGTCGGGCTCGCACACGAAGGATTCCGTACCATCGTACAAGGTATACCTAATACTTTTATGCTGCAAATTAATGATGGACTGTGCCATTTATACCTATGTGATTTAGTAAATTATTTTTTACGTGAACACATTTTAAATGGACTAATTTTTCTGCTTTATTCAAAAGAATAATATCCTAAAATAGAAAAAAATCTCAAATAATATTACAATACCTTACAATATTACTTATTACCGCAGCACAATATGTAGGTATATCCCAAAAAGCATTTTTTAAAGACTGTACCGCTTATGCAGTTATTTACTTAGTATCGTTTTCGCCCACTTAGTATTTTTTTTGCAAGAAACTGAAACTTTCACTACAACACTTGAAATTTTCATTACAAGATTAGATATTTATTATTTCCCCTTTATATCAGCTCATTAACCGACTTCAAAAAAGGAGGAGGTTCTCAATTCGTCGGAGTCTTTTTTTTTACGTACCTACCTATTTATTGCACTCCATACCCATAGAATATCGCCAGATATTATGTTAATTTTTCGCAAACATATTTGAACACCGCTCGCAATATTAAATATTAACCTATCTCATAAGCAGTCACCAACTTATTTATATCCCTTCCCTTCTGTAATTAGCTGTGTCCTGTGTGGGGAAAGGAGTGTCAACAATGTGAAAATTAATTTTTTTGAAGATGGCGGATCTAAAATGGCCGCCGAAAATAGATTTTTGGCATACCAACAGAAGAACATTTGTTGGCCTTCGATTTATGTAGCTACGGATTTTAGCTACTATTTACAATTAACTATACCAAAAGTAAGTAGGTACTGTCACAGCGTACCTACCAATATAAAACAGGAATGCTCCGAATGTCAGCAGAGGTCATGTCAGTGCCAACATAGCTGAAGTCATCAGTTGACACTCATTATTATTAGCATTACTTCGATTCGACTAAATCGGCGAAACCTGCCACAATTTTATATAATTGAGTTTTTTTTCTAAAATATGAAGTAAGTGCCTATTAAAACTTTAACCAAATTGAGTCAAAAAATAAAAGATTAAAATATTTAAAAAATATGCCGCCCCTCGCAGCTGCCGCCCCGAAGCCCCTATTGGCCCTAGGGTAAATACACCCCTGATTGGTCCATGTAAAGTTACGTTATGTTTTTTTCTCATAGGTAAGTAAGTACTAAGTATGGTAGTGATGAAAAATAGAATACCTACTGTGTCACTCGGGGCCAAAATAGTGTGTTCGCGGGCAGCGTAGGTATATTACAATTCAACATGAGTTTCATTATCATTCGGAATATTTTACAAGAAAGGCTTATACCTATAAGTATAGTGCGCGACAGATCTAGATGGCATTCGGGGTGGGGACGCCCCGCAGTCGCACACTTTCACAGCCCCCGCGATAATGCACGGGTGACGTGCGGTGCGGGTGTGCCCCCTTTTCATACACCCATGGCCATCTCGACCTCTCGCGTACTATAAGTAGGTATAAGGTACCTATTCTAAATTCTAATATACCATACCTGACACATTCCATTTATCATAGTCTTCTTTCTTACCTTATTCCACGCTACGTGGGGTCGGCACAACATATCTTCTTCTTCCACTCATTCCTGTCATTCGTCAACGTATTATCCACTTCTTTTTCACGCATATCCTCTTTCACGCAATCCATCCCTTTTCTTTGGTCGTCCTCTCCTCTTTTTTCCTTCCACATGCATACTTAACATTCTTCTAGTGACATGGCTTTCTTCCCTCCGCATTATATGCCCATACCATGCCAGCCTATTACCCCTCATCTTTTCTACCACCGGCGCTACTTTCAAACTACCCCTTATATATTCATTTCTTATCTTATCCATCCTTGTCACACCACACATCCATCTCAACATTCGCATTTCAGTCGCATGTACTCGCCTTTCATCCGTCCCTTTTACCGCCCAACATTCTGAACCATACAATGTGACAGGTCTAACGACTGTTTTATAGATTTTCCCCTTAAGTTTAAGGGGCATTTGCGGGTCGCATGTAACACCTGAGACCTGTCGCCATTTCATCCATCCCGCATTCATTCTATTGTTCACGTCTCGGTCAATATTACCGTCGTTTTGGAAGAGCGAAACCGATTATTTATCATAGTATCGATCTAAATTAAAATATGAATCATGTACGAACAAAATAATAAGATTTTGTTGTGCAATGTAAATACGTTTCTAGAATACAGCAGCTGCAGTGGATAAAATAAAAGGTAAATACTTAACACCTATGCTACGTAATTATGTAATTGCTAGTTTCCGTTGATGAGTCCCTTTGTTTTATTCTTAATGCGTAGAACCAAGTTCTACGTTCTACCTAGGTATTATTAATTTGTTATCAAATTATTATCTCTCCATTATTAATGGCCGATAAAATATTATATTAAAAATACATCCATCTTAAAAGAACTTTGAAACATTTCTGTTTAAAAGTCATATGGTCGGTTAGTCTCAGTAGCAAATCAGTACATTCAAATCACCGTTTTCAGTATTTGTATTCACCCTCAAGTTTTCGCACAGCGAACTCAGTTTTCTTGAAACCTAAAATTTGAATTTATTTTCAGTCGTTTAAATACATGCCCAATGGGCAATGCCCATCCGTGTCGGTTGCATCACTAATACCTAAAGTAAACTATCAACGAAGGTACAGTATAGTACGAGACAGGTCGAGATGGCAATCGGGGTATGAAGCGGGGCGTACGCGTCCCCACCCCGATTGCCATCTCGACCTGTCGCGAACTACATATACCTACCTAGTATGTACAATAAGTCAATAACATGATAAGGTGTAGACATAGCGCAGGTCGCATTGCAACCACGCCAGGCATCAGCTAATTTAAGTAAATAAAAACCGCAGAACGCACAAAAGGTCACATTTTGCGAATGTCATGTCCCTGATAAGTAAGTAGTTGCTTATCTTCATTATTTTTAATTAAAACCGATTTTTTCACCCAAAGACGTCAATCGATCAATTTATAACTAAGTAGCTAGGTATAAATGTTTTATTTGTTTATAACATGTTTCGTACTGAACTCCCAAGCCGTGGGGATTCGGGAATTTCTGGTGGTGAGTTGATATTTACCTAAGATATCAAGCAACGGCTTTATGATTACACTCTAAGTCCGAACTCCTTAAACCTGAGGTACAGCACTCCTAAACCATAGAGACTCAGGAACTGTTCCTGGTGAAATAATATTGTAAACACCAAACATAGGCTTTGTTATTGAATCCCAAGTCCTCTTCAATCCTGATGCTGCAAGGTACTGAACTCCTAAGCAGTCAAGATTTGGAAAGATTTGCTGATGAATTGTCATTTTAGGTACCAAGCAATGACTACTTACGCTTAAAAGCTTAAAAAAACTGACTTCTAAAACCACTAAAAAGAAAAATATTTATTTTTTCTTTTTAGTCAAATCAAATGGTTTATTCAAAATACCTACTTAGGTTATAAATTATACTTTTTGAAAGTCAGTTGTTGCATTTGTAAGATGATATACATCATCATCATCATCATCATGATCAAACCATCACCGGCTCACTACAGAGCACAGGTCTCCCCTCAGAGTGAGAAGGGTTTTGGCCATAGTCTACCACGCTGGCCAAGTGCAGATTGGCAGACTTCACACACCTTTTTTTTTTTTTTAAAGAATATTACCCATATTAAATGACTAATATTCCCCTTTCCTCTCCAATTAAGCTTCAAGCTTGTGCTAGGAGTAGGTACGACAATAGTGCAACGGGCGGGATTTGAACCGTCGACCTTTCGGTTTTCAGTCCACTCCTATACCGGTTGAGCTATTGAGGCTCTTTGAGAACTTTATGGAGAACTCTCAGGCATGCAGATTTCCTCACGATGTTTTCCTTCACCGTTAAAGCAAGTGATAGGTATTTTAATTACTTAAAAACGCACATAACTCCGAAAAGTTAGAGGCGCGTGCCCGGAATCGAACCTCCGACCTCCGCCTGGAAGGCAGAAGCCCTAACCACTAGGCTGAGCGAGTACTTCTGTCATCAGCCCATCTGTCACCAGATGAACAGTCATTGTCAGAGGTTAGGTTTTTATGCAAAATAATTCACTTTATAAATACTTAGCCGGATTAAGATACGGCATGAAACACGATAATGCTATCATGATAACAAGTACTTATGTATTAGGTAAGTATAGTACGCGACAGGTTGAAATGGCAATCGGGGAGGGAACGCCCCGCACACCCACACTACCCCCGCGCTAACCCGGTGCGGGCGAGCGCGGGTGACGTGCGGATATGCGGGACGTTTCCCCGTCTCATACCCCGATTGCCACTTCGACCTGTCGCGGACTAAACGTGAGTAGGTACCCTGTCGGTACCCCACGGATTTGGGTACGCTGTGCGATAATGTGGGGCTGATAAACTATAATACCTAGCTGACTATCATGAACAGCGCATCGCCAGCTCACTACTGAGCACAGGTCTCCTCTCAAATTGAAAATGGTTTGGCCATAGTCCAACGCTCTGGCCAATTGCGGATTAGCAGACTTCACACACCTTGGAGAACATTATGGAGAACTTTCAAGAGTGTCGGTTTCCTCACGATGTTTTCCTTCACCTTTTTTTTTTTTCAAATACAAGTTAGCCCTTGACTGCAATCTCACCTGGTGGTAAGTGATGATGCAATCAAGATGATAGCGGGCTAACCTGGAAGGGGTATGGCAGTTTTTATTAAACCCATACCCCTTAGGTTTCTACACGGCATCGTACCGGAACACTAAATCGCTTGGCGGCACGGCTTTGCCGGTAGGGTGGTAACTAGTACTTACTAGGAGTAACTTTTGAACACAAAATTGGCTAAAAACATAGTTTATTATGCCTAGAATCGATCTGCATTCATAAAGTTTTTTTTCGATTTTGTCGCTTAATTCGATATTCCATAACACAGTCCAATTAAAAAAGTAGTTAGGTACCTATGTAGGTATACCTTCGATCACACTTACTTAATTTTCATAGGTATGAATTCCGTGACGACCATTTTCTTACAACAAGAACATTAACTTATCGTAATATTTAACCTTGTCAGATAATTTATGATTAGGTATATTTTATCATTTCAATTTAAGTACGCACCTGCCTATCTAGTACCTACACATAAGCGTGCTACACTAAATACAAAAATAAATAAAAGTTCCTACCTAAAGCGCATAAAATCCGCCATTTTGATATGTTTTAGGGTTCCGTACCTCAAAAGGAAAACGGAATCCTTATAGGATCACTTTGTTGTCTGTCTGTCTGTCAAGAAACCTACAGGGTACTTCCCGTTGACCCAGAAGCATGAAATTTGGCAGATAGGTAGGTCTTATAGCAGACATTAGGGAAAAAATCTGAAAACCGTGAATTTGTGGTTACATCACACAAAAAAATTAAATTGTGGTCATGAACTAAAAATTAGAATTTTCAATGTTCGAAGTAAGATAACTATATCAAGTGGGAATATGAAAGGGCTTTGTGCATTCCAAAAACAGATTTTTATTTATTTTTATGCATGATAGTTTTTGATTTACCGTGCAAAATGTCGAAAAAATACAACTGTAGTACGGAACCCTCGTTGTGCGAGCCTAACTCGCACTTGGCGGGTTTTTTATTTCTGAAGGTACCCAGAAACACTCGCGCCATCAAGACGAATCTAATAACGTATAATTTATCAAGATATTCAAAATCGGTGGAGCCTACTAAAACTACTCGAAATTTATAAACTACTTATACTTACTACTACTATAGTTACGAGCGGACATAGGAACGGACATACATATATCATCGATGTACTATCTATGAAGACATCGATGACATAGTTACATACAGGTCAAACACATAACCCTCTTTCATTGGGCTTCGCCGCAGTCGGTTCAAAGCAGCCTCAGAGGTACGAGTAGAGTATCAAGTTCTGCGCAAACCACCATGTTGCAACTTCAAACTGGATATCTACTCATGTGCCTATAGTACGCAACAAGTCCAGATGGCAGTCGGGGTGGAGGCGCCCCGCACACTCGTACGGCCCCCGCGCTAGCCCGGTGCGGGCGAGCGCGGGTGACGGGCTGGTGTGCGGGACGTCTCCCCGCCTCATACCTCGACTGCCATCTCGACCTATATACTTGTATTGTGATTACTGTACTAATCAGTAACTATCTAATGTGTGTCTAACGTTCAGCTGCTATCGGACAGTGAACTTTATACCTACCTAGTAGGTAGAAATCAGACGGTTAGTGTACTGTCTGATTTCTCTGTTCATTGTAATAGCTGTACCTACCTGCCTAAGAGGAATCTCGAAATTAAACATACCGACCAAATACCCTAGAATTCGGAACATCACGGTAGGTATTTGTATTTTGTACTTTGTAGTCATCAATATATAGAATTACTTGTAGCCTACCTTCTTTTAAATTCAATATAGGCGCACGCTTGACCACGATCACACCTTATGGGAAGTGATGATGTGGCCTAAGATGGGACGCGTTTGCCTAGAAGGTGCCTATTCACTCTTGTTTAAAGATACCCGGATTATAATTGGCAGGAAACACTGATCTCGGAAGAGTATTCCAGACCCTAGCCACCTAGTAAAAAATTAACGTTCAATAACCTTTGAGGGTAAACTTAGAGGTCAATGCCACAATACGACCATAAGTGTTGTCAGTTGTTTTTTATTAAGAGAGCTAGCGTAGAGAGGGACTTAAGGGGAAAGGAAGTGTCAAATCGCGAAAATGCTGTAAATTTGAAGAAAAAGATTTTCTTTCCTAAAGCATTAATAGCTATTAAATACATGTAATAAAAAACTTCAATTTGTGAAGATCATAATGACCTATATCACATTTGTTCAAATTATCCCGTTTTTTGAAGAATTGATGTTGAAAACATTGCTATGATCTACTTGTTTTGTTGTTTTTTTTCTTTAACGGCTAAACGTGTTAAATTCAAACCATCACAAAACAATATGTTTAGGTTATCTTATCATTTTAAATTATTGGTTTTAAACGAAATGTATTTCATTTCTTAAATAATCTAAAACGAACGGAAATTATTCATTTTCTTGCAGGCGCTAAATCCTGTCAGTAGCCTTTTGGCTTTCATGGCGGGCGGAGCTGTGCGCATCCATTTCTTCGTAAAATTACGCTATAAACTTATTATTTTTGAATGAAAGTTGTGTTTATATGTACTGGTAATGGTTGAATAATAAAATAGGGATTTATTTATCTCAAAATGAAGCCTGCTCACTACTCAAATTTATTTTAAAATTATCGTAGTATTACGTACTAGTTGTGAGGTTGTCATAGATTATGTTGACAGACAGTAATATTTTCTAAGTAAGTATTATACCTATGTGTCAGATCCATATTTGAATTTCATTTAATTTAATTTCATTTCATTTCAAGTGGCAATGAGCGCTCGTAATTCGAAAAGCCAAATATATATTTACAAATACGATCCCAATTCCCAAGGTACTGGAATGGCGACCTCGCACCTGAAAGCGCAGCGTTAGAAGACCCCCTCTAGGTGGACAGACGAATCAAACGAGTCACAGGGAGCCGCTCGATTCAGGTGGTGAAAGACTGTGCCATGAGGAAGACCTTATTAGAGACCTATGTCCAACAGTGGACGTCTGTCGGTTGATGATGATGATGATGATGATGATTATGCCTTTCTTCTTCTTCTTCAATTTTGAAAAAAAAAAATTGAAAGCATCTGGCATAACCTGTTAACTTGAAGCCTTAATAATAATTATTAAGGCTATTTCAAATTAAATTGATATTTAAAACTAGATGATGCCCGCGACTTCGTCCGCGTGGATTTGGGTTTTTTAAAATCCCCTGGGAACTCTTGCGAGATAAAAAGTAGCCTAAGTAGCCTTCTCTGGGATATAAGCTGACTCTGTACTAAATTTCATCAAAATCGGTTAAACTGTTGGGCCGTGAAAAGCTAGCAGACAGACAGACAGACACACTTTCGCATTTATACTATTAGTATGGATTATAAGAAAAAGATTTATTGCCTCTCAGCCCTCTGAGAGACGTTAGGTTAAGTGAACACGAATTATGACAGTTCTGTGTTCTAGCGTAAGCTTTAGGTCTTCTGATAGCGTCAACAGTGACATTTCGGCTGCCTAAAATCCAAACCCTGTAAACGACATCAGACGAGATCGCAGGGAGATAATTTAATTTATTTTATTTTAAGACTAAGTACTTTCAGTAGATTTTCTAGTAGTTAGACTTTGTTAAATAATGCAGAAAAAACATTATTGTATGCAAAGTATTTTCCTTGCAAACATTTAACATGTACCTATAGTACGTGACAGGTCGAGATGGCAATCGGGGTGGGGACGTCACCCGCGCTATCACGCACCGGGTTAGCGTGGGGGCTGTGCGGGTGTGCGGGCCTTATACCCCGATTTCCATCTGTCATTTTCTCATCATTCATCTCGCGTACTATAGAGCTTATTGCCTTTCCTATTCTTACTTTTAATGCATTATTAAACGTCTTTACTGTTTTGATTTGGATTTTAGATCATGGGTTATGTTTTTAAAATGGTCACAGCGACTTACTAGGCTTTGAATTGGTTTGCTTTGAAAAGGTGCACTTACTATATATAGCCTGCGACAGGTTGAGAGGGTAATCGGGATATGGCAAGGGGACGCGCCGTACACCCGCACGTCATAAGGCGCACGACTGCACCTGGTTAGCGCAGGAGCTGTGCGGGTATACGAGGCGTTCCCTCCCCGATTACCATTTTTTCAACCTGTCGCGTACTGTAGGTTTAGACTTTAGAGGTATCAAAATTTCTGTTATATGGAAAACCAGAGGATGCCCGCGACTTCGTCTGCGTGGATTTAGGTTTTTAAAATCCTGTGGGATCTCTTTGATTTTCCGAAATAAAAAGTAGCCTATGTCCTTCCCCGGGATGCAAGCTATCGCTGTACCAAATTTCGTCAAAATTGGTTGAACGGATGGGCCTTGAAAGGCTAGCAGACAGACAGACAGACCGACGGACGGACAGACAGACAGACCGACGGACGGACAGACAGACACACTTTCGCATTTATAATATTAAGTAGGTATGGAGTATAGATATGGATGTGGAAGTATAGATTTTAATGCTGTTTTCCTTACAATAATGGGAGATACTATTGAAGTAAAAATTATGACATAAGATAACGATTTTTCAAAAAATGTCATTTACTGGGTTTCGATATGGGGCGGTCGGTTTAATCAGGTTCTAGGGTAAAAGACTCAAGTGAATGAACAAATCACAGGTTTTTACCATAAATAAAAACTACAACTACTGTAAACAACAGTATAACCCTGTGGTTATACTGTTGTTTACAAATGCATGACGTCAGAGCACAGATAATCTATCGGCCAAACATGGCCGACAGTGTTTTCACCTGTCTAAGAAAAATATTTTTTTAAATTAAAGTTTTACGGTTTTTAGGGCGCAAAAAAATATAGTGTTAATTTTTTTGATATAATAGGACAAATATTAACCATTTAAGACCAACTTAAAAAAATTGTCAAGTAGCCTATTAAACCAGCTGATACAAATTTTTATGAATAAGAGTTTTTAAGGGTTTCCGTACCATAATCGTAAAAACCAGCCAAGTGCGAATCAGACTCGCGCACTAAGGGTTCCGTACTTCAATCGTATTTTATCGACATTTTGCACGATAAATCAAAAACTACTTACTAGATCTCGTTCAAACCAATTTTCGGTGAAAGCAAACTTTCATGGTAATATCATCATATTTTTTTTTGTTTCATCATTCTAGTATTTTAGAAGTAACAGGGGGACACACACACACACACACATTTTACCACTTTGGAAGTGTCACGCAAACTATTCAGTTTGGAAAAAAATTATATTAGAAACTTCAATTTCATTTTTAAAGACCTATCCATAGATAACCCACACGTATGGTAAAAAAAATTATTCAGTTTCAGTTCTAAGCATGGGGAACCCCCAAAATTTACTGTTTTTTTCTATTTTTGTGTGAAAATCTTAGTGCGGTTCACAGCATACGTCTACTTACCAAGTTTCAACAGTATAGCTCCTATAGTTTCGTAAAAAAGTGGCTGTGACATACGGACGGATAGACAGACAGACATGACGAATCTATAAGGGTTCCGTTTTTTGCCATTTGGCTACGGAACCCTAAAAATGGAACCCTTATGGTTCGATTTGCTCCGTCCTTCCGTCTGTTTGTCTATCACAGTCGATTATTTCCGTAAGAGTCGGTTCCCACTTGTCGGTTGTCGGGCCCGGATTTTAATCGGATGTTCCAGTGGCAGAACATTTTATATGATGCACGCTTGACTAAAACCGATTTTGTGTTGGCGCCGACAAGAAATGTCGGGTGTTTTGCCAGCCCTCTACGTTCGGAATAAAATCGTGTCGGATTTTGCTCGCCTATGAGTAAGTATGACGCTGTTTACAAAGGTCCTAAGTGACTTATAAACTACTAGGTGATGCCTGCGACTTCGTCCGCGTAGAATTAGGTTTTTTAAAAATCAATCGTCAACTGTAGGTGTTACAATTGACGGTATACGACAAACATTTACTACTTTTGCCTCTAATCTCTCTCTCCCTCAGTCGAGTTTTTTTTTGTTTTTTGATCTTTAGTATAGTAGGAAAACGTGACTGACTGACTGACTGACTGACTGACTGATCTATCAATGCACAGCTCAAACTAATGGACGGATCGGGCTGAAATTTGGCATGCTGATAGCTATTACGACTACGACGACGATAGGTATATACCTATCGTCGTCGTAGTCGACTATTATGGATTGTATATATATTGATATTTATAATAGATATGTATATGTATGATAGTTATGTATGTATTACTGAAATAGTTAGGTACTTATTAATTAATTATATTATATTGTTTTATACTACTTCATTTTTCAGTATTGCGTGTAAGTACTATCCAACACACCTAGTTTCTCCTTTCACCAAAGGTTGCCTGGTAGATTGCTGTGAGCAATAAGGCCGCCTTTGCATACAATCTTTTTTTCGTTTTAGTTTCTTTGTCATGTTATGTAATATTTTTTATGTGCAATAAAGTATTTCTATCTATCTACGACGTAGGCATCCGCTAAGAAAGGATTTTTTGAAAATTCAACTCCTAAGGGGGTGAAATAGGTGTTTGAAATTGATGTAGTCTACGCGGACGTAGTCGCGAGCATAAGCTAGTCTTATATAAATTCTATTTGTGAAACTTGTCATCAGCTTCAATTTTCTTCTGTTCTTATCAATTTACTTTTCCAATTAGCTGTAAGTTTTCCTGTTAAATAAAAAAATATAAGTATAACAATAATTAATACCGCGCATTATTTTTGCTCTTTTTGATTATTAAATAATTTATGACTATAATATAGATACACAAAATAATAAAAAAATACTAAATGATGCCCGCGATTTCGTGGGCGTGGATTTAGGCTTTTTGAAAATCCCGTGGGAACTCTCTAATTTTACGGGTTAAAAATTAGCCTTAGCAGACAGACAGATACACTTTCGCATTTAGTAACCAACTTCCAAAAAGGAGATGGTTCTCAATTCGGCCCGTTTTTTTAAATGTATGTACACCGATTTTTTCGAGGTTTCGTATTCGTTCATTTACTGGAGTCCTTTACCCTAGTACGTTAAAGTACTAAAAGTGCGTGTTAGTAATTAGTATCAGCTGATCAAATGTCAATAAATTGCGCCAAAACCAAACGCCAAAACAAAAATTGCTAGTTTCAAGGTGAAACGGCAACTGTCATTAGCGAATGCAATGGCCTTAAAGTATTTTCTTTTTATTATTTTTCCTTACGTTCGGATCAATATAGTCCGTACAAAATGACTTTTCACGCGCCATTTTAAGTCTATGTGTCAACTGTCATTGTCATGTCAAAAGTACGGTTTACTTCACACATGGTTCACACTTATAAAATAAGGACTAAAATCGTACTTTTGACATGACAATTGACACATAAAGTTAAAACGGCGCCTAAAAAGTCATTTTGTACCTACCTGTGTTTTCAAGTACGCATAATACAGGTATGGTCTGAGTCCATATTCCATACCATTCTCAGATATCAGTAGCCGATTTTTAGGGTTCCGTACTTCAAAAGGAAAAAAGGAACCCTTACAAAACCTCCGATAAAACCCCTTCGAAATCAATTCCTGGCTACGGCCATTGCGTGTAAGGTTATTTTTTTATAACAATTAATAATGTCGATGGGGTCTAATATGATTTTAAGTAAAAGTTTGCCGTACCTACTCTACTAGATAACTTGACACTTCCTATATTATTTTATTGAAAAATTTGCAGTAGGTAGTTAACTACGTGTGTGATTAATTTTTTCTACTAAATTTCTAAATATTTTCTGGTGTGGCAATTATGAGAAAGGAACCCGTACAAAAATAATGGGGTCCTACTCGGCTCGTTTCATTTTTATCTATGGTCAATTAAAAAACATTCTAATTTTTATGAGTTCCATTTTGCCTTTTAAGATTTTGAGAGTGCGTCATCCAGATGTATTACATAGTAAGAATTATTGGAATTATTCATTTATTACTTTCTAAATCCATGGGTGACATGACAGTTGACGGTGGACCGATAGAGTTAAAGATGGCGCGTGAGAGTCATTGTTTACGGACTATACCTACGTAGTTAATAAATCAATGCCTACGGTATACCGGTATACACTATACCAAAGAGTATAGTATAATAATATACAGGAACTAATTCAAGACCGCTTCTAAGTTCCAAGTAGAAGCACGGAGCACCACATTAAAACATTTAGGTCAAGATTTAGGTACTTACTTAAAGAATACTTACAGTATGACTTACTTAATACAGTATCTTTGCCTACTTAGTTATCAATTTTGGCCTTTTGTCATCTGATCTCTACTTAATTCGTTTGTTGTTAACTTATTATTATTATATAGGGAATCCAATCAATCTAGGTACCAGCGCCGGTTCGCTGATAGTTGTTTATCGCAACCGATTCTATATATAGGGGTGTGACGTGTGGATTTTGCAGTATTTGAGAAACAGTGTGCGACGCAGTCACACCGAATAGACGCGGCCACGACCAAAACAAAATGGCTTCAAGAGGCGCCGCATCCGACCAACTAGTGGACTTCAAGAAATCTGTCAAGGTAGGTAATTAAACCATTCGTTTAGCTCTATAGTCCTGATGTTGTGTATCTTAGTAATATATTTTCTCTTCCTACCTAAGTGCTGCTAGTTTTCCATGTAACCATTAAGTATCAACTTGTTAATGTTAAATATTCAAACTAGTCATGGGTCAACAGCTTAGCTCGTTAATATTCTTACTTAACTATTTAAAACAATTAAGTAATGTACTAACTATGTAAAATGTATACAGTTTTTGCAGTATCATTGCTAAAATTACTATTATTAATTTATTTCTACTTTTTACTAGGTAAGTATTGATAAAATAACTAGGTACCTACCTACTTCACTTAAAATATTACATTAGTAATTTTATAAATTCTATATTGTCAATAATATTTTATAAAACACAATATATATACTTAAGTATAAAAATTTACATAATAGGCTTAAAGTTTATAAAATAACTAGCTTGTGCTTGCGACTTTGTCTGGACTACACAAATTTCCAACCCTTATTTCATCCCCTTAGGGGTTGAATTTTCAAATATCCTTTCTTAGCGGGCGGGCGGGTTATTCCTTTACATCATAATAACTGTCTGCATGCCAAATTTCAGCCTGATCCGTCCAGTAGTTTGAGCTGTGCATTGAAAGATCAGTCAGTCAGTCACCTTTTCCTTTTATGTATTTAGATTGAGATTTAATTATTTTACACATTTAATAAGATAGAGATACATTTATTGAAAACTAATTAAGCAATTTATTTTTAAAAATATTTCATTAATTGCTTTTGCAGTATCAGTATGGTAGGTATTAATGCTGTGTATTTAGGTACCTACTTAGTCGCAATCAGTATAGAGTGAACTTTGGCTTTATTTATGTACCTACGTATGTACATTATATTAAAATACGAATTGCTTAATCATTTTAAGTAATTAAATTTTTAGTTAATATGCCTGTAGGACATAGTAACTATTAATATCTAAACTGTGCCTGTAGTAATATGTTGCTATGCGATTCGCGCGCCATCTACTGTGCATTGATGAATAAAAAATTCTTTGAGTAAATCCCAAAAACAATTGTACCAAGTTTCATCCTAATCGTGTGAACAAAGTGCAACTGAAAACATATAGGTCATTATACTCATTATGTAATGCGTTTGCAGTTGCAACAAAAAAGACCGACAGATTTATATTAATTATATACTAAGTAATCTATACTTCTATACTATCTATACAGGGTTACAGGAAAAGAGGACACAATCCTGTTAAGGGGTTATAGTATAGAACAATGTATTTTATCAGATTTTTTTTTATTTCTTGCTAGTACATATCCTTGTTAATAATAAACAGTTATAAAACAAGAAAAATCCTCAAGCATTTTAAAATGACAGCCCAAAAACTGTACAAGTTTTCGATTTTTAAATTTAATTCTTTGAATAGCTTGCAAATTTTCTGTAAAAATTACTACGGCACTTATCCTGCGGATTATTTCAAAAACATCTACGTTTCGTTAGCTATCCATTGGTACAAAAAAATTACAAAAAAATCATAAAATCAAGAAAAAATTACACAACAAAGAGACCAGGTAGAAAATTCTAGCAAATGCTATTGCCAAGGAATTAAATCAGAATCAATGTAAAAACGAGTTTAATGCAAAATCGTTGAAGATTATCTTTCAAAAAAGTCAAAAGGTAATATAAAATCAGTCAAGTGCGAGTCGGGCTCGCACACGAAGGGTTCCGTACCAACGTACATGAAATAACACTTTTTATTTTATTATTATTTTTATGGCGGCCATTTTGTAATTTTTAGTATTTGTTGTTATAGCGGCCATAAAATACACATTTTGTGAAAATTTCAATTTTCAATTTTAGTAATTTTTTAGGATAGCTAACGAAACGTAAATGTTTTTAAAATAATCCGCAGGATAAGTGCCATAGTAATTTTTACAGAAAATTTGCAAGCTATTCAAAGAATTAAATTTAAAAATCGAAAACTTGTAGTTTTTGGGCTGTCATTTTAAAATGCTTGAGGATTTTTCTTGTTTTATAACTGTTTATTATTAACAAGGATATGTACTAGCAAGAAATAAAAAAAATCTGATAAAATACATTGTTCCTTTTTTTTATTAATTTTTAAAGTGGCAAACACCCCTTTACCAAGAAAAAATTAAAAAAATGAATATCTCGAAAACGATACACTTTCGCATAAGCACTTTAGGGGTCATTTGATAGCTAATGTCCTGTACTATAACACCTTAAAGGGATCGTGTCCTATTTTCCTGTAACCCTGTATATTTCTTGCTGGTTCTTCTCGGTAGGAATGGCATTCCAAACCAGTGGTAGATGCATCTGATGATTCAAAAAATATACTTGTAAAAGTTTAATCGAATGATTTATTTTTTATTTTTGTTTTATTCTATATCTATACTAATAAATAAGATTGAAGTGTCTGTTTGTAATTTCGAAATAACTACCTTAAATTGTTAACTATTTGAACTGTAACTGGATCACACGTTTTTAAAATTTTTGTCTGTCTGTCTGGCTGTTTGAAAGGGCTTATCTTCGGAACATCTGAATCTATTTTGACGGGACTTTCACAAACAAGTAGAGGATTAATCTACGAGTAACCTATGCTACTACCGACTATTAAAAAGGAGGAGTTGTGTTTTTCTTCCTATATCTATTTGGTACCTCCTTAGATATCTGCATCGCGGGGATGAGCTACGGATACGACTTTTTGTCCTGTAAAATCAAGAGTGGATTTAGGTTTTTTGAAATCCCAAGGGATGGAATCATGGGCAATATCAGTAGTCAATACCCTTATTATCAATGCGAAAGTGTGTTTGTTTGTTGGTTTGTCAATCACGTTGCAACTGAGCAACGGATTGACGTGATTTTTTGCACGGGTATAGATAAAGACCTGGAGAGTGACATAAGCTACTTTTATCCCAGAAAATCAAAGAGTTCCCACGGGATTTTTGAAACCTAATTCACACGTACGAAGTCGCGGGCATCAGTTAGTCTAGTAATAATATAAAAGTCACAAAAGTTATCAGGAGTGCATTATAGAGTACCTAATCTTTTGTTTTATCTTAGTACTAGCTGATGACCGGGACTTCGTCCGCGTGGAATTAGGTTCTTAAAAATCCCGTGGGAACTCTTTGATTTTCCGGCATAAAAAGTAGCTTATGTCACTCTCCAGGTCTTTATCTATTCCCATGCAAAAAATCGCGTCAATCCGTTGCACCGGTGCGACATGATTGAAAGCCAAACCAACAAACCAACAAACAAACACACTTTCGCATTTATAATAAGGGTACTGATACATAATATTTTATGTTGGCTCATATTATGCGGTGAATGTATAAGTGACACTATAATATATATCTTATCACATTTCACATCACACTATCACATCACACTTCATACTAATATTATAAAGATAAAAGTTTGTTTGTATTGTGTTTGTTACTCTTTCACACAAAAACTACTAGACAAATTTGGTTGAAATTTGGAGTGGAGATAGATTATACCCTGGATTAACACATAGGCTACTTTCTATCCCGGAAAATCATAGAGTTACCAGGAATTTTAAAAACCTAAATCTACGCGGAGGAAGTCGTCATTGAGTTTATATCTTTAGGGTGCTAACAACTGTAATATTTGATTTATATCTTATATATATTTTTTGTATCTGCAAATTGAACTTACTATAAGTCGAAGCATTTTAAACTGAGTTGTTGAGTTATCTGTCCGTTTCGCTCGCACTTACCGAAAACCTGTAAGTGCGAGGGAAACAGACATAACTCGACGACTCAGTTTAAAATGCGTCGACTATAGTTTCTTGATATAAATGCAATTCCAATACTTCTACATGTATTTAATGTTTTGGACTTTGCTACAAATACTTATAATATGATGCTTTGCGAATTTTTATTTTACTTTACTAGCTTTTGCCCGTGACTAGGTATATTCGCATGAATTTAACCTGTAATAACTCTTATTTTCTGAGGTAAAATCTGTAGGATCTGTGACAAACTTTGTCAAAACCAGTGCAAGGTATCTACAAAAAGGCAACAGAAAGACATTTTAGTATTAATTATGACTATTTCTAAAGTATATATTTTAAATTAAAAACAAATACCAAGTTTTCCTCAAGTTGGTTGACTTAAGGAAATTAATTCTAATGACATGATATTATTCAAGACAGGTTTGAATTTATGAACTGTATAACATAAAAACTTTAGGTAGAATCCTCCTACATTAAAGAATAAAAATGAAAACCATTACATTTTAGATTAGAAAATAATTTAAATTTTAAATAATTGTATATAATATATTGGGCACTTTTAATTTTCCAGGACTCGCCCGGGTACATCACCACCAAATATGGTGCACCAGTTGGAGTGAAGACTGGTGTACAAACTGTTGGAAAGAATGGACCTGTTCTCCTTCAAGATGTCGAGTTTTTGGATGAGATGTCTTCCTTCGATAGAGAACGTATCCCAGAAAGAGTTGTACATGCTAAAGGAGCAGGCGCCTTTGGTTATTTTGAGGTGACTCATGATATCACTAAGTACTCCGCAGCTAAGCTCTTTGAGACCATTGGCAAGAAAACAGATATTGCTGTTAGGTTCTCGACTGTTGGAGGCGAAAGTGGTTCCGCTGACACTGTCCGTGACCCCAGAGGATTTGCGGTCAAGTTCTACACTGATGATGGAATCTGGGACTTAGTCGGTAACAACACTCCAATCTTTTTTATTAGAGACCCCACACTCTTCCCCAGCTTCATCCATACTCAGAAGAGAAACCCAGCGACTCATTTGAAAGATCCTGACATGTTCTGGGACTTTATGACTCTTAGACCGGAGACCATGCACCAACTGATATACATGTTTGGTGACAGAGGCATTCCTGATGGTTACAGATTCATGAACGGCTATGGTTCGCACACATACAAGCTTATTAATGCCCAAGGAGTAGCACACTGGGTTAAATTCCACTACAAGACTAACCAAGGTATCAAAAATTTGCCTGTGGATAAAGCGGGTGAGTTGGCTTCATCTGACCCTGACTACTCTATCAGAGATTTATATAATGCTATCGGAAGAGGTGAATTTCCGACCTGGACCTTTTACATTCAAGTAATGACAATGGCCCAAGCTGAGGGTTGCAAGTTCAATCCGTTCGACGTAACAAAGGTTTGGTCCCACAGTGAGTATCCTCTGATACCTGTTGGAAAGCTAACATTGAATAGAAACCCTAAAAACTATTTTGCAGAGGTCGAACAAATAGCCTTTAGTCCATCGAATTTAGTACCCGGAATCGAACCCTCCCCAGACAAGATGTTGCAAGGACGCTTATTCGCATACAGTGACACCCACCGCCACCGTCTCGGCGCTAATTATCTACAGATACCTGTGAACTGTCCATTCCGGTCCATTCGGATCGCTAACTATCAGCGCGACGGGCCACAGGCCATAGACAACCAGGACGGAGCTCCTAACTACTTCCCCAATTCGTTTTCTGGACCACAAGAGTGCCCACGCGCCCAGCGTCTTCGAGCGAGGTACAACGTGAGCGGGGACGTCGATAAATATGACAGTGGCCAGACTGAGGATAACTTCTCGCAAGCGACAGGTTTGTATAAACAAGTCTTTAGCGAGGCTGAAAAACAACGCACTATAGCCAACCTCGTGGGCAACCTGAAGGACGCCGCGGGCTTCATACAAGAGCGTGCAGTCAAGCTATTGACTCAGGTACACCCAGACCTGGGCAGCAAGGTTTCCGCTGGACTTGCTCCGTTTAAAAAATACCATGCCAATTTGTAAATTTGGATTCTTGACTGATATGTCTTAACCTATAGTTAATCACTGTACTTTCATGTGCTGTGTACAACTTTGTACAACTTTTTTATAATCTACTTTTTTGGGATATTCAGAACTAAATGGCATAACTTTGGAACTGGAAGTTGGTACAGATAATAATATATATTATACGTTTTTATAAACAGTTACAAATAAAGTTTTTATTATTTGTGTGATTTTTATTAAAATGATTATATCAAGTCATTAGCCCTTGTAAGTCATAATGTTACCTAATATTATATTCATGATCATCACTACTTGGCACGGGTCTCCTCTCAATGAATGAGACGTGTTAGGTCTACCACGCTGGCCTAATGCGGATTGGCAGACTTCACACACCTTTGAGAACATTATAGAGAACTCTCAGGCATGTATGTTTTCTTTTGCCCTTGATATTTTCAACGCACATAGTTATTATACAGGTGGACCAGAATCTCATGAAAAATATTGAAGTGGGATTCCGGAGTTAGCAGCGTACATAGTGCAAGGGGTGTTCGCGGAGTACAGTGTTGCTAAATTTGGAATTTCATATCATGAGATTCTCGTCTATGCTCTGAAAAGTTAGAGGTGCCTTTTTTGTGTGTGTGTGTTGTTGTGGGTGTGCTAATGAGCGTGTACGTGAGTGCTTTAAACTCCAATAATTATTTTTGTGTTGTTATAAATATTGTTCTAAAGATAAATAGGTAAGTCTAGAAATCTATGAACTACTAGCTGCCCCGGCGAACTTCGTACCGCCTAACAGTCTATTCAAATTTTCTAAATTTTTCTCTCCATAAGAACCATCCTCGTAGGTAGGTACTTCAAGGAATGTTATAAAAAAAGAATTAGCGAAATCGGTTCAGCTGTTCTCGAGATTTGCGATCAGCAATTCATTTTTATATATAGAGATAAACAATAATATTGTTACGTAATGTTTAGGACCCAGTAATGTTTAGGCTCGCAGGAGGTGGATGGAAGAAAACTAGTCGGCGATAATATCCTTAAAATAATTATATTCAAAGTTACATTTAAATGAAAAGACTAAAAACTAGTGCTTATCTCTACGGATGAGAATATTCTAACTTAATATTACGATTCCCACATCGCGCGGGTTCTGGTATTACGCCGCGTCAGCTATACGGGTCGTATTCGTACGTGGGAATGGGAATGCATGTTGCGCTGGCTCACTATGTATCAGCCGCTGGCTTCGCCTGCGTAACACCTCCCCCATCAGATCGGCGCATATGGAACACCTTGGCTGTGAATTGCGCCGAAAGGTCATCGGATGAAGAACTCAGAATTTTGGTTATGTTTCTTAACTGCAAGGTCTTCGTGCGATGTATTTTCTGATAAACTGTAATGATCATATTCAGTCTGCAGGTTCCAATTAATATGGCGAACGGTAATGATTGTGTGATAAATAACTCCATGGTCCGTACTTGGAGGTAGAGTGATAGGCGTTTGAGATGAAACCTTTGCACTTGCATCATGTAGGTGATCCAGTTTTGTGGACTTCAATTATTCATAATGGATGGTCTTGAGTCAAAGGATTCTTCTTTAGGTAAAACTATAACTTGGATGGCTATGTCTTCTTCTATTCTGGGTAAGTGTAAATCTATAAGCTTCGTATATCGGCATATTATAATATAGATAACCTTTGCTGGTCTTCGAGCATTCAGCCTCTATGTACCTGTATTCGTTCAAGCAAGGAATGGATAATAAGTGACAAGGATATCATGATGCGTATGTGGTAATGGGAAATTAATACATAATATACTTAGGTTAAACTAACAGGAAATTTTTAAACTATGAAAAACAAAATGATATCATTTCTTACATAATACTAACCTAACACTATAATATCCTAACACTATAATATCCTAACTCTATCATGTTGGATCATTACCACTTGCTGCAGAAGTAGATTGATTATAAGGAGGATCCTGCAACAATTGGGCAGTGTTAGGAACTCTCTTTAGTCTTGACTTCGCGATTGGGCCTCGTTTTCTTCTAGTGTAGATGTGGATTGGGAGATTTGCCACAACTACATCCTGAGTATAGCGGGGAGCTGCCTTTTGACGAGAGGCAACAGGGTTTCTAACAAAAACTTGTTGTTCTGGGGAATAATTTGCTTCGGGCTCTCTAGTTCTATTACGACTATTAGTTAAATCTCTGCGTAGACTACTACAGGATTCGTGGATAAGGTTATATGTAATTTTCATTCTATTTTTATGATCCTGTATGTACTGCTGTAAGACATGTGTCGTGAGGTCTATGTCGAGTGGGTCGCGTGGGTCAAAATGTCCAGTTACTATTTCGATTGGTCTGCATTTTGTGAAACTATGAATACTGCTATTGTAGGCTAGAAGAGCATAAGGTATCAGGTTCCTTACTGATTCATCCTTTTGACTGATTCTAAAGATACGAAGGTGTTCTAAGAGTGTTAAGTGAAATCTTTCAACGATACCATTTTCGTTAGGAGTATGTGGTGCGACCTTATGATGCTGGATTTTATGAAGTTTGAAGAACTCAGATATAAGTTGATTGTTAAATTCCGGACCGTTGTCAGTAACTACAGTTAAAGGATTTCCATGATGCGTACTAAATTTAAGTAGGTAATGCTTGAACTACACTGACTGCCGTGCTGTCTCCTAAGAAATATGCTTGAGCATATTTGGAGAAAGAGTCGACTATTGTCAGAAACTTACAGCTTTCTACACTTAAGAGGTCTAAGTGCACAAGCTCAAAAGGTTTACTGGGTGGTGGAACTACTTGAAATTGCTGTCGGATTGGATTACGGTCATACTTAGCCTGTCCGCATACTGCACAGTCGTTAATAAATTTTGAAATATGCTCTCGCATTTTAGGCCAGTAAAATTTTCGAGATAAAGCAAGAAAGCATTCATTGATACCGCGGTGGTTTGTCTTGCCATCATGGTACTTATCTATAATTTGTTGCTGCCTTAAATATTCTCGAACATTTTCTACTTCTGTTTTAACTAAATTGAGTATCATTGACGAATTTTTAAAGGTTTTCTGTATTATTGGAATTATCTTATACATAGCCAATGGTGGATTGATTAATAAACCAGTTTTAATTTTAGGTTGAACAAATTCTTTAATAGCATTGATGACATCTATTTCTAAATTTGATTCAGATAATTGAACAGTCGTACGCTTATGGTTTTCAAAGGGGTTTGTAGTGACTGGTTTGGTTTTAATATCACCTACAACGTTAAAAACGATTTGCCTAGTAAATTTATTCAACGGATGTTCTGTAATCGGGATTTCCAAGATGGGGCTTTCGTCATCAGTATGGACAGTTGCTGTTCTAGAACCATCTTCAGCCTCCGGAGCTGAGAGAGTTCCAGAGTCATCTAAAGAGGGAGCTCCGTCCGATAGATTCACAGCAACCGAACTTAGCTCTTCCACATGAACTTCAATGCGCGATAACGCGTCCGCGTTGGTATTAGACTTTCCTTGCTTATACAACACCGTAAAATCGAACTCGCTGAGTTTTAAGCGCCATCTTGTAAGTCTCGAATTAGGTTCCTTAAGACTCATTACCCACTGCAGGGGCTTATGATCTGTAATAATTTTAAATTTACGTCCAAAAAGGTAAGGCCTGAAATACTTGGTGGCCCAGACGATTGCTAAGAGTTCTTTTTCTATCGTACTATAGTTCAATTCGCTAGAATTAAGAGTTCTAGATGCATATGCGATCGGTTTATCAGACCCTACTGGGCCCTGTGATAAAACCTTGATAAAACGGCACCTACTGCGACATTAGAAGCATCAGTTGTTAGCAAAAATTCTTTAGTAAAATCCGGATACTGTAAAATGGGATCATTGGTAAGCAGTTGCTTACAGTGCTCGAAACACCTTATGTATTCGTCATCGAGTATTATTTTAGAATTTTTCTTCAGGCATTGAGTAAGGGGCTTTGTTAGACGTGCAAAATCAGGGATGAATTTTCTGTAATATCCTAGCAATCCGAGAAAACGTTTGATCTGTGTCGTAGTCTTTGGTAATGGATATTTACTTATGGCTGCTATTTTATTGGGGTTTGGTTTTACACCATCTTTAGAAATTATGTGACCTAAAAATTCGGTTTCTAACTTCAAGAATTCAGACTTATCCATCTGTATCTTGAAGTTTGACTCACGCAATCTCTGAAATATCTTTTCCAAATTAACTATGTGCTCTTGAAGACTTGTGCTAAAGCAAATTATGTCATCAAGATATACTAGACAAACTTTGTTCTGTAGATCTTTGAGAACATTATCCATGACTCGCTGAAAAGTCGATGGAGCATTTTTCAACCCCATGGGCATCCTTAAAAACTCATAGTGCCCATTCTCTACATTAAATGCAGTCTTGTGAATATCAGCGGGGTCCATTTCAACCTGGTAAAAGCCACTAGCTAAATCTAAGGTAGTGAAGTAATGACACTTCCCTAATTTGTCTAGCACATCGGTGATGTTGGGAATAGGGTACTTATCATCAATCGTTTTCTCGTTTACTTTTCTGAAGTCCACGACAAGACGCCATTTACGACGACCAGAAGCATCTGCCTTTTTGGGAACCACCCAAATAGGAGAGCTCCAGGCGGAGTCAGAAGGTCTTATAATATTTTGTTCAAGCATTTTACTGATTTGATCTCTGATTTCTTGTCGGTGGACATAAGGATATCTGTAACTTTTTGTATGTACAGGAATTTCATCGCTGGTCTTAATTTTATGTTTAATCTTATTATTGAACGTTAAAGGTTCACCTTCAAGATAGAACACGTCGGCATACTTTGCACACAGTGCTTTCAAATTAGCTGCTTCTTCTGGATTTAAATGTTCAGTGCGAAGACGAGAAAAAACTTCTTTAGCACGATTCGAAGAAACATTGGTTTGCTCACATTCAAAATTATAAAGTTCTGCTGATATGGGTTTGTCTATGGAAAAAACTATATCATTCGGGGAATCATTAGTAATTTCAACATATCCTTTCTTATTTTTAACGCGTGTTATACAATCGGAAATAATACAGCTGCATATAGTTTGAGATGGAATCAAGACATCACCGTCCTGCGAATTAATAGGCAATGCAAATAGCTTTGAAGAATGAGCAGGAATAATTTCTTCGAACAAATTAACGTTACGCGAATCATACATTTTTATTGGAATCTCAGCGTTACGCGTTACTAATTTTCTGTCTTTAAGATTAATAGTGGACTCCAATTTTTCAAGTAAATCTAGGCCTAAAAGACCGTCAAAGTATTCGTGAAAATTATATACGTAAAAAGTAATATCACCATCTTCGTTAAATTCGGAAAACCAAGGTAATGTAATGGAATAGTCATTTTTAGTTGTTGCGTGCACGTTGGTTACTTCAAAGGGTTCATAGTTAAGTGGCATATTACTAAAATACATTTGTACTGCTTTAGGACTGATAAAAGATTGATTCGCCCCGGTATCGATAAGAAATCTGAGAGGTGGATTACTAATCTGTACATAACCAAGTTGCCGCTGGACATAAAAATTTACATCTATCCTGGTTTTTTCGGATTCGCTGACTATCTGAAAATTTTCTTTCTTAGAACTGACTTCCTGTTTCTGATCAACTTCTTCTGTTATTGGACTTGGTTCAACGTTCGAGGAGCTTTCCTCATAGTAATTATAGCATTCATCCGTAAATTGTTCGTAATTGTCATAGTCATAATCGTAGTCATAGTCATAATCATAATCATAGTCATAGTTAAGTTCATTAAAATTGACGTCGCGTGATTTCATATAGTTAGTTGGTGGTGGATTACCAAATTTACGCCAATCATGTCCCGATGGTGGTAAATGTCTAGGGGTGAAATGACTCACACCGCTCATGGGACGTGGGAAATTAGAATTGTTAGGCGATTGGTGTCGATTTGGAAATTTGAAAACGTTGCTCTTCGGGTTATAATTCGGTGGAGGAGCGCGAAACATTAATTGGGTACGACTAGGACCACGCGGATGCATTTGAGGGTTAGGTTTCCAACCAGGTCTAAAATGCATAGGTTGCTGACTCTGAGGTGGTCTAAAATGTATAGGCTGCTGCCAAGATGGCCCAGGCATAGCGAAACCTTGTGACCTTGAAGGACCTGTGTAATTTGATACGGAAAATTTATGTCCAGAATTTTTCTGAGAAAACCCGCCTTCATTTCGTTGTTGTATATATAGGGTGTTAAGTTCCGCTTGTACAAATTCGAGGGCTTTTTCCATTGACACTGGCCGCATGCACCGTATCCTCGAGCCTAGCGGGTCTTTTAGACCACGTAAATAACACTGCAGGGTTAACTTTTGGTAAAGTTGCCGTTTAGCCTCTATTGTGGTAGGTGCGGATTCATGTAGGGAAATGTAGGTCATAATTGTGCTAAACAGGTTTTGACACTTTTCGTAAAATTCTTGCGGGGTGCTAGAGCCTTGTGTCTGTAGAGACAAATCATTGTATAAAGCGGTCTCATCGCGATGGTCTGCGAAATTATTAATAAGGGCATTTCGTATGCCATTCCAACTATCTGGGATACCGTTTGCATTAATTAACCTAGCCGCGGAACCTGTCACTTTATTTAATATTCCACTAATTAATGCCGAATTTTGTAACTCATGTCCCGGACTAACGTCAAAATGGGCAATCACCAATTGGTCACACAAATTTATAAACCGTGTTAACACATGAGGATTTCCGTCAAATTCGGGTAAAAATCGAATAGATTTATAGATAGTATCTAAATCGTTTGATGCCATGTCTTCTAAGTTCCTAGATTCGTCTACGGCTCTTGACCTATTAACCGAACCTACGAAACTACGTCGACCTTGGATGAAAAATCTTGACGAATAAAAATTAAACTAACACACACAAAAAGACACTCAAAAAAAACTTTTATTACAAAAAAGCACTCAATAAAAAAAATTAATTCCCTAAAGTTCACGTAAAATTATATTAAATAGGTCTATAGATTTTGTATAAACCTAGATTATAAAATTTTAGGAATAAGGACGATATATAAATGAGGATTCAATAAACGTACGATTTAAAAAAAATCAATTAAAAAAAATTAAACACAATACCTCTTTTTCTTGTTAGTCGGAAAAGGATAGGTAAAAGGAACTTGAACGATTCAAGTACTTACCGCATCGCCATTCTATTTCTTTCCACGAATCGAAGTTTAGATTCTCCACTACACTGCGGCCTCCGAATAGTAGGTTCTCAGGATAAGTTGTTCTCCGTCACAGTTGTCCGATACAGCTACAGGTACAGCTTATCCTACCCCGTCACTGCGCCAGTAATGTTTAGGCTCGCAGGAGGTGGATGGAAGAAAACTAGTCGGCGATAATATCCTTAAAATAATTATATTCAAAGTTACATTTAAATGAAAAGACTAAAAACTAGTGCTTATCTCTACGGATGAGAATATTCTAACTTAATATTACGATTCCCACATCGCGCGGGTTCTGGTATTACGCCGCGTCAGCTATACGGGTCGTATTCGTACGTGGGAATGGGAATGCATGTTGCGCTGGCTCACTATGTATCAGCCGCTGGCTTCGCCTGCGTAACAACCCTTGCTTTATCGCCAAGTCTCGATAACCAAAATTCGATAGCGGGTGTTATCGGTAATTGAAAGTACTATACTTAGATAATATTCCAGTTGGTGGATATAGTGATAATTGAGCCAGTGGCCAGCCAGCCTACTTATTACTGTATGTAGAAAATGTGCAGCTATGAATTGGCAGTCTACTAGGTAGCCACAAGTTTACCTTGCGTAAAGGACAAATTATGTAACTTATGTTTATAGTTCGATATAGGTACCTGTTATGTAGGTACATAATATTAGCGAGAATTTTTATGTAATTGAAAAGACTGTTTTGGTCGACGCATAATAGTATAGATACGATGATATTTCGTTGACGACTTCGTGTGGATTTAGAATCTCTTTAAAACTACAAGAACATCTCTTATTTTCCCGGGATACAAATAATCCTAAGTCTGAGTGAGGTCTGTAGAACGTAGAGAGTAGTATTAATATTATAACACCACCCACAATACGTGTGTATCAACCTATCGCTGGCCCACGGCATGCATAGGCACAAGACTCCTCTCAGAATTAGAATTAGGCCGTAGTCTGACACGCTGGCCCATTGCGAATTGGCAAACTTCACACACCTTTGAGAACATTATTACCATTAAAGCAAGTGATATTTAATTGTTTAAAATGCATGTGATTCCGAAAAGTTAGAAGTGCGTACCGAGATCGAACCCCCGACCTTCGATAGAAGACGGAAGGCGGACGTTCTAACCACTGTATAGGCTATCGCATCATCATATCAAGGCATAGAGCTTAGAAAGTACTTAATATTACAACACCACCGTGTGTACAGTACGGGGCAGGAAATATTATACATCGACCTTTAGAGAAAGATAGCGGTTTCGTAGCGCGTTGTCTCTGTCGTTGAGACCGACAAAACGTCACATAGGTATGAGTGACAGAGACAACGCTCTACGAAGCCGAAACGTCTTTCTAAAGGTCGATGTACAATATTTTCTGCCGGCTACTGTACTACAGTCGTCAACACCTCTTTTTAATCACGATACCTATAGGTACTTACTTAGTACTTACAGGGTTCGATTACCGCTTAGGTATACTTAGCCACATTCTCCGATTCTCTAGTACACAATCTCTAAACTAAACTAAATTAACAGGTCTAAATCTAATGCTATCCTTTTCCGCAAGCAACATTATGAAAGGGATAGCAATAGATTTAGACGTGCCATTTTAGTTTAGTTTAGAGATTGTGTACAATGGAATTAGCCACAGTGGGGCCGATTCTCTAGGCGGTTTTCTAATTTTAAAATGTCTAATATTAGACTTAGAAAGGTGTGTTATTCTGAAAACCCACTTAAATGACAGGTCTAACCTAAAATTGAATTTGACAGCACTAAACTATTCAATTTAGATTTTAAAGAGCAAAAGTTATTCTGTTGCACGAACTAAATGCCTAAATTAAGAAACGTCAACCTAAAATTTTCTAAAATTAGAGTGGACCTCGCGAGGTGCCCACTAAATTTAAAGAGTCTGCTTAAATGGCAAAATGGACGTGTTTTGAAAGAAATATTTTTATTTGAGTTTAGAATTGTTATATTTAAGATAAAAAAAGTATCTTTTAAGTGTTTTAATTTAATTTAAACTTTATAAAATGGAAATATACGTGGTTTCTCTGGCTCGTCGTTAATTCACAAAAAATAATTAGGTTGGTTATCTACTTTGTTGTCTAAGAGTATCAGACACCTCCACAGACATCCTGGCGGCTTCAGCAAGGCAAACCTAAGATCCTTAAGTCTCCTTATTTCTTAACTAGCAAGTGGCAGCTGTTCGAAAATCCTGTGGGACTAGGATACTTTTCTGTAGGTACTTAGCTTACCTACCTACCTAATAAAAGTAGCCTATAAGTATATCCTTCACTAGTATGTGTCCTTGTGAAAAATCTCTGTGCCCAACTAGGTTAGATGCATAAAGGAACATACCCAAAGACAAAAACTTGCATAGGTAGCTACCTAAATATTAGTGTGAACATAAATCTTTGCCAATTAGGTATGCCAAGGTAAAACTTGATGCCTTGTTATCATTATCAATGAGATTAATTCCTACTACCTACTACTTATTGCTAAACATATCAAAAATAAAGCAGAATAAGTGTGGTGGTAGAGTAGGTACTTATAATAAAGTTTAAGTTCTAAAATCTTAATGAGTTCACCTAAAGGTTTATTTATAGGCTAAATTAACAGATTTTACATTTAGTTATGTCTTATACTTACATACCCCTAGTATTGAACTAAGTACTTGAGTAGTACCCAGTTACTTCTTTATTTTCAACTCAGTAGATACCTGCTTGAAAGACTACCTATTACATGCATAAGTAGGTACTTATACTAGCTACAGTACAGTATAGATAACTACAACTAACTGACATAGCCTGGGTTCACTTTAATCATCTGATAAGTTTTAGTTGAGAAGTACCTAGTAGATACATCTTGTAATTCCTAAACATATCATGATAGGATCTTGTTGAGTTTACCTATATAGGTATACCCATACCCATATGGGTATACCTATATAGGTATACCCATACCCATATGGGTATCACATTTCAGGTTAACTAGCTGACCTGCCTGAGTTGTACCTGCCCCAGCTTTGTTCGGGTGGAATAAGTACCTATGTAAGTATCTGAAAATTATGTCGTAGTGGTCTATATAGGTACTTAAAGTAAACGTTCCTTACATGCAAATTCTCAAGTTTTTAAACTCAGCAGCTTAATAAATTACTAGACTCAGGAGTCAGCAGCTTATATGCTGATGTCAGTCAGTCAGTTTATATTTTTACATTTACATAATATGTACAGAAGAGAGAGAGAAAAGCTAGGACTTCTCCATAACATCCTCAAAAATGTGTGAAGTCTGCCAATCCGCACTTGGTCAGTGTGGTAGATTATGGCCAAAACACCTTATTCGGAGAGGTGACCCGTGCTCAGTAGTAGTGACCCGGCGATGGATTGATAATGATGATGATGATGATGATGTACTGACCTAGCTACCTGCCTTTAGGTCACAAGAAGTATATAGGGTACTTCTAGTACCTAAAGTGATCCTATAATGGTTCCTTTTGAGGTATGGAACCCATAGTTAGAAGAGAAATAACGTCAAAAAATAATTTGATTTCTTTTATCTTTTCTAGATCTATTTTATTGAAAACGGACTAAAGTTTTCTACACATTCCTATAATTCTACAAATTAATACAGAAATCTATAGACTCAACCTTTATTTAGTTTGAAATCTATAGATCTCTGACTTTGCATAGACTTAAGATACTGATAAAAGAGACAGAGTTATATCATTGGCATAAATCTGTCTCGTTTTAACTGAAACTTACGTCAGAGCAAAGTCAAAGTATGCTCTCTATACATATCTGTGCTTAAAGTATTATGTTTTAACTATGTCTAGTCTGAGCTAATTCAAAGTATAAGTACTCTATAGATTTTAGCCAAAGAATATGCAAACCTCAAAAAATGATTTTATAATTGTTATGGTGAAGACTGCATTGAAATTGATATAAATAGGGACTGAAAACTAATTTTGAACTATTTATACCTATAGATTATAAATTTCATTTTTCAGGTAGTACTAGTACAACTAAGTCATACTACAGCTGCTCAGTATGATGAAGGCAAGAATTTCCTAACAAAAGCAAGAAAACTTCAATCAGATACTTAATTAACAATTACTTTTATTAAATAAAATAATAAAATATATACATATGTTTCATTCTGTACTGTACATAATTAATATTTATTTCAATAACATTTAAATAAAAATTAAGTTTAGGAAACAACTGTTCATTTTTGGTAGATGAGTGACGGAACATCTTTTTAACTCGCAGACTCCATATACTTGGTTTCATGAAATGGGCTGAAATAAAAATTATCAACGTTGAAAGTTTGTTATGATGATGTGTTGAAAGGTGTACCTAATGTATCCTACACTTCAATTTTTTGCTATGCATACTAGCTGTTTACTATGCAATTAAGCATCACTTTCTTTAACGGTGAACCAAACCATTGTGAGGAAACCTAAATGCCTGAGAGTTCTCCATAGTGTTCTCAAAGGTGTGTGAAATCTGTCAATGTGCACTCGGCCAGAGTGGTGGACAATGGCCAAACTCTTCCCGTTTTGAGAGGAGTCCCCTGCTCAGTAGTCAGCCGGCAATGAGTTGATCGTGTGATGATACTAACTGTTGCCTGTAATTATTATTTTTATGTAGGTATGCTACACTTCCATTTTTTGCTATATTATAATATGTACTAGCTGTTTAATAAGCAATTAAGTATCACTTTCTTTAACCGTGAAGGAAAACATTGTGAGGAAACCTACATGCCTGAGAGTTCTCCATAGTGTTCTCAAAGGTGTGTGAAGTCTGTCAATCTGCACTTAGACAGAGTGGTGGACTATGGCCAAACTACATTTTGAGAGGTGAGCTGGCAATGAGTTGATCATTATGATGATACCAGCTGTTACCTGTTATTATTATTATTATACACGTAGGTATATACATTCAATCTTGATCTTGTAGGTACTTTCATGCCTTAAATCACATTACCGCCTTAGTTTGTTGAATTCATAGCAGAATTCATGGATACCTCGTTCCACGTCCTTGCACGCCAGATTTGTAAGTATACCGCCAAGTTTCAGAACTTCCTCGCTGTATATTCCTTTACCTGTATATTCAATGTACTCTGTGGCAGTCAGTTATTTAGGATGATTGCTTTTCATCTGTTTGCATTGATTTCCTAGCAAGAGTTTGACAATTAGGTACCTCGGTGATTTCAAGGTAAGGTAGGTAGGTAAGATTCCAAGCAAAATTCTTTGCTTTTATCTATTTTATGCACATAACCACTATTTTCACAAAGTTTTGTAACAAAAACTAAGATTCTTTAACCACAAAACATAAAGAAATTAGGTTAGAAATTATATTTGCAACAAAAATAATAGATCTGTTTTTTTAACTAGTTTTACGGCTCTGGGTTCTAGCACTTTTGATCAAAGACTTAAGCCTACTTCACACGATAAAATGAACAAAACTTCAATTTTCGACACTTTTATTGTGATTCGACCTAAATAAATCAAGTAAAGTTATTATTTTTGTATTTCAAGTAACATCGTTCGATATTTTTCGCAAAAAATAGTTTTAAGATTAAAGGGGAAAATCAAACACAAATTTAGTGCAGTTCTTGTTATCTTAAATAGCAACACTTACTATTCAATTCAAACGTCATTTTAGACGGCCATTTAGGATGTTTAAATTTAGTTGAAGCAAAAAAGCGAATGCAGTTTAGAAATAGAAATCCTAAAATTAAAGAATCTAAAATTTAGTTTAGGTTTAGGTTAGAGTACAACAGAATTAGCGCCAGTATAGCTTCAAATTGTTTAAAAACGTGTAGGTAAACGACTCACTCTAACATGTTAGCATTGAAAGTCGTCGCAAAGAGTATTTTTAACCCTGATCTAGATTGGGAGTCGGCACCAACAACGAGTTGAAGTATCGGAATCCATGTAGAAGAAAGTACGTATCTTACTTCATAATAATCCATACTTCCATACTAATATTATAAATGCGAAAGTGTGTCTGTCTGTCTGCTAGCCTTTTGAATAGAATAGAATATGTTTTATTCAAGTAGACTTTTTACAAGCGCTTTCGAATAGTCAGGTAGTTTTAATTTACCACTGGTTCGGAATGCCGTTCCTACCGAGAAGAACCAGCAAGAAACTCGGCGGTTGCTCTTTTTAATTTTAATTTCACAATTTACAATGTTATTATATAATACTATACGAACCATTGCAGCCCCATGCATTGCTGGAGCGAGTCAAATCCAAATCCATGGCCCATCCGTTCAACCGATTTTGACGAAATTTGGTACAGCGATAGCTTGCATCCCGGGGAAGGACATAGGCTCCTTCTTATCCCGGAAAACCAAAGACTTCCCACGATAGTTTCAGAAACCTAAATCCATGCGGACGAAGTCGCGGGCATCATCTAGTATGTAACTAAAACTGTAGTCTTATATATATAAAAGGAAAAGGTGACTGACTGACTGACTGACTGATCTATCAACGCACAGCTCAAACTACTGGACGGATCGGGCTGAAATTTGGCATGCAGACAGCTATTATGAAGTAGACATCCGCTAAGAAAGGATTTTTGAAAATTCAACCCCTAACGGGGTGAAATAGAGGTTTGAAGTTTGTGTAGTCCACGCGGACGAAGTCGCGAGCATAAGCTAGTGTAATAATAAAATGTTAGTCGCCACCCGAATTTCAATCGTGACAATGGATGGATGCTACCCTCAGTGTGGAAACCGCTTCTTGACGCTAAGACAATGGCATCAGTCGTGGCGACACGACACTATTAGCTCCACTTGCCTGGATTACGGTGACGTCTCCAGCGATGAAGATCAGCAAGAACTGTCGGGAGATGATCTGCAGCTGCCTCCCTCCACCCAGCCACCCTCACAACGGGCTGTGCGAGCAGCGGCACGTGCAGCGCGCAGTCTTAACCGCGAACTGACTCCCTTTGAAAAAAAGGAGGGGCAGGGGGTTGCATGACAATTGACAATGTAAAGTGTCTGGCAATGCATAACGTGATTGCTAATACTATCCCGAATATATATACCTGTGTGATCTCCCAAAGCCACCATGATCCAAACAAACGTTCCTCCCAGTGTTTTTTTTATAAAGAATATTAGCCAAGTTTATCATGTTGACTAATATTCCCCTTTCCCCTCCAATTAAGCGTACAGCTTATGCTAGGAGTAGGTACGACAATAGTGCAACGGAAGGGGTTTGAACCGGTTACCTTCCGGTTTTCAGTCCGCTCCTTTAACCTATCTATCGAGCTATTTGAGCTATCGAGGCTCTGATCGAGTGTTGTCTGTTGAAGGGGTCAATACGAAGTGAATCTTGCAGCTTTTATAAAATAACAAAAGTATGGCACGCGCTGGCTCTTAGTCCACTACATTACATGTATAGTAATCTTCATTGTCAACCCGTATCTAATCGTAAAAATAATGTGACTGAAAAATGCCTAGATACCTATTAAATTAAATTAAATTTATTGGATATTATTACATATTAAATTACATATAAGGAACACAAAAAAATACTTATAATACAGATAAAAAACAAGTAATAACAATTAAGTAGACCTAGGTCTAGTAGACGTATGAATGGGCAACCCCTGCACTAGTAAACACTGTATTACAGTGGGTTGCCTTCTCCATTTCTAGAAACTTGAATAAATGTTACTTATTACAATTTGGTGCGCTAAGGTGCGCTATTACCTAGGTACATCATACTTACAGATAGCTCTAAGTACTTGCATACAGACCGTCAAGTAATGTTGCTTTATCAAGAGAATAGGTGTCAAGAGAATAATATACAATAACTAGCGTATGCTCGCGACTTCGTCCGCGTGGACTACACAAATTTCAAACCTTTATTTCACCCCCTTAGAGGATGAATTTTCAATGCCTAGTCATAATAGCTATCTGCAATATACCTAAGTATATTTAGACATAGCAATAGATCTAAGCGTACCGGTAAGCGCAGGGTGGGACGACCTCCAGCCCGCGCGCTGGACCGATGGCCTGAAGAAGTGGGGAGCGGATGGATGAGGAAGGCGGAGGACCGTGTTTAATGGCGCGCTTGGAAAGGCCTATGTCCAGCAGTGGACGCAAACAGCCTGGTGGATTGGATTGGATTGGATACATCTATTACTTATTCTATAACATTTTACTGTAAGTGCGCGTTTTGACGTTTGATAAAAAATTACTGATTTGACTAGTTGTCAAATACCGTATTGAGGAGTTCCTCCCAACTCCATCATGAGACCCTGGATGTCGGTCTATCGGTAGGTCAGTCAATTCAATTAATGAAATTTTTCGAAGTTGTTCTGAGAATTTGAGGAGTTCGCATGACTACCTCCCGGCTTCATCATGAGACCAACTCCATGGTAGGTACCATGTTGTTACATTGTCATCGGAGTTGCATAATTGTGCTTCTTTCAGCTCAATCGGATAGGTCTAAAATACACTTGCAAGATAATATGACTATTGTACCTGCCTAGTAGGTAGGGCATTAGTTAGGTAGGAACCTGTTTACCTGGTAGGTCATAATGAAAAATATGCATTGAGCTATTACAACTGGGGTAAGCAGTGCATTAATGCCTCTATGACCTGCACGCCACTGTAGGTAGGTACCTACTACCTACATCTACTTCATCATACAAAATAATAAGATTGGTCTCCGCTTAATCTCGTCTATGAATATTTATTTAGTTATTACCTAGTAGGTACATCCAAATTTTAAGTAGGTAGGTACTAATTCTTAGTACAATTATTACTTTCTATATCGGTGGATGTAGGTACCTACATCTAATTTATCAAATTACTAATATGTACGAATAACAAAATAAAATAGGTATATCAAAAAGGCAATAAAATCCAAAGAATTATTAAGTACTATTACTTTCTAAATCCATGGTAATATCTATATCATGGTAATATAATCAAAAAAACCCAAATTTAAAATGGATAAAAAATCAATTAATTCGTATTATGCCATCTAGTGTATAACATGAAAAGTGCGTTGTGTGAACCTGTCCATTCGTTCTGTCACTCATGTGGAATATGCGTGCGAATGTGCGAATACGTCAGGTACGTGGACTTCACAAGATAGTAGAGAGGCCTGAAAATAGATGGCGTTACTTTTTTTTACATAATCTTTCAAGTTACAGTTTCAGATCCTAGTTCCTACGTCCCATAGAGATTACGTCCATCCATCGACATAGGAAAAGTAGTAGTACTTAGAAATTCTTTGCGTCCATCATCCAAGACGTCCATAATCTGGATTTCTGAAAAAAAAAATCACCATTGACACTGATTAATTTATTTACTTAGGTACCTACTTTATTTACATTTTATTTAAATATGTACATGTAACGATTATTTTTTAACGATCGTGTTGATTTAACTTTTTACCAGAATTTTACTTAATTTGATAACTGGGTAAATTATAGCGTAATTAATCATCATGATATGTCACCGATGTCAGAAATCACTTCGCATCAGCGACGGCATCAGATGCGAAAAATGCAACTCAGGGTACCACCTTACGTGCGCCGGTGGCCGTACGAATATGGCACTAGAATCTGGTGACAAGGCTGTCCGCTGGGTTTGCGCCACTTGCCAGAACCCTGCGACCAACACCAAGCTCGAAGTCACCGATGCTCAAGTTTTTCTCAAAGCCATCAATGCTATCACAGAAAAATTCGAACTGGTCAACAAAATACAGCTACCGAAAATAAACAACGATTTGTTACAAGTAAAATCTGTAACGGATCGAATCGTCAAACAAAATGAGGACATACTATTGAAAATCGAGGAGTTGAAGAGTAAAAAACGTGGGGAGCAGTCGAACAATAGTCCATCAAGTCACTGCCGCCGCAGGAATCTGAATTTGTCTCCTAGAATGAGAACTTGTGAGGAACAGGCACCAATATTAGACGCCGAGAAAATCGTACGGTATAAAACGCGCCGGAGATCCTATTCCCTGCTAAAGATGTTGCTTCAATTAAACAGAAAATTACACAGAGGTAGAACACCAAGAAGATAATAACTAATAATTAAAGTTCTATTTCTAATAAAACCTGTGAACGCCCGGGGAACGCCCCGCACACCTGCACAGCCCCCGCGCTAACCCGGTACGAACGAAGGCCGTGACGAGGGAGGGTGACCTGCGGGTGTGCGGAGCGTTAAATGATTTTTTAGAATTTGTCGTTTACCTAATAACGCTGCAACGGAGCTACGTATTGACGTCATTTTTTGCATAAACTGTATAGTTTGGCTAGAACCCAGAGCCATAAGATTATCTTGAGCTCAGACAATTGGACTACCTATTGTGACCTATTCCCATTATTCTTCCAATAGAATATATTATTATTCTTATTCATTAAAAATTGTAGTTGTAGTCAAACCCTCAATATCATTCTTTCCTTGAGCCACGCGGGAACGAAGCCGTGCGTAATAGCTAGAAATAATATTATAGTTCAAGCATCGATACAAATGGTTTTGTCCCTTATCGTGTAACCGATTTTTTTCAAGGAATACAACTTTAGTTGCAAAACAAACTTTGATAATTCGTGGCATCAGTGTATTTCTCATTATTTATTTACTTGTTTTCACATAAAAAACGTTTAATACAAATATTGTAGATCGGCTATCGCTATCTCATACGCGGTTACACAGTACTTCAATCTACTTTTATTACTCTATCTACGGTTCCGATCTTATTCTTAGTCTGAGGTTCCGATTTTCACCACGCGCCAAAAGAGCCTTGTCGCTGTACATAATTTATTGGCTAATTTGAAAATAGTAATGGCTTCTTATTGGGTGATTCAAATGCAAATAGCCAATAAGAATCTAACTACATTTCAAAAATGTCGGGTAGAACGAGATGGAAGTGACCACGCCATACAAAACGAGAGGGATGGACTGACACGAGTACCTTACCCTTGGCTTAATGGGGCCATGGTGTTGGTGGTGTCGTCTGTCGTGTTGAAACTTGCATTACAATTTGCAGCGTCGGTCGGCGGCGGGATGTCGGAAGTGCAAAAAAATATCGATATATATCAAAATCGATATTTAAAAAATATCAATATCGACATTAAAATTTTCTCAAAAAATATCGATATATCGATATTTTAAGTAGAAAGTCAATCATAGGTAATAATCATTTTAAAGAAATGATTTCGATTGTTTTCTTTTTACGGCTCTGGGTTCTAGCTTTTTTGAGCCTAATCCGATCGAACATCGATATTTTGAATGAAAATAGTAAAAGTAAAAAGTAGGTAAAAACCTAAGTCGGTATTATGTTTGTCGGTCCGAAAAAATTACGTTGTTTTATACCTTTTCGATAGTTGGAATTTTATATCGATACCTACATCGATATATCGAACAAATAGTATCGATACATCGATGTATCGAATATCGATATTCTTTCGACGACAGTCGCACAGAGTACATTATGGACAGTCCACAGAGTACATTATATATACTGGAACCAGTGTTTCCATGTACACGGTAATTACCGTAGATGCACCGTAATTCAGTCCTAATCTACGGTCAAGGTAATATAGCCATTACCTTGACCGTGTCACCGTAATACAAAAATCACGTTAAAAATTCATAATATACTGCGTAATACGAGTACGAATCTCAGTCACCTTAGCATATTTCGTAATAACAACATTTCTCTTGCTCTCGGTTTAAGCATCAAATCTCAGCAATCTACTTTCGTCCTTATTCAAGCAATTAGGAAGGAGTGAAATGTAAAATTAATGAGATTTAACAAAATATTAATATGAATAAATCCGTTTATGAAAAAGATATTGCTATGCTAGGAGAGTCGGATTCAGAATAATATTAATAATTGATTAAAAAGCAAATTCGTGACTTTTTTCTTTTAAAAATGACACGGTAATTTACACGGTATTCTTTTAGCTAATCCACCGTAATTTAATCTAGAAACACCGTAATTTTAACCCTTCAACACGGTAATTCTCGATTTACATATGGAAACACTGACTGGAACAGTCGACATGTTATTGGTCTGTGCAGTCGACACCCGAGTCTCGACAAGGCCCCGTCGGCCATTTTCATTTTTCTAACATTGCTTGTACAATGAGCAGCAGTGTTATTGTAAAGCGCAAAAAGCTTCGAACTATCCTATTTTAAAGGTACTGTAGGTTTTCGACGAAGATATAAGAAATTGTGGACGCAGAAGTAGAGAACAATGCTTTAAATGGTAAGTTTGAAGAAATCGTAATGCTCACAATAAATGTGTTAGTTACAAGTTACAACGCCATTTTGTCCGAAATATTCAAAGCCTGTAAGGACTTGCCGGACTGTTTCTTGGAATGTGAAATTTATGGCTTTAATTTAACAGCTGGCCATCACACTTTGTTCGAGTGCAATATCTAGAAAACCTTAGTGGGGGTCTGTTATAATACAGACCTGTACAAAATTTCTCGTTTCTATGACCTGCGGTTTGAGCTGTCATGAACTGAATTATATATGAGTATTTAAAGATAAAATGTCGTATATATATATATATCGGTTTAAACATGTTCAGCCGTGAAAAGGTAAAACAGCCAAACAAACTCGTGTAATGTCGTATATCACGTGTATTGCGTAAATGCGTACCTTCCATATTTGTACCTATATTTTTCTAAATTTCTACTATATTGTTTAGGCAAAGACAGAAAGGCATTGCACAGAATTGGAAAGGCACTGACAATAAATCAAGACAAGGAATAATCTATACTTTTTTTTAGGGGTTTGTTTGTAGGGGTAATATCTGGAACTACTGAACCGATTTGGAAAATATTTCACCAGTAGGAAACTACATTATTCCTATGTGACTTAGGCTATATTTGATTTTCAAAAAAATTTGAGAGCATGATGCCTTCCCTCAGCGGTCAAGGTATCTGGTTTGTAAATCTCAAAACCTGGGTTTGAGTCTAGCTACTTATATTTTAACATAACAATTATAACAAAAGACTCATTTTATTTACAAGTGTCAATTTTGATTTTGAATTTTGAAATACTCCTCTAGCTATCCAAAGCATCCTAAGATAAAACTATAAAACTTGCTATGGAATTTGCTATTTTCAATGATGATGTGAAAATTTTGTATTGTATTACTAAACTAGCTTATTCCCGCGACTTCGTCCGTGTGGTCTACACAAATTCAACCCCCTTTGGGGTTGAATTTAAAAATCCTTTCTTAGCCGATGCCTATGTCATAATAGCTATCTGCATGCCAAATTTCAGCCCGATTAGTCAGTCAGTCAGTCAGTCACCTTTTCCCTTTATATATTTAGATTTAGATATAAATAAATTTGATAAACCAGAACAGTAAAACATGATATTTCATCGAATCCATCAAACTTTTATTTCATACGAGCCAAATAACAACATCTAGTAATAGTCTTGAATTAGTTACAAATTTTAATAGAAAGTGAACAGTCTATCTCTCTCTCCGGTCGTTCATTCGTTGCTGAAGATTGTGGTCCTGGCAAACTTCCCTCGAATGGATTATCTGTTTCCACCGGCTCCTGTTGGTGGCCATTTTCACTATATGATAAAATCCACACCTGCTGGATGCCTTTAACTGGTCGGACCACCTAGTTGGTGAGCGGCCTCTCGCTCTTTTGCCCTCTGTGCCTGGCACTATTAGCTTATCTAAGCTGAGAACAATCTATAGTTGTAATAATAAACTATCAGATATCATTCCAGTGTTGGACATGGTTCCTGGAACGATTATGATCCGGAGCCTACACATGTCTATTAGAAACTAGCCTTTTTTTGTGACTTCCATCAATATAAAGGACAAGATATGCGCTAGCAAACAAAATTTTTCCGTTTTGGAACTAAATAAATCAGCGCCACCTCTTAGCTACTAATCAACAACCCGTTTGAAATCCAGACGTCACTGAGGTTGCATTGGTGCTAAATAAACATTTTAGGACAATTGAATCAGTGCCATTTTGCTTGTTCAATGGCCCTGTCCATATAAAGTAATATAAGTCAATGGTAATTTCACATAATTTATAGTCTAGCTAGCTCATCTATAGTATTCTATAGTCATACTCAGAGATAATTTAGCTATATATCTGTGAAAGAATTTTCAGAATCTGATTATTTATTATAGAGATTACCTTCTAAACTCAAACTTAATAACTATATCTTTTATGATGTAAACATACCAGTTGCTCAAACATGCAATTCTTTACTTGTCTGTAACATATTAAAAATAAAGTCTCCAGCTGTTTGGATGCAACGATAATTAATTATTAACTAGCTTATGCTCGCGCCTTCGTCCGCGTGGACTACACAAATTTCAAACCCCTATTTTACCCCCTTAGGGGTTGAATTTTTAAAAATCCTTTCTTAGCGGATGCCTACGTCATAATAGCTATCTGCATGCCAAATTTCAGCCTGATCCATCCATTAGTTTGAGCTGTGTGTTGATAGATCAGCCAGTCAGTCAGTCACCCTTGCCTTTTACATATTTAGATTAAACCCCGAAAAGGCATCATTTTTAAAATAAAATATTTTGTTTACAGAACTGCTGGAATTGCGCTTTCCATTCAATCCATCTGGACACATCTCCAAATTCAACACCAAGGTACCTTTGTAAATGCTGGTTTCATCCATAAAAATGGCAGTATCCAAGTCTAGCTATGTGCACATTTGTGTAGTGTGCACATTGACTTTCTTTGTGAGAGTGAAAAAGTCAAGATTTTTTACCTTGCCAAACAACACTTGAACAGATCTGATGCAACCATGTCAACAACCAGCTGACATCTCAACTGCTATGTTTATCAGAAAACAGGCAAGAAAGAAACATACCCTAAGGATAACCAAATTTAAGCTATGAAAGTGCTGTGGCCGATGATATATAATATATGTATATCAGTGGTTATTTCACCCAATAGTTCTATACTGTTGAACATGAAAACATAGACCTTATTCCATCTGGATCACAGCTTAGAAAGTGCTGAAAGACAATAACCAGCCATTGTCTGAACTGACAGGCCAGTGATTTTCTCAACCACATAGTACATACAGCTAGACAGAAACAAATGTCAGCTTAAAAAGTGTTATACTAGGAAACAACCACTTGTTCTCCCAACTAGCAAATGCTGCTAGCCATGGAAATGTAAACTAAATTCCAGCTTAGAAAGTTGCAATAACCAGCCTGCCATGTCAATCAGTAGATGTGTGGTGGTCCTCGCATACAGACAACACTCAAACTCATAAAAAGGGTTCTACAACTATCATACTGCAATGAAGTAACTTACAAACTAACTGGATGCTGCTACAGGGTCTTCAATCGTACCAAACATCCTCTGTTGCACTACTGAAGTTTTCTCTATAGAGCACTAAGTATACAAGATGCAAGATACAGCGATTGGACCAGCTGGGATCCCGAATATAAAACTGATAGATGTCCATACCTGGACACTGGTGTCTTGTAGCGAATTCCATACTTTACATCCTTGTGAAGCTTGTGTCCAGCGTTGCAGTGACTTATTTGGTCATGTTTGTCAAACTGTTGGGGATATTAGTGGTATTAAAATGGGAAAAGATATTAGAAATGTTGCTCAATTAGAAAGAACAAGGAATTCTGAATTCCTTATTCTTTCTAAATGTCTGTATAAAATGAAAAATTGTTGGAAGGGTTGTTCAACTAAATATCTTACCGTATGCTGCCAGTTCCTACAGGGTCTTCAATCGCACCAAACATCCTCTATTGCACTGCTGAAGTTTTCTCTATAGAGCACTAAGTAAAAGTATACAAGATGCAAGATACAGTGATTGGACCAGCTACGATCCCGTATATAAAACTGATAGATGTCCATAACTGGACTTTGATGTCTTGTAGCGAATTCCATACTTTACATCCTTGTGAAGCTTGTGTCCAGCGTTGCAGTGACTTATTTGGTCATGTTTGTCAAACTGTTGGGGATATTAGTGGTATTGAAATGGGAAAAGATATTAGAAATGTTGCTCAATTAGAAATAACAAGGAATTCTGAATTCCTTATTCTTTCTAAATGTCTGTATAAAATGAAAAATTGTTGGAAGGGTTGTTCAACTAAATATCTTACCGTATGCTGCCAGTTCCTACAGGGTCTTCAATCGCACCAAACATCCTCTATTGCACTGCTGAAGTTTTCTCTATAGAGCACTAAGTAAAAGTATACAAGATGCAAGATACAGTGATTGGACCAGCTACGATCCCGTATATAAAACTGATAGATGTCCATAACTGGACTTTGATGTCTTGTAGCGAATTCCATACTTTACATCCTTTTGAAGCTTGTGTCCAGCGTTGCAGTGACTTATTTGGTCATGTTTGTCAAACTGTTGGGGATATTATTGGTATTGAAATGGGAAAAGACATTAGAAATGTTACTCAATGATACAGAATTAGAAAGAACAAGGCATTCTGGATTCCTTATTCTTTCTAAATGTCTGTATAAAATGAAAAATTGTTGGAAGGGTTGTTCAACTAAATATCTCACCGTATGCTGCCAGTTCCTACAGGGTCTTTAATCGCACCAAACATCCTCTATTGCACTACTGAAGTTTTCTCTATAGAGCACTAAGTCAAAGTATACAAGATGCAAGATACAGTGATTATTCTGGATTCCTTATTCTTTCTAAATGTCTGTATAAAATGAAAAAAAATTTGGAAGGGTTGTTCAACTAAATATCTTACCGTATGCTGCCAGTTCCTACAGGGTCTTCAATCGCACCAAACATCCTCTATTGCACTACTGAAGTTTTCTCTATAGAGCACTAAGTCAAAGTATACAAGATGCAAGATACAGTGATTATTCTGAATTCCTTATTCTTTCTAAATGTCTGTATAAAATGAAAAATTGTTGGAAGGGTTGTTCAACTAAATATCTTACCGTATGCTGCCAGTTCCTACAGGGTCTTCAATCGCACCAAACATCCTCTATTGCACTACTGAAGTTTTCTCTATAAAGCACTAAGTAAAAGTATACAAGATGCAAGATACAGTGATTGGACCAGCTAGGATCCCGTATATAAAACTAATAGATGCCCATAGCTGGACATTGGTGTCTTGTAGCGAATTCCATACTTCACATACTTGTGAAGCTTGTGTCCAGCGTTGCCGTGACTCATTTGGTCATGTTTGTCAAACTGTTGGGGATATTAGTGATATTGAAATGGGAAAAGACATAAGAAATGTTACTCAATGATACAGAATTAGAAAGAACAAGGCATTCTGGATTCCTTATTCTTTCTAAATGTGTTGTATAAACTAAAAAAATTGTTGGAAGAGTCGTTCTACTAGATATGGTCTTTTCTCTCATATAAATATCTTAAACTGTGCCCTCAAGCACAAACTGATCACATAATAAAAAAAAACATCAAGTTTCTCATCACAGCAAACAAACTTTGTTTTAAGCATTTTTTTCCTTTTTAATTAAACTAAATCTATTATACTAAAATTAAAATTAAATTAAATCTATACTAAATTGATAAATGTCCTAGACATAGTTAAATGGAAAAGAGTGATAAGTCTGTTTATCATCCGAATAACACAGAATTAGAAAGAACAAGGCATTCTGATTCCCCTTTTTCTTTCTAAATGTGTTGTATAAACTGAAAATTCTTGGAAGAGTCGTTCTACTAGATGTCGGCAAATGAACTTGGTCTATTTTTCAATATTGGGTGAACCCAATGTGTCCGTTTTCTTTCCCCATATTTTGTCAAAATAATATAATAGTATACACTTAAAAGTTGTTGGTACAGGCGTTCTACACTCTACTACACTCGGCGTTATAAAATCGCACTTTGTGAACTCGCACTCCAAAATGCCACCCCAGAACATGTACAAACCACCACTATATTTTACGGTTTTCTATGCAAGCCTGAGCAAATCGTTCGTCTTGTCTTCTTTACACTTTCGCCCGTCATTGCAAAATAAACACTCTGGTCTCATCCGTGAAGAGTACAGCCCTCCACTGGTCAAGGGTCCAGTTGACATGCGCACGGTTGAACTGCGATGTTGTGCAGTTAATTTCGGGCCCCTAGCAGGTACAGGTGCCACAATTTTCTCTCTTGCAATTCTCTTCTAATCGTAGACGTGCTCACTGTTGTTCTGCGAACTCCTCGGAGCTGTTGTTGCCATCTGGTTTACTGACTGATAACCGTTTGACATGTTTGTCAAACTGTTGAGGATATTAATGATATTGAAATGGAAAAATAAATTAGAAATGTTGATCAATACTACAGAATTAGAAAGAGCAAGAAATCCTGGATTCCTTATTCTTTCTAAATGTCTGTATAAAATGAAAAGTTGTTGGAAGGGTCGTTCTACTAGATATGGTCTTATCTCTCATATAAATATCTTAAACTGTGCCCTCAAGCACAAACTGATCACATAATAAAAAAAAACATCAAGTTTCTCATCACAGCAAACAAACTTTGTTTTAAGCATTTTTTTCCTTTTTAATTAAACTAAATCTATTATACTAAAATTAAAATTAAATTAAATCTATACTAAATTGATAAATGTCCTAGACATAGTTAAATGGAAAAGAGTGATAAGTCTGTTTATCATCCGAATAACACAGAATTAGAAAGAACAAGGCATTCTGATTCCCCTTTTTCTTTCTAAATGTGTTGTATAAACTGAAAATTCTTGGAAGAGTCGTTCTACTAGATGTCGGCAAATGAACTTGGTCTATTTTTCAATATTGGGTGAACCCAATGTGTCCGTTTTCTTTCCCCATATTTTGTCAAAATAATATAATAGTATACACTTAAAAGTTGTTGGTACAGGCGTTCTACACTCTACTACACTCGGCGTTATAAAATCGCACTTTGTGAACTCGCACTCCAAAATGCCACCCCAGAACATGTACAAACCACCACTATATTTTACGGTTTTCTATGCAAGCCTGAGCAAATCGTTCGTCTTGTCTTCTTTACACTTTCGCCCGTCATTGCAAAATAAACACTCTGGTCTCATCCGTGAAGAGTACAGCCCTCCACTGGTCAAGGGTCCAGTTGACATGCGCACGGTTGAACTGCGATGTTGTGCAGTTAATTTCGGGCCCCTAGCAGGTACAGGTGCCACAATTTTCTCTCTTGCAATTCTCTTCTAATCGTAGACGTGCTCACTGTTGTTCTGCGAACTCCTCGGAGCTGTTGTTGCCATCTGGTTTACTGACTGATAACCGTTTGACATGTTTGTCAAACTGTTGAGGATATTAATGATATTGAAATGGAAAAATAAATTAGAAATGTTGATCAATACTACAGAATTAGAAAGAGCAAGAAATCCTGGATTCCTTATTCTTTCTAAATGTCTGTATAAAATGAAAAGTTGTTGGAAGGGTCGTTCTACTAGATATGGTCTTATCTCTCATATAAATATCTTAAACTGTGCCCTCAAGCACAAACTGATCACATAATAAAAAAAACATCAAGTTTCTCATCACAGCAAACAAACTTTGTTTTAAGCATTTTTTTCCTTTTTAATTAAACTAAATCTATTATACTAAAATTAAAATTAAATTAAATCTATACTAAATTGATAAATGTCCTAGACATAGTTAAATGGAAAAGAGTGATAAGTCTGTTTATCATCCGAATAACACAGAATTAGAAAGAACAAGGCATTCTGATTCCCCTTTTTCTTTCTAAATGTGTTGTATAAACTGAAAATTCTTGGAAGAGTCGTTCTACTAGATGTCGGCAAATGAACTTGGTCTATTTTTCAATATTGGGTGAACCCAATGTGTCCGTTTTCTTTCCCCATATTTTGTCAAAATAATATAATAGTATACACTTAAAAGTTGTTGGTACAGGCGTTCTACACTCTACTACACTCGGCGTTATAAAATCGCACTTTGTGAACTCGCACTCCAAAATGCCACCCCAGAACATGTACAAACCACCACTATATTTTACGGTTTTCTATGCAAGCCTGAGCAAATCGTTCGTCTTGTCTTCTTTACACTTTCGCCCGTCATTGCAAAATAAACACTCTGGTCTCATCCGTGAAGAGTACAGCCCTCCACTGGTCAAGGGTCCAGTTGACATGCGCACGGTTGAACTGCGATGTTGTGCAGTTAATTTCGGGCCCCTAGCAGGTACAGGTGCCACAATTTTCTCTCTTGCAATTCTCTTCTAATCGTAGACGTGCTCACTGTTGTTCTGCGAACTCCTCGGAGCTGTTGTTGCCATCTGGTTTACTGACTGATAACCGTTTGACATGTTTGTCAAACTGTTGAGGATATTAATGATATTGAAATGGAAAAATAAATTAGAAATGTTGATCAATACTACAGAATTAGAAAGAGCAAGAAATCCTGGATTCCTTATTCTTTCTAAATGTCTGTATAAAATGAAAAGTTGTTGGAAGGGTCGTTCTACTAGATATGGTCTTATCTCTCATATAAATATCTTAAACTGTGCCCTCAAGCACAAACTGATCACATAATATAAAAAAAACATCAAGTTTCTCATCAAGTTATGCGTACAAAATACATGTGGGTAACCTGGAACTTGCTGTACTTGTTTGAAATTTTGCTGTCGTTGAAATTTTTTTGACGATAGCTTAGGTATCTTGGTATTCCGGAGTAAAACAGCGTTCTGGCAAATTTCAAAGAAGCTGGTTGATGTAGCGACCTGTCGGCTCGTTGAAATACATTCTCCGCCGTAAAATACACTCTTTGACCATTTTCTAAATGTACGGCCAAGTAAACAACAGTGTCTTTAATGTTTAATGAAAAAAGGTACATCGGTAACATAGCGGCCTATTTAAAATTGAATGATTTCATCGTTGGAATTTTTGGCAGCAACTCCGAACATGCTTTGTCACTACTTTTGTTCACATACTTGCAAAATGTATTCAATGGATTTTACGGAATGACAAAATTCTACGTTTTTGTGTGCTTAGGCTTGTGTCTTGGAGAGTAACGGCGAAAACGGAACAACCCAACGATTATCAACTTCAATATCCTGTTGATTCACTTTGACTAGTTGACCTTCTATTGCCATCAGTAGATCGGCGGCGATAAAATGGATAACCATCATTTCCAGTACCTAATAGTTTTTGTTACTAATTGTCTTGGATAGCGTTTTGAACATTTTCCGTCAACCATACACGGAGAATTGTGATTTAATATTCCACATGAACCATGGAGGACCATGAATCATATTTTTTGTAACCCTCACATAACAGTGGATCTTATTCGCCATTATCGGGAATTTCCGCTAATATTACATCATCGATTTCATTAGTTCTTATCATCTCAACCAACCAAATGAAGATATGTGCATAAACATATTAAGTGTGGGAGCTTGGTAAATGGAGGGGTTTGAAGCAAGTACCATCACCACCATACACACAGGTCGTCGGGCACCGCTTCTGCTATCCTGTAACGCGTACGGCATCTGTGTAGTGTACATGAATGAATGAATATGCGAATGGAAAAACTTCTTATTCGCCAAACCCTGCGCATAGTCTTGCTGGTCCATGGAAAATCGGCCAGTATGTTTTGAATTAGATTTCTTTGATTTCTTTAATTTCTTTGATTTCTTAAGTGTTTCCCGGCAAGCATCTGATCTTTCTTGTCCACCCCCATGATATCGTAATCCCCTATCACAAAGGGTTTGGTGGATCTATCCCTATAGGCAATGGCGTTGATATGAAATGTGGAGATCGTTGCAACGCGATTTTTATCTCTTCACAGTAACCAGTTATCTCACCGGGTTGCATGTGATGCTTTTTACCATTATCTACTTGCTTTGGCACAAACTGGCGAGTAGTACGCAAGGTACCAACGCAGTCGAACTCAAGGATTTTCAGCTTTCCAGCGGATTAGCGTGAAGCTCAAAGCGCCGTAGATAGCCACTTCAAGATTCGCGCAGATTTTATTGGTGACAAACAAATTGGTTGATATTCGACCAACCTTTCCATTGCAAAAGTGCCCCGTCAATTGCAATATTCGCGCAGACTTTGTTGGTAACAGATTGGTTAATATTCGACCAACCTTTCCATTGCAAAAGTGCCTCGTCAATTGCAATATTCGCATAGACTTGCAATGTTCTTCCCTAATTTGTACAAGTCTTGAAATTTTTTATTCAAATGATCCACCATTTAATTTTGTACGATTTGACTTCCGGATCTGACAGATTTAGCGCAAACATGCCTCTATTGTCATTAAAGTGCAAGCATTTGTTCAATAATTGAAAACGACGTAGAGGCACGGCTGCGCTAAATCCTGGTGTAGAAAATATGTCAGCAGTGGCATTCCAGCACTCCTGGACTTTTGACACACCCAATAACAACCCCCATCGCCAATACTACGGCGAAAAAAACGTACAGTGCATTCGCCGTAGTAGCAATCTATTGAGTAATTCTACTCTGGGGATGGAGGTTGCTATCGGCGAATAGCTGGTCTGCCACTTCCTGCGCAGATTTGTTGGTTTCGGAAGCAATGTACTCCACAAATTGCCGATCCCATATGGCAGTAAATGCATCGTATGGGGTGATATATGGAGATGTTGGGCCGACATTGTTCTCGGAGAACGGTTCTCTCCTCAATTGAGGTTGAACTTGAGGAACAGGATACGGTCTCCACTCAAAATCATAAAACTCTGGGCTCAACGGAGATTCAAAAGACGCTGAATTTTCCACCGGCGCGTCTTCTGTCACAATTTTCTGTGTGATAAAAAGTTTTCTTCTCAGGAGGCAGTGCAAAATGCTTTCACACAGTTTGTCGAATCTAGATCACCAGAGTTCTATCGCAAAGGCATAAATGAGCTTCCTATTAGATGGCAGCAATGTATAGATAATAATGGTAATTATTTTGATTAAATAAATATGTTAAATTAAAAAAAAACTAATTTTTATTTTTCAGTCCAAATCGGCAATTTCATACTTTAACCACTAATATTATCAGGATGTCTTTTGGCGTTTTGATGTAATTTATCTCTGTTTCTAATACATTTTATAAGCCCTTTAGTAATCCATGGTTTTAGGTTTTGATATTTGCGCAGTATTTTGGTTGTCTTAGTGTTCGAAGAGATACATGATGAGATAGTTTGAATAAGACTAGTTGTGGCTTAAATCGCATTGGAATCTTGCAAGATAAAGTCAAAGTTGGTGTCTTTTATGTTATTTGCTACTTACTCTTTTATGTTATAAAGTTCAGTAAGCCTCTCTAGCAAGGGGTTTTGATGAAAACTTAAGAGGGTAGGAGCGTGATCGGCAATAACCGAGTTTAAAACAAAAACAGAGGTAGACTTATTAGTTTTTAGCATAACATGGTCTAAGCAATTGTTACCCCTAGTGGGTAAATCATGTGCTGGTATTAGGCCATGCAAGGATGTCATGTTTAAATATTTGTCGGATCATTTGATTTGATCACGAGCGTCGCGGGAGATATTAATGTTCATGTCACCCAATAAAGCTATTGTGTTATGAGAGGAGAGTGATGCTAAGAGGTTATCCAGGCTATCAATAAAGTTGTCAATATTACGATAGGAGGGCGACCGATAAACAACTACAAGTGCAGTGTTGTTGCATCCGCATGTATATAACAAGCAGTTACGGTACCGAATGCTCGAGTGATGTTTGAGCAAGTCATGGCCGATGATGACGTCGGCACAGAGGTTGTCGACAACTAGAAGAGGTGTTTGTTTATAAGTATGCTTATTCATCGTAATGGTAGCAAAGCAGACACCTTCAACAAAGGAAACTTGATTGAGAGAAGCGAGATTGACTGTCTGCTGGCAGGGTTATTTGCGTAGTTTCATTATGCGAGCAAATTTACCATTAATAAAGCTGACCGAACTTCCTGTATCGACGAGAGCCTTGTATTCGTTGACCATGATTGGAATTGTCGCACTCCTAAGGCTCGAAGGATGTGATGGTACGGTGATCGTCTCTGCTTCTTTCAATGATCGGCTATATAGAGAGGAAATTTAACAAAATAGCTAGGCTGAACTTAGGGACACTGTTGGCATTTGGAATAACATGTTATCTCACGTGTGGCAAATTTAATCTGCCAGGCACATTGCGTTGGGCGGACACATGGACATCTTGACCTTCTACCAGGTTTTCGCGAGTTTGCTCATGAAGCTTTTTCCAATTGATTCTACTATATTGAGTCATTTGACTTCTCAAAATGTCCCTTTAGGAGAGAGATCAGCTAGTTTAGAACGACCTGGTAGTGAGGAAAATCAGTTGGCATGTGTATTTAGCCAGATTGGGCCATCACTTTAAACCGACTGACGAGTCTTAAGGCAGGGGGAGTCCCTACGCTAGAAACTAGCCTTTATCCATTGTTATCGAGGCCTCGGCTGACTACCCTTTTTCGCTACGAAGCGTTCAATTGCCTTGTATGGGAGCAAGGTTATTTTTATGAGCTCGGAAGCTAGCCTCAGCACCATGGCATTTGTATATATGTATATATTTGTTCAGTTATGTAATAGGTTGGCCAACCTATCGTTCGGGTAATCCAGCCGGATAAGACATGACATGTACGGGTGTGCCCGTCCCGTCACCGCCGGGTGCCGCCAGAATCAACCGTGTGCCTTTAGTCTGGGGAAAACCAGACTTTTATACGTCGGACGTATCAAATTAATTACTTCCAAAATAATGCCTCGTGTGTCACACAGTTCGCCAGCCACATTTGCCCCGAAGTTCGGTGCAAAAGAAAAGACACAAGAAAAAAAAAAGGTCTGTACCTGCTCTATTGTTTACCCATTGTCCCGTTACCCGAAGATGCTCGTTCCCCTCCACAGCATACTGTTTATTCGTCGTGATATCCTAAATGTTAAAACGTCTGCCATCTACTCGAAGTTCGATGGCTCGAACTCGACAAATACCTTTAGCCTTTCGTAGTTGTATGTATTCAACTTAATTAAATATCACTTGGTTCACCGTAGAGAGAAAACATCGTGAGGTAAACCGCAACCTGAGAGTTCTCTATGGAGCCCGCGCTCAGTAGTGAGCCGGCGAGGGTTGCTCATGATGATGGTGATGGTATCGTGGTAGCTGATAGTTCAAAACACACCACATTATCCAAAATATTTGTGTGAATTTGCTCAACAAGTCAATGTGTATTTTTGACAAGAGGCGTTCCATCTGACTGCGTTAGTCTGCCAACTTTATTCTATTTCTTATTTATTGCTAGGTAAGAGCTATTATTGTGAATTCGGTGTACTGCTGAAAAAAAACTAGCCTGAACTTTACTTAATAGTAAGAGTTGTGATATAGGTAATATGAGAGATTTAATATTGGAGTCCGACACATGGAACCATGTATCTACGGCATTTTTGAATACACACAGGTCGATCGATTATTTGAGCTCCATTATTAAATGTCTAAAGAAAGTAAGATGTGACAAATAAAAGATGATATTTATACTCAAATGCTTTTATTTCTGGTAAATAAGTTGTTTATTTACTCTCACAATTGAGTATTTTTAGAAAAAAAAAGAAACTGTTATTGTGATTTAGACGGAATTTTAAATGTGTTTGTTACATTTAAAATCCGCCAAATGTTCGCTTCCTAAGCCAGCCTATTTAGAAGGGAAAAGCGAACATTTAAACTTTAAAAACCCTTACGGCCGCGCAGTTTATTTCACAATCAATTACACACATAATATGTCATAAAATTTAAGAGAGATTTCTTAAATTTTATTCCTAAAAACGAATTAGAGTTAAAGACACACTGTACACACGGTTATATACATAATCTAGCACAAGTATTTATTCTAAATACATCTGAACCTAGTTACACAACTTGTCTAGTTAAAACACTTCGGTATATTCTTTCTAATTTAAACCTACTCGCGAGGTTCACAATGCGCCCACACTTCTCGCGACTATGCATACACAATGCGGTGATTAGGTATAATATGAAATTTTCACACGCTAAACCCGTGGTCCACTCCATCCAAGCCCAGGGTTGAGACCATTGTCTACGTCTAGCATGATATTGGTCTTCTAGATTATTTTCTAGATCTATTTCTTCTAGGTATACCGGTTAATCAATTTTATAAGCTTAAAAGTTGTGGAACTACTTTCAAAATTTACACTAAATATAATAATCTGGGTACTTCACCATTAAACCGCCGCTGGCCCGAACACACTGTCTCTATAACCTTATCTTATTTCTCAGGACAAATTTTAACAATACACTATACTATAATTTTAATCTACACTCCAATTTTGCAAAGGAAGCTCAAAATATCTCGAATGGACGAGGTCGCGAGGTTCGCGCTGGGATTTGTACTTCCGACCCGAGCCGAAGTCCCGCCTTGAATGTCCTCCGTTCTTTTTCCAGTTCTCCTTAAAGGTCCCCGTGGTCGTGTGTCGAGCACGCCCACAGTTCTCTGAAAACCCAAAACACACAGGGGAGTACGGTTCTCTGGTTGGTCTCCTCTTGCGCACAAAAATACCCTATTGGCCGAAATTAAAAATTGCGCTCTAGGCTCCACCTTTCAAAATCTATCCATATCAGTTCGCAGATACTTGTCGCCTGTTATTTGTCCCCAGACGTATGATTGCCATTAAGTATTAGTTTTTGCCGTGTTTAGCCAGAAATTTTAAAATAAATCACGCATTTCTTGACGGTTTTATTAACAAACGCACTCTCTAACTTCGATAATTTGTTTTTGCTGTATTTAAAATTTATGGTCGCCTTTTATTTTTTTCTTTGTTTTAGATTTATTGCCTTAGTTTTGAGAACGCCATAGATTCGTGTATCACACGCTCATAAATTTGGTGCTATTATGAGTGACCATCTCAAGGAGAGGCAGCAGAAATAGCTCCACTGTAGAACTGGTCGTTGTTAGGGGTTGTAGGATCTTCAACTGTCGTGGAGTTTAAGTTAAAATTGCCCGATCTACAGACGCTTGCGAAGTGTCCTTTCTTTGAGCACTTTTTGCAAGTGGCTTTGTTGGCTGGACATCTGAACCTTGGATGAAGACTCCCGCCGCAAAAGAAGCAGGGTTTAGCCGGAGGTGGCGTGGTCGGGGCGGCTTGAAAAGTTCGTGACGATAGAGCTGCCACTAGATTTTCGGATTCCTTTATCCGTGAACTACCTTGCGATATGGCGGTAAGTTGCGGAGAGCTAATACCAATAGTAACTGCATCCTTCTCTGCCGTTTCCACAGCTACGGCTTGATTAAGTGCTTCTGAGAGAGTGAGTTTAGAGTTTTCTAGTAACCGCTCGTTAATCCATCGTGATAGTAAGTCGGATATGAGAGCACTACGAACTGCTTGGTCTTCATGCTCTTGGGCTATGACGTCTTCGAATTTACAATCTTTCGCAGAAAGTCGGAGAGCTCTAACATAGTCAGAGATCGTTTCGTCGGCTCGTTGCTTGCGATTGAAGAGAATGTGTGGAGCTAGAATAGTATTTTTCGGTTTGACATAGATGTCTTCTAGAACTTTCATCGAATCTTTATAAGTGGAGCATGTTTTGATATGCTTATAAATCGATGCCGATAAGTGGTTAACTAGGATCTTACGCTTAAGGGAGTCCGGTACATCTTCGGTAATCTCTTGTGCTAAGAAGCTTTCAAATGTCGATTTCCAATGTAGCCATTTTGCATCGGAGTCCGCGACATCAGGCTTGACGTCAAACTTATCGGGTTGCAGATATCTTAACAGCCCAAGGCTTGCCTAGTTTTTCGTCAGGCATTTTCAGTTAAATAAATTGTGGCATAATAAACGAGAAACCAAGAGAAATATTGGTTTTATTTAACTGAAAGAATTCCACTTAACAAATATAATTATTAATGACATAATAACAAAGTATGACAGTTGACTCATTTGGTATTGATAACTATGGAGATCGTATAGGTACAGCGCGGAGGTCGCATATCACCTCAGTAATTAATGAACCAGAATAATTTTAATGTTGTAATATTCATTAACCATTTGCACACTCGGTCCTGGTAGAATGTATAAGGTGTGACTAACTGATGTATGGCCTACATGTACCCACATTCCAGCGAATAAACGTTTATTTATTATTTTCAGTGAAGGACTCATCACTATCCAGATGAAAGATGTAATCAACTTTTTCATGATTTACTTGTTTTTAGATATATTTTTTGGCACTTACGGTTTGAGATAGGGGATCGACTTTGCGTTTGGTTGCTCTAGTTCTGCAAAATAACTAAAAGTAAATCAAATCCTTTTGTATGTAAATACTTGTGTATGTGTAAATGTTGTTGGTTAGTCAAATAAAAAAAATAAAATAAAAAATAAATCCACATTGCGACTTGGCTTTGGAGTTTGGAACTGTTGGAGTTTGCAACCAAGCGTTTCTATAGGTACCGTTCTAAGAACATAGAACTACCTATGAAGTTTTTTGTAGGTACCGTTCTAATTTATATAGAACTACCTGTTGGATTTTTGTAGGTACCGTTCTAGTTTGCCTAGAACTACCTCTGAACCTATGTCATTTATTATGTAACTGTCCTTTTAACTACCTCTCACATTAAGCATCAATTTCACTTGTTGTCAACATAATAATGTAATTTAAAATGTTACCACGATAATATGTAGGTATATAGATCTACAAAGTAAGTGATTTAAGTTCGTATTACGTGAAATTATAAACAAACAGTCCTAACGTTTTAAACCGTTACGACAGACAACCGGTAGACAATTAAAAAATATTAAGTAATAAAATAACACAGTACATTTAGGCTTATTAAGCCTTCTAACATATTTACAATGTAGGTATCACTGGTTTGTTATATTTTGCATCTTGTCGTTTAATGTACATAATCAAACGTGATTGTTTTTAAATCTAATACCGTCACCGCTTCGTTTAATAACAATACTACGCGAATCGCATATAAACGAACATTGAATGATTACAACCTAATCATCAAATATTATCGTAAGTTCATTAACGATACTTTATAGTATATACACCCTCATAGGTTTCACATGTTGACAACAAATTATTGAGGCATTAGGTACTGATACTTAATGTAGGTAGATAAGTACACAACTTAACGATGCAGATGTTCAGGTACCAATCAATATTACACGACCGGTTTTATATTTTAAAAGCGTTATATATTTAGTTTACTAAGCTACATCTTCCTTTTATTAGTATGAAATAAGTATACAACACTGGATACAAATATTATACTAACGTGATAAAACTGATCAAGTTTACTGATTTACCTCTAAGTTTCATTTGATATTTTTCTTATTGGCCCATAGGCACGTACCTTGAACCTTTTAGATCCTGGCTGGGTCGCCACTTGTACAGGTTTGGGTTCACCAATAAGACACTAATTAGCTTCACAACACGTCCTACCCGCGCGGTGTCCGAACAGTGAGTTCGCACAACCCCACCTCCGCACGCCTCGCCGGTACGAGTGAATATTATATTTATAATCCAATACACTACACTGCCGATTTAGTTCTACAATGTGGCAGGTTGTAGTTGCCACCACGATTTTCTTTAGCAATACTGCCTCCATCTTTAAAAGATCTCTGAATAACTCCCGTAACTCTATCATTCCTATCGTTAGTATTCCTAAAAATGTATTTTTGCATACTCTAATCTTTTTAAGAGGGTGTCGTATACTGGACAAATTCTCGTTTCTGGCCTTGAACGCCTTTCGCCTCATCTCAATTGTCTCAGCCCGATATGACTCACAAGTAAACTGTAGCAGATCATCTGACACCACTTTGAAATGCGAACCGTCCGCTAAAATCTTACGTAAATCCCCTGCTGCCTCCGGGTGCTTCTTGGCAAGAGCTTTAAGTTCCTCCGATAAGACCCGTCGCTGGAGGAGGAGTCCATGGACAATCGTACCAAGCATTCCATCCTGCCTGGCAGCCAGTGCCGACGGATGGCTTAACATGCCCCCTAACTCGGTATTAAACTTTAAGGTGCTGAACACTGGTGCTGCTTGAAGCTGCTTCTCCTGCCGGAGCCGAACCTTTGACACTCAATTCCCTCCAGCCTTGCCTGTGATGAGGGTTCTGGTGTCGGTGGCTCTGCTTCCTTTACCATGGGTCGAAAGTCTAATACATCAATGTCCTCCTTCTGCTCAAACTCTAATCAAGGATCGCATGATGGTGCCTTCCATGTACCCGAGTCTGAGACTGAATCAGGAGAAGGTGGGTAGACCTCCTGGTCTGATTCTTCCGCATCAGGCGTCCTGCTGCGATTTCTCGATCTAAGATTCTCGATTTTTTCTACCAGAACAGCAAACATGTTGTTCATCTTCTGTTCCAAGTCGTCCACCCTTGACCTCTTCTTGCGCGCTCTTCTTTCTAAATCGGAGCCCACGCCCGACAGTAGTCTGTGTGCTCTGGTCTGGATATCAAGCTCGGCCTCACGACCTCTATTACTCTGTTGAAGAGTCCTGGATAAGGTCCGAAAAATTGTAACTTGGTTCCACCAAAGTGGTGTTGGCGCTGAGGAATTGAGACAAACGCAAACCCTAAAAAATGTTGCCGAGGGAAAATTAAAATATCTAGTAGGGGACGTATCAACAAGGTGGAACTCGCAACTTTACATGATTGAACGTTTCGTGTTAAAGAGCAGCAATATAGGATGCCCTAATGCGCCCCCAATGCTTCAAGCAAATGAAATTGTCGTACTAAGAGTCCCCGCAGACCATAAACTTTTTATAACAGAAATGTTATTATTGCTTTTATACTACGGAGAAGAAGGATCAAGAAGAGAAACCGAGAGTATTGGGTGCATCCCATTCACAGTGACAGATTATTAAATGGAAAATTTTAAGTTACATTCCAAATTACTAGATTACCCGAACTTTTTGCCTTCTATCGAATGAGCATAAGCAGCTTCAATGAACTCGTCAAATTAATTGGAGCAGCAATAGCGAAGGAGGATACAAATTTAAGACTTTCAATACCTGTTGAAGAGAGATTGAGCGTTACAATACGGTAAGATAAATACTTATGATAATTTTTTTACTAGAATTAAATTATTTTTAAAAATTGTTTACAAATCGTATATTTTTGCATCATCTGAAAAATTATTAGAAAAATAAGATTGGGCGGTATCATTGGAATTGCCTGGTGATGGAATGTTTTGAACCAACGACGAGTTAAGGGATGTAGTAGAACGGACAGCATAAGCCTGTAATGGTTGTTGTGATGGCAAGATATTAGTTCCTCGATGATATACAGGAAAAGAGGACAGTGGTTGTAGTTCCTAGATGATGTTTGAGAAGTAGTCTGAACACGCCTGGCTAGTCTATTCTGCTTAAAAACGTTGAGAATACCAATCTTGGCATCAAGTTTTTCTTCGGCTGTTAAATTCTGAAGTGAAGGGACTAGAGATAAAGCAAAATTTGTATTTTTTCAACAGTCTCACTGCTTTTCAATGATTTCAATAATGCTTTATCCAAATCCGTTTGGGTATCCCAAGTCCTCTTCTTCTGACGACGAATAGGCGTAGAAGTAGAAGGATTAGATTCGACATCACCTTCATTATCTTGTGAACCATCTTCTTCCAAGTTTCCTTTTGTTTGTCTATTTTCCATGCATGGAAGTAAAAATAATAATTCTTCAAAATAGATATATTTCCTCCTCTTGCTGGCAGCTTGACCCGACTGTGTTTTTTGTGCGTTCAACTCTCGTCGAAAGCAAGTCCGTAAGTTAGCCCATTTTTTTTTCACATCGCGACTTGAAAAATAATAATACCCATAATAAATTATTTACAGATATTTGGCTACCGGATTAGTTTCAATACTTTGTCATTTGATTATCTAATGGGTGCTTCTACAAAACGAGATATAACTACTAAACTACTACTAAAACTACATGTGAGCAAATATGGAACATACGTCAACCGTTGTTTATGGCAATCAAACAAGAAGATGATTGGATTAAAATTGCAGACGAATTTTATAGTCGCACAAATTTTCCAAACATCGTTGGAGCGATAGATGGCAAGCATATACGGATGATACAACCAGAACATTCCGGATCATCATATTTTAACTACAAAAAGTTCTTCTCTTGCGTCTTAATGGCTTGGACAGATGCAGATTATTTTGTATATATCGATGTTGGTTCTTATGGGACAGCTAGTGATTCAGAAATATTTAAAACATCTGAAATGGGTAAACGGCTTTCCGAAAACCGATTAAACATTCCCTCTGGAAGGCATATGCCCAATGATAATGACATAAATGTTATTCCATTATCTTTCGTAGGCGATGAAGCGTTTGGACTTGACAATCACATATTACGCCCTAATGCAAAAAGAAATTTAAACTACACCAAGCGAATTTTCAACTATAGACATACAAGAGCTCGACGCATGGTTGAATGTACTTTCGGCATTCTCGCTAACAAATGGCGTATATTTACCGCCCAATTGACGTGAATATCAATTTTTGTGTTCTCCAGATACTCTCTACAGTTAGACATAGCCATCGTGACAAATGTCCAAGAACATTTTGTTCGGGATGGCCCAACTGGATCGGTTGAAACTGCCAATGGATCGGGGTAGATGCAGTAGGATGATTTCTATTTTTTCTGCAACATTTTAAGACTCATGTGAGACCATCCAAAAAAAAATAAAAATCCTTTAATTCGACCATAAAACACGATCATAATTTGTTAGTAATAACACACACCTTAAAAACTAATGTTTAGTAATCTTATAACTATTTACCTAATCCTAATAATATATCTAAGACAGGCTTGATTAGTCAGCACGTGCACCATATGACAATGGTTCAGGTACTGACAATCAAACCTGTCAGCAAATGCCCTCAGGATGCCACTGGAGCTAGCTCGTACCCTGCGCACCAGGGGTGTGCACCGTTTACGCATGGTCGTGTAGAAACAATCCACATGCGCATCCGCGAACATACTCGACGCGTTACAGTAACGGGTCTACACCCATTAGCATCCTGAATGCATTATTGAACTGAACACGCAGGGCATTGTACTGTTTCTGCGTGTAGTCCACCCACAGGCTGCTCGTGTAAAAAGAAGTGCAGTAAGCTCTAAAGAGCGTTACTTTTACAGGGACAGAACAACGAGCAAACCTGCGAGCGATCATGTTCGCTCTAATACACAGTGCCCTGCGTTCTCTCTCTATATCAGCATCGTCTTTCAGGTCAAAAGTCACCACATGCCCTAGGTATTTAAACTGAACCACCCTCTTTAACGGGGTACCGTATAACTTAATGGGTGGTATGTTTGAGGGCACGGGTTTCCCGTTGGCCTGAAAGACCATGCATTCGCTTTTTTGACATTATAAGTCAATCCGTGACTGTGGGCGTAGCTTTCACACATGCTTAATATGTAGTTTTGACAAGCCACAAACAGAAGCACTCAGCAACACCATGTCGTCTGCGTAACTGACGTTATTGAGGCATACTCCGTCAATATGACAACCGACATGAGTGGTGCTAAGCGACTCTATCAGTGCATTGACATATAGGTTAAAGAGCTTAGGGGAAGTTAAGCCCCCCTGCCGTACGCACTCCAACCTATATGGCTGCGAATAAGTTTCGGACCATCGCACGACATTGACCTGGTTTCGATACCAATATTTGAAGATAGAAGTAACTTCTTCGGGCAGTCCGGTATCTTTCAATTTCTGCCATAGGATATCGTAACTTACCAGGTCAAATGCCTTGCTAAGGTCCAGAAAACAGGCATAAATAGGCGTTCGTCTGTCCGTATAGTACTTTACAGTTTGCTTTAAACATATTAATATGGCCGACTCTGTTGATAAACCTGGCCTAAAGCCAAACTGATTGTCGTGTAAGTGTATATGTTTATCCAGCTGGATGTTAAGCAAACTGTCAAGCACTTTCGCCACAACCACGGCAAGTGAGATAGGCCTGTAGTTGGATTTATCAGATATGTCCCCAGTTTTGTTTTTCACAATTGGCACCACCACAGTTCTCATCAGTGCTGCGGGCAAGTACGAATGCGCTATACATAAGTTGTACAACATGGCAAGCACTCTAGGTAAGTGAGGACCCGCATGCTTTAGATGTTCAATACTTAGTCCGTCATGGCCAGGAGACTTTCCACGCGACATAGAAGTTATAGCCTCATTGACATCCTTAGCTGTAAATCGGATTCCAATCTCCCGGCCACACGCACACTCATCGCTTACGGATTGTGATGGTCCCAACGATGAAGTCACTGTGAAATGCTCTTTAAACATGTCTGCTATAAGGCTATGCTCATTAATACCATTCACGCTCACTGGTAGGCCCGGCCTACCGTTTGACTTATTGGTCGATTTCCAAAAATTACGAAAATCATTTTTCGCATGCTGTGTAGCCAAGATATCCATTTTTATTTGTTCACTGTGGTTCTGACACCACCTTAAGCGTGACTTAAATACAGTGCGACTTCGATGCATGTCGTCATAGACCCTACCATTTTTTGGTTTACCCCACCAGACCCACATTAAAAACTTCGACCTGGCCTCCCTGTGTGCATCGCGAACATACCTGTTCCACCCAGCCACAGGACGCTTCCCAACGCGCGATCTTACAGTGTTGGATTCGATTCAGTGGCAGCAACAGACAACATTTACAATGTCGCTATATAATTTATCGATAAGTAATGTGTGATCGATACGCCCGCAAACACTATCACTACACGAACGAAACTCTTCGGGGAAATCGATAGCTCTTAAATTTTCATGACACTGTTTCGTATATATCACTATCTCTTCCGGTTTTCTATCTCCCCATAGAATCTCGTTCGCCACGTTACATACACTCGTCAATTTTGGTTTGACCATATCCAAGTCACATTCAATAATCAATAATATTCGGACCAATACACATCATACTTTACGTATACATTGGAAATTGACGAGTTAGCCGACTTGGTCGTAACGCAGTGATCAAGCCACCGCCTCGACCCGTGGGCTTCACTCACAAAGGTGTATGTGTCCGACCTTATGCCTAAAATCTGTACATCCACACATGCCCATTCTTGTTCGTCACAGAAACTCTTGTGTGCCCTAGTCCCGCTAAACACAATGTATCTTCAATCACTTTCGCGCCGATCGCGATATAACTCTCGTGAGACATCAGATTTACAGCACTTCCCGAATCCACTAACGCTTTCATTGTAATTTCTTTCACTGTAACATTTTTCAAAGGTTTTTCAGCTTTGTTTGGAATTTACATTACGTCAAAGCCCATCTTACACAATGTCAATGTTTCCGATGCGATGCTGACATTTTGGTTAGTTTCGTCATGTTTCCATAGTAAAAGAGTTTGCAAATAATACGAGTATACACACCAGACTAATATATTAATCAAACTAAAGAACAAAGGCGAGCTTCAAACAAAATTTTACCTTGAATGCGTCTATGTAGGAAAAAATATTAATACCACAGGGGGTCCATTACTTAAACATAATCACCAAGATTTTTCATTTCAGGATCCACCAAAAAAAAGATATTAATATTTTTATATTTTGAGATTATGAAAGTAACTTAGTGGTTACATACTCTTTGGTTGGTAGTATATGCAAGATTGATGCATTAATATTATCAAGTAAAAACACTTAAGAGTTGTGTGCCCAACTCGTGAGTCAGAGACTCTGACGAGTGACATTTGCAACTGCAAATGCACGAATCACGCGCATGCATTCATTCATTCATTCATGCGCACAAAGAGTAGCAAACGAGCACAGCTAAGATACTTACCTACTAAACAATGGTCCTTTACATGCCATTGGCATTAGCATTGTCTATAAAAGATCTTTTTCAGTATTTAGCATGATGTACTAGTCTGTGATTATAGTTTAGTTGTTATGCACGTAAACAGTTCCGATTTGACAATGGAACCAAGATCCCTATTAATTACGGATAGTTGGTAACTACCTCTTTCTTCTAGAAAGGCAATATGCAACCAATCCGGAGCAAGGCTCTCATATTTTGATAGAGCCAAAACACACGAGATAATCAGAGAGGAAGCTTGTGATTAACTAACGATAAACTAGAAACTGGAAAAAAACTGCGAATACAACTGAAATACAAGTCTTGAAGTTGTTATTTAATTTGTAGGTATTTAAATTCCTTTTAACCCAATTTTTACCATATTTTATCCTGTAAGGTTTTATCTTATTCAGATGCATATGCTATCACTATGTTCAGATGACATTCCAATAATCTATTAAAAATCTATAAAAAAGTTTTTATTCTTCTATTAAAAATCAGATATAAAACCTTTTCATTTATTCTGCTTTTAATATAAACCCTCATTTAAAACAACAGCGATTATAAATACTTGTCAAGACTTTGTCAAGATGGCAATGGCAATAAGTGTTGCCATTAATTTTATTTTAATTACGACTTACAATATATAAGTTGTTTAATAGCTCTTGGATAATGCTCTATAAGTATAAAGAAAAGAAAATATTCAACTTTTTAGACGTCCAGTAAACTCAACACTAATATACAGTACCTACGCGGCAGAAAATAATGTACATCGACCTTTAGAAAGAGGTAGCGGTTTTGTAGAGCATCGCCTCTGTCGTTAAGACTGACAAAACGTCACATAGGTATGAGTGACAGAAACAACGCTCTACAAAACCGAAATCTCATTCTAAAGGTTGATGTACATTATTTTCTGCAGCGTACCTACTGTAAATAAGCGCGGATGTAAGTGCGATGGTTTGGTATCTAACAAGTCTAGGTATGCACTATAGTTTTGTATCGGACATTGTGTAGAGATGTTCTGGTAAAATTAAGTTGATGCATTTACGGAATATACCTAACCATAATATTATAAATGCGAAACAGAACTACGGATTGATGTAATTTTTTGCATGATTATAGTTACACTAGAGCCTAGAGCCGTAAAGCAAGTTTAAGCGCAGACAAATAAACTGTTCCCATTAACCAACCATTACAAACCAACTATTACATCAAAAATTGTTGTAACAAACCCTCAATAATTATTCTTTCCTTGAGTCACGTGGGGGCGAAGCTGCGGGGAATAGTTAGCACAATAATAAATATAGTTTGTAAGCACTGATTTATAAACAGTTTTATTTATTACTTAATAATAACGAAATACCTATTTTAAAGGTAACTTTTTCTAGAGTGGCAACTCTGGTAATGTTTTGTCATTATAACCAACACCGGATATGAATTTAATCAAATAATAATTTATTAATTTAATAATTTAATCTACGATAAAGTCTTACAAAACTAATTTTGTATAAAAACTAACCAATTAAATTACTAAGTTTTGCATAGGTCACATTTCTAGACGCTTCCTAAAACATTCAGGTAATCCCACGCCGATGTTCTTTACACCAATTACATAGCACTCAGTTACTTATTTTACATTACACTGATATTTACTCAAACATAACTTCAACTTCAGACAAACTATTTCTGTTGGCACTTGTGCACGCTCTGAACTACTGAAAACGGAATGATTTCTCAAAGTTCTTAATTATCATTATTATGCCATCTCGTGCCGCCGCGCCCCACTATTGCTTTTTGGTCACCCAATCACGTACTGCCCTTTTGGTGGGATCCAATAGCGTGGCGACACGATACGACAGGCCATCGACAGAGATGCCCACTTAAACTCGTGCCTACGTCTTGGCGGGATCCAATCACCTACCACCGTTTCTAACTGAAGTCACGACACGACAGTGCTGCTATTCTAATACATTAATATGTATTTGTAGGATATTTAATCTTTTAGTTTAACGATCAGTTTCACAACTTAACTTAAAATTATTATTATTATTATATATTATTTTAACTTACACAACTCGAGCCCAATTTGGAAATTTCATGGACTACTCGATAACATGGATGCCACCCTTAAAAGTACACTAGAACAAATTCTAAATTTAACTTTTGATGAGCACTCCTGGAACCAAGCAACTTTACCGGTCAAGTACGGTGGCATCGGCGTGAGGAAAATTTCCAGTGTAGCTCTTCCGGCTTTTCTGTCCTCTGTGCATAGTATAAAAGAGCTTAGCTCTCAAATTCTCAAATCCAATTCATCATTGACCTATGCCACAGAGGCCCTAGAGAGTTGGAAGGTCAGATGTCCCAATGTCGACATCCCGAAGGAACGTACTACACAAAAACTTTGGGATTTGCCATTGGTTCAACTGACACATACGAATTTGGTTCAAAATCTTACAAGTGACAGAGATCGTGCCAGGCTTCTAGCATTATCCGAAAAGGAATCTGGGTATTGGCTGCATGCCTTGCCATCAAAAAATCTCGGCACACTTTTAGATAACGAAAGTTTTCGTGTGGCTCTAGGTCTCAGATTGGGAACACCACTGTGCCATCAGCACAGATGTCCGTGTGGAAAAGAGGTTGATAAATTTGGAATCCACGGACTCTCTTGCCAAAGGAGCTCCGGTAGGCTGTTTAGGCATGGCTCTCTTAACGATACAATTAAAAGAGCTCTTGCCACCATAAATATTCCTGCGCTCATTGAGCCGGCAGGGATTAGTCGGGATGATGGCAAGAGACCTGATGGATTGACGCTGGTTCCCTGGGAACGGGGACGGGCGCTAATGTGGGACGCAACTTGCGTTGACACATTGGCCCCGTGTCATATCAGGAAGACAGCATCAAGACCGGGAGCCGCAGCAGAAACAGCTGAAAACGGCAAGCGGCGCAAGTATGCCTCTCTTATAGAGAGTTACATTTTTGTGCCGTTTGCCGTGGAGACCCTGGGGCCATGGAGTCTTAGTGCTAAAAATTTTTTACGAGACATTTCACCGCGATTAATAGCCTCAACTGGTGACAGAAGGGCTGGCTCATTTTTTGCGCAGCGGATCAGCCTAGCTGTCCAGCGCGGAAATGCAGCCAGTATTCTTGGCACCATTCCACGCGGTCATGATTTATATAGTAATTAGATAAGGCTAGCTTTAAGTTTTATTGTATTAAAAAAAAAAAAAAAAAAAAAAAAAAAAAAAAAAAAAAAAAAAAAAAAAAAAAAAACTTACACAATAAATTTAAATTTATATATTCACAAATATACATTTTATGCTGTCTTGCACCGCGGCGACAACAATAGTGCGTTTTTCCCACTTTTCCGTACTACTTAACCGACCGGCCGATGCGGCGCGCGCCCCCAACGCTCGTATCTCGCGTCTAATTTTCCGACGCGGTCGATGTTTCGGAATCCATCTTGACTTTGCACTGGTTGCTGGTAGCACGGTGGCCATATTGATTGCACCTGAAGCACTTAATGCCCTTCCCACAGGAACTCGCAAAATGGGTTTTGTCACAACAATTAAAACACATTTAGTTTGTTTTTACTTGCGTTAAGTACAAGACCCATATCATGGGCCCATTTCGTTATTAACGTAAATTAGGCAGGTATCGTCGACGAATTGGTATATCTCACAGTTTTTAATCAAATTGGTAACGTCATTTACATATGTGATATAGTACGAGGGGCCTAGCACGGAGCCTTGTGCTGTACCTCCTAAGACTTGAACTTTATTACTATACTCATCATCAATTTTAACTTGATACGCTTAATCTTCAAGATAGGTTTGACACCATTTTTTAAGGGTTTTGGTGGGTGTTCTAGGTAGAAATGAAACTCGATTTTAGTACTCGAGAGAATGATGTTTATTGCAGAGTTTAGCTTTATTTATACAATAGTTACCAATACTACAGCCAATCAAATAACGTAATTTTATCTATCGTAAAACTAAGCTAATAATAATATTAAATACATTCCTAACCAATCAGATAAACAGACGGTTTTTCATGCATGATAACTCAATGCGACTCTTGACCTGTGTCTACAACTGTGCATGCCAGCTCAACGGGGCGAAGACTTATGTCTGCTACAGGGTCCCCGGTATGCAACAGTCCTCTAATTTATCAATTAGAACATCATGTGGCAGTACATCGAATGTTTTGCAATAATCAATGAAAACAATGAGTACATGGTTTTTGTTATTTAGATGCTTATAGATCATGTTCGTAAACTTAGAAAGAAGTTGCGTTGTACTTTTGTGAATTTGTAGTATTCGAAAACTCACTAAATAACTATATGAAAAAACCATTATGTTTGTCAGAAAGCATAACAGTTTATACAAAACTACTGAAAACACAAAGAAACACGGAAGAAGCACACGTTTGCAAAATAAACTAGTATACCCCACCTATAAATTACAAATCTCTAGTCGCGGCCCGTTATACAGAACAACTCACATATATAACAAAATTCCTAAATATATTACAGACGAAAATAACGATAGGACCTTTAAGCGTAAACTCAAGCAATGGCTCATACAGAATAGTTTCTAGGAGATAGACGAATTACTGCAAAACTAACCATACCTACATATTTAATACATGACCCCAATTGCACGACCGACACTATATTTGCATATCCTATTTGTATGTTTAGACTTTAGACCAAAGAATTTTTAAATACCTACTAATACTTATGTAAGTTATAAGAATTGTTACTTCTAAATCCATGCTTCAGACTATGTTGTACTTACTATAACCTGTTAATTTAAGTTTAATATGACATTAGGGCCGATTCTCTAGTACACAATCTCTAAACTAAACTAAATTAACAGGTCTAAATCTAGTGCTTTCCTTTTCCGCAAGCAACATTATGAAAGGGATAGCAATAGATTTAGACGTGATATTTTAGTTTAGTTTAGAGATTGTGTACAAAGGAATTAGCCACATTCCTACTGATAATCGAAACTATTTATATTAACATACTTGTACCTACCTAATATTACTAAATTATTAACAAAGAAGAAACTAATTGACATTATAACAAACTTAATTAATTAATGCGATCAATAAATAAAAATAATTTCGATTCAAAATGAATGCCCTATACAATTACCTGATAAAATCTATTATAAATTAATGTAACACGTAGCTTGCATGTAATTATATATTTAGCATGTATGTATTGTTAATGTACCTAACTTTGCAATGCCCTAACGGGGCTTCATGTAACCATGAAAGCAAATGAATAAATAAATCATAAATCATAAATCATGAAATCTTTCCTCTGTAACAAATTTTGTTGAGCATCGATCTTACATTTTTCAGAACATACTGGCCCCATTTTCTTTTCTTCTATATTTTTTTTTGTTTTTGACGAAGATAGATGTGTATGCCATACCACTGTTCTTAATAATTTTGTAAGGTTTTTTCCATAAATCAAGATTTGCTTTTTTTTTTTTCTTCGTTTTCATTCTCAACACACGAAGAGGCTGCATCAATACTCGATGTATCAACGCTGGGCACCTGTGTGCTAACACTGTCAGGTTGTAAATCAGGGATAACTGGTGAGTCGAGATACTCAATTATGTGAGAGTGAACTTCAATAGGAGACAGTAATGTCATCGATTCGTTATTATGCTCTTCAGACTCTTTGTTTTCTTTAATTAAACCAGAAGGTCCAGGCTCACTATTAGTTACAAAGTTTGAATTTACATAGCTGTTTTCATGGGAATCTGTATCAGTCATCTCTAGGTCATTTCTTACTGTAAAATCTGGATCTGCAACGCTGTCATCTGAAGAAAAATCTGCAATGGAGTTGCTGAAATAAGTCTACTCAGAAGCGTCACTATCACAATCAGTTTCCTGTTAAGTCCTGGCTTTAAAGGCACTCTATTTAGAAGTTTATTTAAACTGCTTTGACGTGGCAGTGTAAACATTCTTCTCAATAATCTGTAGCAGGCTGGTGATCTTTTGTAGACTGACACATTAATTTGTCTTCTAGATTGTATCGTCTTCCTTTTGATTTTTTGGGACAACTTCTTAACTGGTTCTGTAGTAACACTATAAAAGAATTACTAACATTCAAATCACACAGTTTTTGCACATTTTCATCATTACAGATGGAACTTATATGTGCCTTCTTATTTTTCAAACTCTTTCCAAGTCTACTTATCTCTTTAAGCTTTTTTCGACAAATATTATACAACTTAACTTCTCTAGGAGTGAGCTCGCTAAGTAGTGATTCGTTGATGGAGCTTAAAGGATGATTCACGCTACAACGTGTCGCCACCGGGCCGTGCCCCGGCCGGGACACGTCCACCGTGCGCTGGCCGGGCCAGTCATTCATGTTACACCGGGCTGTTTGCACGACCGTGGCTGTGTTATATGCACGACTATATGAGTGGTATAGTATCAAAACCCACTAAGATTACTTTCTCAAAATGTTCAAAAAACACAACTAACATTTACCGTAGCCGTACATTTAGAAGCCGTAACTGGTAGTTTTTGGCATTATTGATTAGTCTATGGCATAGCAACACTAATTCGGGCCTGACCAACAGAAAATATGTACATAAAACAGAAATATTAGCATTTAAAAACTCATTTTATAGGAATTTGAAACTAACCTTGCGTTAAGGCGGGTTTTGAAAATGAACTGTCATGGTTCGGCGGGTTATGCAACCAACATCGGAAGGATGGATGAACGGTGTTATGCAAAATTTCAACAGGGCCAGTAAGACGGTATTGTAAAAAAGTGTTAACGTTGCATCAGAATGCAATAAAAATAGGTATAACAGGTGCTCAAACTATATAGAAAGATAAGATTTGTGTATAGAAATTATTTATTAGAATTAATTTGAATGATTAGCTAATAAGATACGTAATAACTAGGTTAAGTAAAAAAATGGTAGCGACTCGGTTTTAGAGTCTCTAAATTTAGCGCGTTCAAAAAATAGTAGGTACATACTATCCCTTTCACAACGGTACCTGCGGAAAGAGATTACAGCAGTCTTTAGAAGTAGTGCTATCATTTTCCTCAGGTACCGTTGTGAAAGGAATAGTACATACCTACTATTTTTAGACGCGCTAAATTCAGTGACTCTAAAACCAAGTCGCTACAAATGTCTCTTATTCATATTATCGCTTCGATTTAAATTCGTAAGGGAACTTCTTCAAAACCTGGCTCACATAAATCGCTACATTCTTCATCTTCGTGTTCTTTCTAAAATCATCCTGTCAGGATCATTATTCACATTCGTTATCAAATGTTTGTAGTATTGCAAATATTGTAAATTTTGCCGATCTTATCCAAAATGTTTCTGAAGGAGGGCAGAAACATCTTTCGGTTTTGTTGCTTTCGGAATGATTGTGTTTGGTTGAATAATTTCTGGCTTAATCATTGTGATTTTTTTATTCTTTTTGGTCACAGTCTTTTTATAATAGTCTCCATGCAATACGCCTCTTCACCCTGTACTAAAATATTTTCTGTTTTTGTGCGAGTAATGAAAAGCCGTATCGATTTCATAAATGCAAAGTGCCATGATGTCGTCGGTTTGATGATGGAAGCGTAAGCTGACTTCCAGTCATAAACTGGAATAGATGCAAGGTTCACGCATGATCCATTTTCTTCCAATACAGCTACGTATTCAGTTGAAGATGTTCTACTTCTTTTTTCTTCAATGTATTTTCAATTTTAGCAAACACACGGTCTGGAGGTTTGAACGAATGACCAACGACTGGGAAAATCAATTCAATTCTTTTAAGATGCCTAGGAGCTTCGGTGTAAAGCAAGCATGCTAATCATGCCCGTGTTTTTGTTTTGGCCTGAACAACCATCACAGACTATGCGTAGAACTTTTACATGTTCTGGGATCACAACATTTTGAAGAAAGTAGTAAACCGCACTTATAATTTCATTGCCTCCCTTAGCGTGAGTCGTCTCATTCCTATAGAAAGAATGCACATTTTCTTTTTCAAGTTTAGCCTTTGAGTTGTCTTCAACTATGGCAAAGTGGTAAAAATTATTAATTATCCTGTAGATACTTGTTCTTATAGCCCCTTCTTGAGAAAAATGACGAACTGCCGCGGATTTCACATTATTCAGATAGTACTGAATTACTCTTTTTGCAAACGATTTTCGTTCGGTTCACTTCATGTTAGAAAACAATCGACAATATTTGCAAAACCACGCGAATTTGACAGATTTGTTACCGGTGCTTACCATGGCAACAGTTATTTTCTTATGCGGTAGTTGGCGCGCAGCGGTCGTTTCGGCTGAACCAATCGTCGATACTGGAGCCACTCGGCTGAGCTTTTCCACTGGCCAGCGTGTCCTCCTCAACCTTCCGCTTCTTCGCACGGCCATCGCTCTGAGAACGAACTGCATTAGTGGGTTCGGGGCGTTCCGTAAGGTTCAAAGATTCATTGGTACTAGGTGTACTCAGCAATGCTGTGGGATCATTCGTCTTCCCGTTATCTTTATTACGTTGTGCTTGTTTATGACCAGGTTTCCCACATTTGAAACAAAGCATAGTGTCTGTCATCCTAATTTTTTTTTGCTTTAGTTGTTTGGCAGCTGGTTCACTTAGTCGAGGTTCTCGCCGTTTGATTGTAGCTGCCATAGAAATTAATTCAGGAACAGAGGAACATTTACTGGATAGTAGACGCAACCGGAGAAATTCATCATCTATACAGCCAATTGCAGCTTCCACAGCGTCTTTGTCTTTGTCACCACTAATGACTCGTTTCCAGATATTCCAAGCTTTGGTAATTGATTCAGCTGGGTTTGCAGACAGACAGACAGACTTTCACATTCATAATATTAGTTTGGATAGATTTACCTGCGGTAGTTGGCGCGCAGCGGTCGTTTCGGCTGAACCAATCGTCGATACTGGAGCAACTCGGCTGAGCTTTTCCACTGGCCAGCGTGTCCTCCTCAACCTTCCGCTTCTTCGCACGGCCATCGCTCTGAGAACCCTTCTTTTGTCGATTTACTTTTGTCCTTGGCACTATACGTCTTGGAGAATTTCCGCAGATCGTATCGATTAGGTGATTGACATTGATCTGGAGACGTTTTCGAATGCACCTCTCCCTCAGACTTTTGTAGGCAAAATTCTTGGTAGCCATTTTTGAATTTGATTTTTATTTCCTCGTTCATTGTCAGGTTCTATAAGTTCTTCTTCCAGTTGGGGTGATACTGCTATGTTGACATTTGAAAAAGGAGCTAACACCCAGTCTGGTATTTCCAATTTTAAAATGTCCTGGAATCTTTCAATGAAATCACTGTGGAGATTTTCCAAATGTTGGCAGTAGCAAGCAAGTCGTCGTTGTTGCAGGATACTGATAAATTAGGAAAATTATGGCATTCACGTCTGCCGATATTCTTCTTGTGTAAGAGCAGCTTGGCTACGAAAGCAGCGACGAAATTTTTTGTATTTATGAGGTTCAAGTCATCGCCTTGAAGTTGGAGATTCATATCATTAAGCAATTTATAAAGGTCTGTCTGGTATGCGATATCATGCTTTCATGTAATGAGGTTGTCGTGCGATTCTGTGTCTTTATTTTACTACGACAGAGTCAAACAGATTGTAAAATCGAGTCAGACAATTTCCTTTTGATGATCGGTTGAAATCTTCATCATAAGTAACACAAAGCTGATTAAATAATCTGTCATTTAAAGGATTTTATTGACTGCATCAGCTAGACATGGGCATTTTTGGTTTTGAACTCTAACTGATATTTATCCGATTTCAGATTTCAAAATCCGTTTTTCGATATCCGATATTCAGTAACAGCTGGCCTCGCTGATTCGCTTGCTTAGATTTCGTTTTATTATAGGTAAAGTTAAGGTGTGCTGTCACCAGGCTGCAGTCGCGCCGTCCTCAGGTGTGAGACCGCCGCCGCCAGCCAATGTTATTTTGCAGTGAAGCCGGATGGAATAAAAGCCTTCTTGCGATGAGATTCGATTTATTGATTACTTTTACAATTAAATTAATTATGACTCTAATTACTTTATATAAAACTAGCTGATCCCCGCGGCTTCGCCCGCGTAGATTTAGGTTTTTAAAGATCCCGTATAGCCTATGTCACTCAGGAATAATGTAGCTTTCTACTGGTGAAAGAATTTTTAAAATCGGTTCAGTAGTTCTAAAGATTACCCCCTACAAACAAACTTAACGACATTACCTCTTTATATAATACAACGGGCCGTGCAGCAGAAATCGTAATATTTTAATTTCGCCATAACTTCAAAACCAAACGTCCAATTTTAATCATTCAAAGACCAAATATTATCTCCATAAACTGTTCTTAGTGATGAAATCATTTATTTTGATAAGGATTAATAGCATGAGTAAAATAAACGCGTTTAAATGTAGTCCAAAAAAATTCAAGATTTTTAAATAAAAAAATGGTTGCTGTGCCTCACTCGACATAGATGGGTATAGTGTGTCGCGGACTTTTTTGTAGATATTTATAAGATCTACAATTAATTAGAACATTTTATGGTTCTATCTTTTATAGTTTAGGCAGCGTACGCAAAATAAGTAACTTTTCTGGTTGATTTTTTACACCTTGTGTCCGAAAAACCCAAATATCTTACGGAACCCTATTTTTTTTCCAAAATAAAATATAGCCTATGTTACTCGTGGATAATGTAGCTTTCGAATGGTGAAAGAATTTTTAAAATCGGTCCAGTAGTTTTTGAGCCTATTCAGTACAAACAAACAAACAAACAAACAAACAAACAAACAAAGTTTTCCTCTTTATAATATTAGTGTAGATTGATTCGCGGTTAATTACGATCGCGAGAGGTGAAGCGAGTTAGAGCTTCAGCGCGACGCGACTCGTAGACTTAGTAGTACCGGAATGCCCGCTGTTCCCGAGGGATGGAGTATTTATACATCGCGTCGCTTGGTCGACTCGTGGGAGCGACTGCCGTGTGGGAGCAAGCTTCAGTCACGTAGGCCAGACCTACTGGAAAGCTTCTATCATCACTAATGGATATCTGCATTCTTGGTTATCAGTGCATTTTGTACTTTTGGCGTTTTTGCACCGTCGCGCCGACGTAATTAAGATATGACTTCGAGATACGTTCCATGTTCGTAATAGTTTCCCAAAAGTCTGTTTATCTTCTAAAAGCTTTTAAAACGTTTTTGCTGGATTGCGTTTGTTTATTCCTTCACTAGTTGTGAGGTCTGGGTTCTTGACTCCTCCCCCCGTAAGAGAGAGCTTAGGGTGTAACTTGTTATGCCCGGGCTCTCTTCACCATTGTTTCTTTCTTGATTTCTGCATCTGCTTCTGTAGTAGATGTAGCATACGCCGCATATGATCAAGGTCATCGTTATTACTGTCCAGATGCTGGGTATCCACACGTGGTGAGTGATGCTGTTATCTTCTTTTAATGGTTTCAGCTTGAGTGCTTCCCATTCTTCCGTATTGCGATAGGTAGTTTGTCTCTCTTTTAAGTGCATTTGGATCTGCTGTATCTCTTCTTTATATAGTGATGCGCTTTTAAGTATTACTTTCGTATGAAGGCTCGCCATGATGAGCTCGCAACCTGGTTCCAATTGAAGTTTGTATGGTCCTTTGATGATTTCGTAGTGTGTTTCGTTGCATATTATTTTCACTCGTTGAATATTCTTCGAAAACAAGAGAAATATTCCGTTATCGATGGTTTCTATTGATTCATCTTCCAATAACTTCGTAGTAGTGCAAGTGTGATTGTTCTTCGTGTAAAGAGCTTGATGTATACAGTCTGGAGTCTTGCTGCGGTCTTTCCACCAGATTTGATAACACATGAGTGATTTTTCCTTCTTCTTACATTGAGCGGTGTTCGGATAGGCATACCAAGCGTCCTTAATGAGGATTATTGGAAACTGGACTTCAAGGATTTGACCATCAGGATTTGGGAATGGAATTATATTATATGCATTACCTCTCAATTTCAGAATGGCTACTTTCGCGACAAAGTGAATAACATTTTGAGCAGTATAAACTAATATCGAATCAACCTCATCTTCATTAATACTATCAAATATATCTCTATAAGCTATTCTAGGTTTTGCTAAAGTAATACCTAATTCTAACATATTTACTATGTCCTCAAATATTATGAAACTTATTAGAATATCTAAATTAACCTTATTAGTATAGCTTATCTCATAGAGTTTTCTTAAATCCCTTCTAATACTACTTAATCTAATATCTATTTTATTAATCGTTTCATTAATGTTTTGATATATAGAAATCTCATTATTTTGCAATAGTTTGATACTTTTTTGTATGTGCTTTAAGTCGTTTGCGTCAGTATTACCGGTAATAAACTTAATAACAGTTCCTAAACCGTCTATTAATTCACGTTTCTTTCTATTATTATGATTCATTAAATTACTTAATTTTCCCAATAGATGTACATACAAATTATTTAGGTAATGATTATCTTGATTATCTCTAGTTGACATTACTTTAGTCATAGCTTCTAATATTTCTGATAAGTTACAACGTTTAGTGATATACTCATATCCTTCGACTTCTGTCATGGGTCCTATTTTTTCAAAGTAAACCCCATTTGGGTTATTTAGCTTGGTTATTTCATAGCTCGTGCTGCCCTGGACGACGATCGTCCTGCAACAACGGGTATTAATTTATTCGCAGTACGTCTTTTTCCCCTATTATCTAAGTATACTTTAGGAATAGTGACGTCGCGTATATAAGTTTTCCTACGAGTGCTAAATACATTTGCTTGTTTTTTTTATTTCTCCAATTTTTCCTGGGTTTCCAGCTGAGGTTCTGGAAGTTCTGTGTTTTCATTATATTTATCAGTTCGTTTTATTTGCGCTTCGCGTCTGTTTTTATAGATATAATCGTAAATAGTTTTCAAATGATCGCGGTGCTTTGCCAAAAGGCTGTTTAATAACTGTGAATCGTGAAGAAAATTAAATAATCGTTCTACCTCAACGTGCCCAAATAATATTTCCTGTGGTGTTAACTTAGTATCCGACTGTATAGAATTATTATAAGCAATCAGAGCTAGCTTCATTTTGTCATCGTGAGGCAGTTTATTTTTATATTGTTCAGTCAATAGTCTGCAATGCTCTCTAAGCGTAGAGTGAAATCGTTCTACAATTCCGTGTGAAGAGGGATTGTATGGAGTGGTGAAATGAATTTTAATTTTATATAAGTTAACTAATTCTTTAAGTAAAGAAAATTCTTTTCCGGAGTCCGTTGTGATTTCTAAAGGTATAGCGTAACTAGCAAAAAATGATAATAGTTTTGACATGACCGTCGAGCTATTTTTATCTTTAATTCTTTTTACTACTGCAAAGCGTGAAAAACCGTCTACGATCGATAGGTATAATTTTCCTTCGATGTCTACTACGTCACAAAATATGTGAGTTAATGGACGCATTGCTATCGGTGGTAGAAGCATCGGTGGTTTTGTTGGATGTCGTTCGTATTTACCTGCTTTACAAATGGTACAATTACTAATATAGTTCCTAATATCCGACATAATATTTTTCCACCAGTATTTTCTACTAATGTGCATCATAGTTTCTGTAATGCCACGATGGTTCGTTTTTCCTTCGTGATAGTTTTTTATTATTTCAATAGTTTCAACTATTTCAGTGCAACGTGTAATACGAATATCTTTATTGTAGTATTTCGTAAGTATGTTGACCATTTCTTTATATAGTTCTTCGGTGTAGAAAAAGGCGTAATACTGAATGTTAGGTTTTAAGTGTTCCCTAATAAAGTTCCTAAGAGCGTTCGCTGGTCTTTTTGAGGTGTAAAGACTTATTTCTATTATTTCATTGCCATCTTCATTCCTAACTATCACACTATCTAGTTGGTTATGTAATCTAAAATAGATTTGATGTTGTTTTTTGTTAATAACATCTTGTATGATTGGTATTCCAGGGTGGACATTATCTTCCTGTGAATGCTGAGTTTGTGAGTCAACGCGATCGATCTCCATTTCGACCGGTTCGTCGCAATCGCTACCGATTTGCGGCAATATCGATTCGTTATCGAGGCAGTTAATTTTACGCGTGATAAAGCGTCTGCGTTAGAGTTTATCGCACCTTGTTTATATTTTATTTCAAAGTCGTACTCTGCTAAACGTAATCGCCATCTAGTTAAACGTGAATTTGGATCTTTTAAAGACATTGTGGCTAATTCCTTTGTACACAATCTCTAAACTAAACTAAAATATCACGTCTAAATCTATTGCTATCCCTTTCATAATGTAGCTTGCGGAAAAGGAAAGCACTAGATTTAGACCTGTTAATTTAGTTTAGTTTAGCGATTGTGTACTAGAGAATCGGCCCCATTAACCAAGTTATAGGCTTATGGTCTGTGTAAATAGTGAATTTCCTGCCATATAAGTATGGTCTGAAGTGTTTACATGCCCATACGATCGCCAATAACTCTTTTTCCGTGGTTGAGTACTTACTTTCGGTATCTGATAAAGTTCTTGAAGCATAAGCTACTGGTTTTTCGATATTATCTTCCTTTTGAGATAAAACCGCACCCAACGCTACCTCACTAGCGTCTGTAGTTAAGATAAACGGTTGCTCAAAGTCTGGGTATTTTAAAATTGGCTCATTAGTGATAATTGTTTTGAGCTTATCTATGGCTTTTAAATATTCGTCGTCTATGATGATTTTAGCGCGCTTCTTTAAACATTTAGTTAAAGGTTTAGTAATATGTGCGTAATTATTAATAAACCTTCTGTAGTAGCCTGTTAACCCTAAGAAGGATTTTATTTCTTTTTCCGTTTTAGGCACAGGAAAATTAATTATATCTTGTACTTTACGCTGATTTGGGGTTAGAACGTTCGGGGTTAATTCATGCCCTAGGTACTCTACGTGTTTCCTCAAAAATTCCGATTTATCTGGTTGGATTTTTAAGTTATGCTGACGTAGTCTATCGAATACTTTGCGTAATTTCTCTATATGCTCGTCTAATGATGTTGAATATATAACAATGTCATCAAGGTAGACTAAGCACGTATTATACAAAAGATCGCGGAGAATTAAATCCATTAATCTTTGAAACGTTGCGGGAGCGTTTTTCAAACCAAACGGCATTCGTAAGAACTCCCAATGTCCGTGATTTGTGGAAAACGCGGTTTTTTCAACATCGTCAGGATGCATTTCTATTTGATGATAACCGCTCGCTAAATCTAGTGTAGTAAAATATTGAGCTCTACCTAGCTTATCTAATATTTCCTCAATATTAGGCAACGGGTATTTATCCTCTATGGTTTTCGCATTTAATTGCCTAAAATCAATTACTAAGCGCCATTTAGTTTTACCGGACGCATCAGGTTTCTTTGGTACAATATGTACTGGACAGCTCCAAGGAGAATTGGACTCGCGTATTATATTATTTTTTAATAAGTCCTGAACCTGCTTATCAATTTCCTGTTGCTGTTGTGGAGATTTTCGATAACCTCGCACATAAATAGGTGTATCGTCCGTAAGTCTTAACTTATGTTTTACGGTATGAGTAAAAGTTAAGGGTTCGTTGCCCGTATGGAAGATATCTTTATACTCATGCACTAATTTGGTTATTTTTGTCTTTTCTTCGGAGTTCATGTGATCTGCGCGGATCAATAACTTATTTTCAAAGGAAGTTTTGTTAACCTTCACTCTTTCTAATTTCTCCGAAATAGGTACTAAGCCATAAGGTATCTCTCTTAGAAAATTATCTAAATTATTTTTTATAGAAATTGGTCTCGTACCATTGTTGGTCATTCCTATCCTAAATTCGCCGTCACGTACTAAGCATTCGTGAACTGTGACGCTCCTAGCATCGATTTGAGGAACTAGGTAGTCGCCATCAGGTTTTTTTGATTTACAAGTGACGAGATTATCCGAGAGTGCGTCGATTTTTAAGACTCGCTCTGGATGATCAATAAAAATATTCATTATTTTATTTGGGGTTATAAATTGGCATGTTGCAAGGTTTAAAACAGCGTTTATTTTTCTAATTATATCAACGCCTATAATACCTGTATATTTTGGGTCGAATTCGTATAACAAAAATTCATGATTTACTTCTTCGCCCAATGGTTTCAAAGGAGAATGGGCACTTTTGTATGAGTTGCGTCCCCAGAGTGTATCAAGTTGTTATATATGTCATTCCAAAGGTCATGATAATAGCTTCATTTTATTGTATGACACCAACAATGAGTTGCGTGCAGGGAAAGAATTAGGAAGCATTTAATTTCATTAATCCAGTGAAAGTCTGAATAAAATGAAAATAATCTTTCATTCAATTAAACTCTTACAAGTACTTTTGAATCGTCATATGCGACTACCACTGGCTCGGAATGCCTTTCCCACCGAGAAGAATCAGCAAGAAACTCGGCGGTTGCTCTTTTAAAGATTTGATATACAATATTATGCCATAATTATCTATATAAAAAAGTAATTGCAGTCCCGCTAAAACAGTGTTATACGTTTTTACATTTATTACGGTTTTTTTTAAACAAAGAATATTATATTACTTTTAGTTTGGCCTATATTTGGGTGCTAGCATACCGTGCGGTGCGTACCTACTCGTACGGTGCCGGGGCGGGCTGGTGGGGGACGGCGTCGGCGGCGTATTGTTACTTGTTGCAGCAAGAAACTCGGTGGTTGCTCTTTTAAAGATTTGATATATATACAATATTACGCCATAATTATATAAAAAAAGTAATCGCTGTCCCGCTAAAACAGTTTTATACGTTTTTACATTTATTACGTTTTTTTTAACAAAGAAATTATTACTTTTAGTTTGGGTTATATTTGGGTGCTACCGTGCGGTGCGTACCTATTCGTACGGTGCCGGGGCAGGCTGGTGGGGGACGTTATTTGTGTTGGTGTTGTTATTTGTTGTGACTTGTCCCTGTAGTCGGTTACGAACGCGGCGCGTATACGCACACACATTTTGCTCTTTCGGATTCATACTTTTTTTTGTATTTTTGACCTTTGCACGTTTAAAGACTTGAGTTTCTACTTACACTTTGCTTGTGGCTAGTTTTTATCGACCTGATTCCCGCGACTTCGTCCACGTGAAATTAGGTTTTTTTAAAAATCCCGTAGGAACTTTCCGGGATAAAAGTAGCGTATGTCATTCTCCAGGTCTTTATCTATACCCATGCAAAAAATCACGTCAATCCGTTGCACCGTAGCAACGCGATTGAAGGACAAACAAACACACTTTCGTATTTATAATAAGGGTACTGATTGCAGGAGGATTGGATACGTTGTTAAGATGGCAGAACTTGTGAATTATTGTTATCATCCACATTGTGTTAGATGTGGCTGTTCCCTGGCTTGACAGCGAGAACGCCACCGGCTCAGTAGACAAGATTTTGAGGCAAGACCTGGATTTGTAGAATATGTATGGATCAGTTACGTATACAACAAGTAAGTTCATATTTTATTTTACAATGTCAAAGCACATATCACTTTGCACTTTTATTTATGTTATGTTATTAAAAAAAACGTAATAAATGTAAACACGTATAAATCTGTTTTAGCGGGACTGCAATTACTTTTTTATATAATTATGGCATAATATTGTACATAATATATCAAATCTTTAAAAGAGCAACCGCCGAGTAACTTGCTGATTCTTCTCGGTGGGAAAGGCATCCCGAGCCAGTGGTAGATGCATATGATGATTCAAAAGTACTTGTAAGAGTTTAATTGAATAAAATATATTTTTATTTTATTCAGACTTTCACTGGATTAATGAAATTAAATGCATCCTAATTCTTTCCCTGCACGCAACTCATTGTTAGTGTCATACAATAAAATGAAGCTATTATCATGACCTTTGAAATGACATATATCACAACTTGATACACCACTGGGGACGAAACCGCCCATTCTCCTTTAAATCAATTGCACCGCTATGCCTGGTCGTATTATGCGCTGTCGTAATTGTAAAGTCTACATTTTTAATTTTAGACGAGTAATCTTTATATTTATTTACAAAAGAAGGCTTTATTAACGATCGTGTACTACCTGTGTCAATTAGAAATTTTCCTCCCCATTCATTTATTACTAAATAAGGCAGGTAGTCTTTATCGAACGAATTTAATTTTAGCCTAATTCCTGGCTTCCTGCTTCTTCTTGAAAAAAATCTTCTGATTCTTCATTTTCAAATTCGAAATTTTCCGAAATTATATTATTTAATTCTGCCCTATTAAACGGCCTATTCGATTGGCTCCTATTGGATTTTTTACCTACAGTCCTCATACTAACATCGTTATCTACTTGTCGAGTTTGCTGCTGTGGCGGGAACATTCTTCGCCACTGCTCGGGTGTAGGTCGCGGTATATTTGCCCAATGATTATTATTATTATTATTATTATTTTGCACCAATAATTGCTGATTACTATCCCTATTGTTTACAGGAATATTTTGATTCGTATTACTTTGCCATAAGGGCCTAATTGGATTTTGACTTAATTGGAATGGTTTTTCGTTCCAGTTGGATTTTTGGGGAAAATAAAAAAATATGTAATGTACTATGTTCAGCAGATCTGATTAACCTATCTGTTGCTATATCTAAGTTTTTACACAGTTGGTCAATACAGACGTTTTCTAATATTGTTTGGGCCTGAATCTTAGCTTTATTTTTTGCCGCATAGAGTAAATTTTTAATTTTATCCGCGAATTGCAGTTGTGATTCGCTAAATGAACGTTTTATCCGCGTTATTTCGGAAATAATTTGTTCGAGTGATCTATTGTCACCGAATTTTAATTTTAATGCATGTACTAATTCTTCAATAGTGCCATTTGGCACATGAGCCACTGCTTTTATTGCTTCTCCCCTTAATTTGCTTTTTAAAATAATGGGGAATAGGGCTCTGGCATCCGTATCCGCAGCCCTAAGTAAAACAGTGACCTGTTCTATAAAAAAATCAAGCGTGTCCCGGTCGCCGTCGTATTTCGGCAAATATTTCTCGATCGTTGCGTGATTAAGAGCCATTTTGAAATTCAAAAACGGTAATACACACAATACAATATAAAAGAAAAGGAGCAGAAAATAAGGAAAGGACACTTACAGGGCAGCCAGAAGAAGAACTGCTGTTTTCATGGGGTTGGTCCTCCGCTTCTTTGGTCGAACTTCGCTTCTTGTAGCCCGCCGTGAAGAAGTGGTTACCGCTGTCACCAGTTAAGGTGTGCTGTCACCAGGCTGCAGTCGCGCCGTCCTCAGGTGTGAGACCGCCGCCGCCAGCCAATGTTATTTTGCAGTGAAGCCGGATGGAATAAAAGTCTTCTTGCGATGAGATTCGATTTATTGATTACTTTTACAATTAAATTAATTATGACTCTAATTACTTTATATAAAATTGATTCGCGGTTAATTACGATTGCGAGAGGTGAAGCGAGTTAGAGCTTCAGCGCGACGCGACTCGTAGACTTAGTAGTACCGGAATGCCCGCTGTTCCCGAGGGATGGAGTATTTATACATCGCGTCGCTTGGTCGACTCGTGGGAGCGACTGCCGCGTGGGAGCAAGCTTCAGTCACGTAGGCCAGACCTACTGGAAAGCTTCTATCATCACTAATGGATATCTGCATTCTTGGTTATCAGTGCATTTTGGAGTTTTGGCGTTTTTGCACCGTCGCGCCGACGTAATTAAGATATGACTTCGAGATACGTTCCATGTTCGTAATAGTTTCCCAAAAGTCTTTTTATCTTCTAAAAGCTTTTAAAACGTTTTTGCTGGATTGCGTTTGTTTATTCCTTCACTAGTTGTGAGGTCTGGGTTCTTGACTGTAAGAAGAATCAGATAGAGATTTGTGCGATTTCCCTTCATGCTTATGCTTTATGCTCTAGGCTTAGGACTAGCAGAAAAGTTTTGTTTACGGTTTCGCGTAAAACTTTTCTGGCGCATTTAAAAATCGCTTTACCTGTTCGTGAATTTACCTGTTATGTGGCTTCGCCTTACCAACAGATAGCGCCGTGTTCTTGCTCAGTCTATCAGGTTCAAATAACACCAAGTTCACTGATTTATTACGGATTTATTACAGTTATATAAAATTTAATAAATACTGTGACAACTGATAAGGAAGGACTTAATACTACGTCGGGCGGGAAACAACTGAGACTGCTCACGCTATTTCTTACAATATATGCCTTGCGTGGCGAAATGCTGGCGTAAGCAGTCCCCCTACATCACTCCGCCCTAAATTTTTATGTCCTTAAAAATTAACAAAATGTAAAATAAAAAACAATAATTAACAAAAAAAAACTCTCCTTTGTGCCAACCCTAACAATGACTCCGATCCGCTTACTCTACAAATTATAATCTACGCGTGACACCTGTTTACATTGTTTCTTAGTTCGTTAACCTTTCTTATTACATAAGTGTCTTGTGATGCAAAATAATATTCGCGGATCGGGGCCATTTCACAATACTTATTTTCCAATACTTATTTCAGAATGCTTATTCATTAACCTACTTAAATCTAACGGGCATTCTGCTTATTCGGCCACTCCGCATTGTTCGCGGCGCCAACATGTCGCCGTTGCACTTTTCGCTACTCGGCACATTCTCGTTCTGAACAACTACTTTTTTACCCGGCGTTTGTCGCGGATTTTCGCCATCCAGGACAAAGGCCGGTTTCAACCTGTCTATCGATACAAGTGTCTGCCTGTTTGGTAACTGTACTACATAGGCTTTCTCCAACCGCCTTATGACGTCATAGGGACCGTCGTAAGGTGGTTGTAGACATTTTCGCATTACCTCTTTTCTTATGAATACCTTCTTACAATCCTTTAAATCTGGGTGCACAAAAATAGTCCTAGAGTCTCTCTGTGTCTCGGGTTTCGGTCTTAAATTACTAATTACCTGTTTCAACTGCGTTAGGTACTCCTCACCGTCTGTTATCTTACTATCCGATGGTTCAAAAAATTCTCCAGGGAACCTCAGAGTTCGCCCAAAGGTTAATTCCGCGGCACTTACCCCTGTGTCGCTGCGCGGCGCTGCCCGCAGCCCCATCATAACGGTGTGCATTTCATCGACCCACGACCTATTGTCCTTTAATCTCGCCATTAAGGCGGCCTTCAGACTACGATGCCATCGTTCTATTGCTCCATTACTCTGTGGGTGGTACGCTGTCGTCCTAAACTTATGAACGCCTAAATAATTCATTAAATGCCTAAAGATACTGCTTTCAAATTGCTTTCCTTGATCTGATGTCAGATTAATGAAACACCCGTGTCTAGTAATCCATCCTTCATACACTAGTTTTGCTACCGTCTTCGCACAAATATCTTTAATCGGCAACGCTTCCGGCCAACCTGTTTCTCTATCGATCATTGTAAGGCAATACCTATATCCTTCCTCTGAAATAGTGAATGGACCTGTAATGTCGATATGCACATGGCACATTCTATCTACCTTCGCGAATTGTCCTAGCGGTGCCATAGTGTGTCTGTGAACCTTAGCTCGCTGACATTCTATGCACGACTTAGCCCAAATGCCTATATCTTTATTCATCCCTGGCCAATAATAATTATTAGTTACCATTTTCCTTGTTGTTCTAATGCCAGGATGACTAAGGTTATGTATTGCTTCGTATGCGGTACGCCTAAACTGCTCCGGTAGGTATGGCCTGGCCTTATCGCCTCGCAAGTTACAAACAATCGGTTTAGGTACGCTTGGCAAGTCTATTTTTATTAGTCTCGTATTACCGTTTCTTGCTCCTAGCAATTCAGCGAGCAGCTTATCTTTCGCTTGCGCGTTAGCTACTTCTGCGTCCGCGGGCGCATTCTCTTCACCTTTCATATATCGTATATCCGTCGTAAACTCACTTATAAATAACAACTGACGTGTTCTTCGCGGCGTTTCTTTGCTACTACCTTGCGTTTTTATAACACAAACATTAATGGCCTATGATCTGTATACAAAACAAGATCCCTGCCTTCAAACATGTTCCTAAAATATTGCACTGACAAATAAAGCGCAAGTAACTCCCTGTCGTAGGTACTTTTGTTGCGTGTCAGTCAATCTCTTCGAAAAATAACCTAACGGAACCCACTCATTATTTACTCTCTGTTGCAACGTACCTCCAACGCACTTATTTGATGCGTCTGCCATTATGGCGAGCGCCTGACCTGAAATCGGATACGCTAACAACGCGGCGTTTTGCAAACTCAACTTGCATTGTTCGAACGCTTGGATGGCATTTTCTGTCCACACTATACTACTTTTGTCACGTTTCTTTGCCCCGTGAAGATACTTATTTAACTCTGCCTGATATTCAGCTGCCTGACGCAAATGACTTCTATAGAAGTTTACCATGCCTAAAAATCTACGCAGTTCTTCTACTGTTTTCGGTTTGGGAAAGTCTACAATGGCTTGGACCTTACTTGGTAACGGCCTTAAGCCACTGGATGAGACCTCATGACCCAGAAACTCAACTTTATCCTGCGAAAACGCGCATTTTGCCAAGTTAATAGTTAATCCTACTTTCTGTAATCTTTCAAAAACGGCCTCCAAATGCTTTTCGTGTAGAGTGCTATTCTCACTAGCTACTATCAAATCGTCTAGATACGAAAACACAAATTCCGGCTTATAAGACTCATATTCCGGGTTATTTTGTCGGAAATTCGCCTCTAAATCCTGTAAAACACAACTATTCATAAAACGTTGAAATGTCTGCGCTGCGTTCCTTAGACCAAAAGACATATATGGCCATTCGAATAAGCCAAAAGCTGTAATTATTGCAGTTTTCTCTACGTCCTCCTCAGCAATCGGGATAAAATGATACGCCCTGTTAATGTCGATTCGACTAAACACTTTTTTATCGGCTAAAATAAAAGTAAAATCCCTTATGTGAGGAATTGGGTATCTATCGGGTTTCGTAATCGCGTTCAGCGCTCTATAGTCTCCACACGGCCTTATATTCCCATCTTTTTTAGGTACTACGTGTAGAGGGCTCGCCCACGCACTCTTAGACGGGCGGCAAATACCCATTTCCTGCATAAGGCTTCTTAAGATCTTACCTTTTTAAATCGGTCCGGCGGCAGCGGCCTCGCGCGCGCATTCACCGGGGGACCCGTCGTCTCGACGTGGTGTCTTACGCTGTGACGTGGTGGTTTTTTGAACGTCGCTGGCTTAGTTAACTCAGGGTACCTACTTAGGAGGGAATAACATGGATGAGACTCGGCTATGGTAAAAATTGACGTATGCTCCGAGTTCACTATAGTAGAAATTACATACATATTCGTTTCTTGGTCTAACAATCTTTTGTTCCTTAAATCTACTAACAAATTATACTTAGACAAAAAATCTGCCCCTAAGATGGGTTGTATCACGTCGGCTAATACAAAAGTCCATCTAAAGGCACGACGCAATCCTAAAGAACAAAGGCGAGCTTCAAACAAAATTTTACCTTGAATGCGTCTATGTACGAAAAAATATTAATACCACAGGGGGTCCATTACTTAAACATAATCACCAAGATTTTTCATTTCAGGATCCACCAAAAAAAATATATTAATATTTTTATATTTTGAGATTATGAAAGTAACGTAGTGGTTACATACTCTTTGGTTGGTAGTATATGCAAGATTGATGCATTAATATTATCAAGTAAAAACACTTAACAGTTGTGTGCCCAACTCGTGAGTCAGAGACTCTGACAAGTGACATTTGCAACTGCAAATGCACGAATCACGCGCATGCGCACAAAGAGTAGCAAACGAGCACAGCTAAGATACTTACCTACTAAACAATGGTCCTTTACATGCCATTGGCATTAGCATTGTCTATAAAAGATCTTTTTCAGTATTTAGCATGATGTACCAGTCTGTGATTATAGTTTAGTTGTTATGCACGTAAACAGTTCCGATTTGACAATGGAACCAAGATCCCTATTAATTACGGATAGTTGGTAACTACCTCTTTCTTCTAGAAAGGCAATATGCAACCAATCCGGAGCAAGGCTCTCATATTTTGATAGAGCCAAAACACACGAGATAATCAGAGAGGAAGCTTGTGATTAACTAACGATAAACTAGAAACTGGAAAAAAACTGCGAATACAACTGAAATACAAGTCTTGAAGTTGTTATTTAATTTGTAGGTATTTAAATTCCTTTTAACCCAATTTTTACATTGTTTTATCCTGTAAGGTTTTATCGTATTCAGATGCATATGCTATCTCTATGTTCAGATGACATTCCAATAATCTATTAAATTTTTTTTTTTTTTTTTTTTTTTTTTTTTTTTTTTTTTATACAATAAAACTTAAAGCTAGCCTTATCTAATTACTATATAAATCATGAACGCGTGGAATGGTGCCAAGAATACTGGCTGCATTTCCGCGCTGGACAGCCAGGCTGATCCGCTGCGCAAAAAATGAGCCAGCCCTTCTGTCACCAGTTGAGGCTATTAATCGCGGTGAAATGTCTCGTAAAAAATTTTTAGCACTAAGACTCCATGGCCCCAGGGTCTCCACGGCAAACGGCACAAAAATGTAACTCTCTATAAGAGAGGCATACTTGCGCCGCTTGCCGTTTTCAGCTGTTTCTGCTGCGGCTCCCGGTCTTGATGCTGTCTTCCTGATATGACACGGGGCCAATGTGTCAACGCAAGTTGCGTCCCACATTAGCGCCCGTCCCCGTTCCCAGGGAACCAGCGTCAATCCATCAGGTCTCTTGCCATCATCCCGACTAATCCCTGCCGGCTCAATGAGCGCAGGAATATTTATGGTGGCAAGAGCTCTTTTAATTGTATCGTTAAGAGAGCCATGCCTAAACAGCCTACCGGAGCTCCTTTGGCAAGAGAGTCCGTGGATTCCAAATTTATCAACCTCTTTTCCACACGGACATCTGTGCTGATGGCACAGTGGTGTTCCCAATCTGAGACCTAGAGCCACACGAAAACTTTCGTTATCTAAAAGTGTGCCGAGATTTTTTGATGGCAAGGCATGCAGCCAATACCCAGATTCCTTTTCGGATAATGCTAGAAGCCTGGCACGATCTCTGTCACTTGTAAGATTTTGAACCAAATTCGTATGTGTCAGTTGAACCAATGGCAAATCCCAAAGTTTTTGTGTTAAAAAAAATTAAAAGTTTTTATTCTTCTATTAAAAATCAGATATAAAACCTTTTTCATTTATTCTGCTTTTAATATAAACCCTCATTTAAAACAACAGCGATTATAAATACTTGTCAAGACTTTGTCAAGATGGCAATGGCAATAAGTGTTGCCATTCATTTTATTTTAATTACGACTTACAATATCAATCAATCAGCCTATTTGCGTCCACTGCTGGACATAGGCCTTCCCAAGAGCACGCCACCACACACGATCCCCACCACACACGATCCTTTGTGTGTTGGCGTTGTTCATTGAGAGTATTGCCCATACTGACCACGCTGGGCATGCGGGTTGGTCAGCGCAGGGCTAGGCTTTTCGCATCAAAGACGCTGCTGCCCGTCCCCGATCTGTGATATTTAAAGCCTAGCTGTTTGGAATGGATATACCGCCATTCTTCGGTCGTCATATCCTCGTTTGCTAATTGGCAGGGGGCACCACGTGCAGGTGAGGTTGACAATTGGGGCGCTAAGATGAAGTTGCGCCCCCTTACCCCCCTCTTACTTACAATATACACTACACTTACTTACAATACAATATACACATGACTTACAATATATAAGTTGTTTAATAGCTCTTGGATAATGCTCTATAAGTATAAAGAAAAGAAAATATTCAACTTTTTAGACGTCCAGTAAACTCAACACTAATAGTACCTACGCGGCAGAAAATAATGTACATCGACCTTTAGAAAGAGGTAGCGGTTTTGTAGAGCATCGCCTCTGTCGTTAAGACTGACAAAACGTCACATAGGTATGAGTGACAGAAACAACGCTCTACAAAACCGAAATCTCATTCTAAAGTTTGATGTACATTATTTTCTGCAGCGTACCTACTGTAAATAAGCGCGGATGTAAGTGCGATGGTTTGGTATCTAACAAGTCTAGGTATGCACTATAGTTTTGTATCGGACATTGTGTAGAGATGTTCTGGTAAAATTAAGTTGATGCATTTAGGGAATATACCTAACCATAATATTATAAATGCGAAACGGGACTACGGATTGATGTAATTTTTTGCATGATTATAGTTACACTAGAGCCTAGAGCCGTAAAGCAAGTTTAAGCGCAGACAAATAAACTGTTCCCATTAACCAACCATTACAAACCAACTATTACATCAAAAATTGTTGTAACGAACCCTCAATAATTATTCTTTCCTTGAGCCACGTGAGGGCGAAGCTGCGGGTAATAGTTAGCACAATAATAAATATAGTTTGTAAGCATTGATTTATAAACGGTTTTATTTATTACTTAATAATAACGAAATACCAATTTTAAAGGTAACTTTTTCTAGAGTGGCAACTCTGGTAATGTTTTGTCATTATAACCAACACCGGATATGAATTTAATCAAATAATAATTTATTAATTTAATAATTTAATCTACGATAAAGTCTTACAAAACTAATTTTGTATAAAAACTAACCAATTAAATTACTAAGTTTTGCATAGGTCACATTTCTAGACGCTTCCTAAAACATTCAGGTAATCCCACGCCGATGTTCTTTAGCACTAAGGTCTTTGTTCCGTAAGTACGTATCTCACTGCCATTCGCGGCATAAAGTCTATATTTACTATTCACTGAACTATCACACACAGATTTATAAGTTTTAGGCAGCACTGAAATGTTTGCTCCTGTATCGATCAAATATCGCATGCCATTGTCCTTATCTGTAACGCATAATCGGTGGTTCCCCAAGTCGACGCAGGTACCCACCGGTTCAACCTGCATCTCCATTAGTTTTCCGGATTTTTCTTCCAACTGCACGGCTGTTCGCAGCGGTTAGCTCTCTGCCTATATTTATAATGATGCACGCAGAGCCAGTCCGGGCTATCCGGGGTACGCCTGGACTTGCTGTATTCTCCCCCACGGGAACGCGAACGGCCACGGAACCCTCCGCGACCTCGCCTGCCTCGCCAGCTGTGTCTGCACCTGTCCATCTGGTCCAACCGCGCGGTGATTTTGGCTAACTGCGCCGCCATCGACGATGTTCCAGGTGTCTCTTCCCTCGCTGACACTTCTGCAACCGGTTGCGACTTCATGCTCTCCATCACCTTGTCTGCTATGACGGCCAACCGGTCCAAGTCTTTGGCCTCCGTTGCAGCCAGCACGCCTCGTGCTGCAGCTGGTAGCAGCTTCTGCCACAGTACGCTTAGGGTATCGTCGCTAATTTTACCCCTGGCCAGATCCTGCATCTTCCTGAGTAGATGGCTGGGTTTTGATCGCCCAGCTCCATTTCCCCGATGAGCTTCTGTATCTGGCGGATCGCCGACTCCTCGTACATGCCTAGCAAACTTTCCTTGAGCGCCTCGTACTTACGTTCCTCCGGCGGATTGACCAGGATGTCCGTCACCTGCTGAATAACCTCTTTGCCCAACTTGGATACCACGAGGTTAAACTTAGACGTGTCTCCTTGCTTCTGTGGTGCCAGTATAGCCTCGAGCTGGATAAACCATACTCTGGGTTGGTCGGTCCAAAATTCTGGGATCTTCGATGCGAGAGATATAGACGCCAGACTTGCGCCTTCCAGCTTCACCACCGTTGTTTGTTGTTGTGCCATCGTACAGGTCGTTGCAAAAGTATACCGTCCTTTTTTCTGACTGATAAGGAAGGACTTAATACTACGGCGGGCGAGGAACAACTGAGACTGCTCACGCTATTTCTTGCGCATATATTGTAAGCTGATAGCATCACATTTGCTTATAGCATCACATTTAAGTGGATCTCTTGAATCGAAAAAGTGAATTTTTCCATTTAAAATAAAATTAATATCTTTGCACCAGTTATTTATAAAAAATATGACAGTTTCCTTGGTCAAAAAATTAATAATTTTGTCTCTATGTGAGCTACATGATATAAAGTTAAAATTTTTATTCGATAATAGTATTACTTTTACGTATTCTTGTATTTTATTTTTATTACTTCTGTTTTTCAAAATTTCAATTACGTGATTTCGATCTCAGCGAAGCAATCAAAAATGTTTCTCGTTGGATAACATATCCATCCTTTGTCATTGTATTCGCTAATTTTAATATGTTTATGAAAAGCCTCCAGGTTCCTTACTTTTAAACACTTCAATGCATTCAGGACAACCTTTGAAAACTTTTATTTGCACATTTGTCACAAGCCATCCACTGCAATATGCTACTGCCGCACACCTCTCTACATCTGTCGGAGATTTGCCTTCAATTAGTTTATTTGTATTTATATTTTTAATGTTCAAATCATTAAAATCTATTTCTATGTTTTCTGTATTTTCTTCGTTACTCTTTTCGCTACTTTTTATAAGATTTTTTAAATTGTTTAGGCAAAAGTCCCCATCATTTTCACAATTTGCCCCGACAGAATGAGGAGATGTTAAATTATTTACCATTAACGTCTTACATGCTGCTTGAAACCCATATGCATTTGGCATATTGTTTGAATGGCCCTGTGCGATGAGGCGATGCTCTACAAAACCGCTACCTCTTTCTAAAGGTCGATGTACATTATTTTCTGCCGCGTAGGTACTGTATATTAGTGTTGAGTTTACTGGACGTCTAAAAAGTTGAATATTTTCTTTTCTTTCTTTTATTTCTAGAGCATTATCCAAGAGCTATTAAACAACTTATATATTGTAAGTCTTAATTAAAATAAAATTAATGGCAACACTTATTGCCATTGCCATCTTGACAAGTATTTATAATCGCTGTTGTTTTAAATGAGGGTTTATATTAAAAGAAGAATAAATGAAAAAGGTTTTTATATCTGATTTTTAATAGAAGAATAAAAACTTAGATGAATGACTACCTGGATGGATACTAAGCTCCAAATGCGTGTCAATTCATTTATGTGTGCGTGCGTCATCTTGTCACTGTGTGCACCCATCTACGGTTGGGACGACGAATTTTTTAAGGATATCGATATTACAGCTAAATTAATTCTCTATGTTCAGATGACGGAACACTTTCATTAAAAAACAGTAAATTTCTTCGAATATTTTTTATTTATAAATGCGAAAGTGTGTTTGTCCTTCCTTCACGCCCTAACTAAACAACCAATCGACTTGATTTTTGGCATAGATATATTTGAGAGGACGGAGAAGTAACAAAGGAAAGGTACTAATCCTCACGGACGAAGTCGCGGGCATCATCAGCTAGTACTTAGTATAAAAGGAAACACATTTTAATTAATTCAAATTTATTGGTTCTACTTCCCACCGCTTCAAATGTAGGTAGATAAGAAATGTGACTTTTAGGATCTTCTTTATACGTGAAACAAATCAGATCTAAGTTAAGATCAGCTGGCATATTATAGCTGCTCGATACTCTCTAGGATAGGATTTCCACACGCCACGGTCTTGCGCCAACACCATCCGACTCCCTGCGACTCTCTTTACAATCTGTTAAATGTGTGGCATTTCTAATTTCAGGACATTTTGGAAATCTACAAAAGTATGCAAATATTATAAAAACGATAAATTTGATTTTATCGATAATGTATGTACACACATCACTACAAATGAGGCCTAAAAAGAATGCATTAAATAAATATTAAATTACGCTATGAAACGTGATTTTGTTACTTTGTCACGGGATGATTACACTTATAATATGCAAATCTTTAATTTTCAGCGATTTTCGGAGTAAAAATCGCGGTTGGTAGCGACGAAATAATTATAAAGACTGACCCGTGAAAATACAATTCTGGAACTTTTACGCCTCCTTTCGTAGATCTGGATGCACAAAATACAGCTTCACACATTTTGTTTCCACTTTTTAGTGTAATTTTGACCCTGATTTATCTGATTTTTAAATATTTGGTAAAAATGTTGCATCAAACCCCAATGTTTTGTCTGCTTAAGGGGGCACCTGTCAACTATACTGGTCACTATTTTCACCGATAGAGCGACGCGCTTTTACACGAATGGAGGTTTCCTGAAAAAGACGGAGATAACAATACCTCTTTGACACATAGATGTACAAGAGCGGCAACAGTCAACACGTTATGGTTACCTCTATGTATACTATCTCTATGAATAAAAACTTGGGATTTTTAATAGATTATTGGAATGTTATCTGAACATAGAGATAGCATATGCATCTGAATGAGATAAAACCTTAAAGGATAAAACATGGTAAAAATTGGGTTAAAAGGAAATTATACTTACAAATTAAATAACAACTTCAAGACTTGTATTTCAGTTGTATTCGCAGTTTTTTTCCAGTTTCTAGTGTATCTTTAATCACAAGTTTCCTTTCTGGTCTATATCTACTCGTGTGTTTTGGCTCTATCAAAATATGAGAGCCTTGCTCCGGATTGGTTGCATATTGCCTTTCTAGAAGAGGGAGTTACCAACTATCCGTGATTCATAGGGATCTTGGTTCCATTGTCAAATCGGAATTGTTTACGTTATAACAACTAAACTATAATCACAGACTAAGACTAGTACATCGTGTTAAATACTGAAAGAGATCTTTTATAGACAATGCTAATGACTATTACATATAAAGGACCATTGTTTAGTAGGTAAGTATCTTAGCTGTGTTCGTTTGCTACTCTTTGTGCGCATGCGCGTGATTCGTGCATTTGCAGTTGCAAATGTCACTTGTCAAAGTCTCTGACTCACGAATTGGGCACACAACTCTTAAGTGTTTTTACTTGATAATATTAATGCATCAATTTTGCATATACTACCAACCAAAGAGAATGCATCAATTTTGCATATACTACCAACCAAAGAGTATGTAACCACTACGTTACTTTCATAATCTCAAAATATAAAAATATTAATATCTTTTTTTGGATGAATCCTGAAATGAAAAATCTTGGTGATTATGTTTAAGTAATGGACCCCCTGTGGTATTAATATTTTTTCCTACATAGACGCATTCAAGATAAAATTTTGTATGATCTTTGCCGATATTCATTAAGAAAAAATAATCTGTTGATCTTTTTTTGCGTTCGCCTGAAAGTAACTATGTCAAGCTAAGTGGAGCAGCTATAATGCTTCAAGGCTTAACATAAATCCAATTAGATAAATTGCATTAGCATTGGTTGCCTCGTATATTATAACAAACAGCCAGTGGATCTCTGTGTAGGAAGTGCTCTGTTTGTTTTCAAAAGTTGAAAGACATTAAATTAAAATGCCCAAAGACGATCCCGAAACTGCAGCTCTTAAAAAAGAGTTGACGGACCTTATCGCAAAATGCAAGGTAGGTGTTTGTAAATCATAAATTCTTGGTTGTTATAGTAGTGATACTAGGATAATATATGCAAATTATAATAATAATAGTCAAGATTTTCATTTCCATCTTTACATTTTACAAAACATGAAGTTTTTGTAAAAAATGTGGTTACTTATTTATATTATACAAACTTCATATATGCCTTGTGGAAGACTGGGTTTATTTTTTTGCTCAAGATGTTTTTTCCATGTTGATGTAAAGGTCACTACTACCGGTCGGTTTTTATTTGAGTGTGATACAATTCAGTATATTCTAGCAATTTCTTGACCTCCTTGGGAATAACCATATCAACTTAAAGGTCACTACTACCGGTCGGTTTTTATTTGAGTGTGATCCAATTCAGTATGCTCTAGCTATTTCTTGACTCCCCTTGGGAATACTGGAGGCATGTATAAACAACCAGCTGATTTTGAATTGGGTATTGCTAGCTTTTGAATAGGTTAGATACATAGGAAATTTGTATTTGTGTACTTTGTGATTTGCTGATTAAAATAGGTATCTACCTGGATCATTCATCATCAATGCCCTTTTCATTGCTTTATTGACATCTTGTTTGAGTACGGTCACGAGAATGTGATTCTGTCTAAAAGCTTTATTTCGAACCTGTAGGACGCTGCTTTCGAAATTTCCTAGTCAATTGCTTCATTGACATCTTGTTTGAGTAAGATCACGAAAATTTGATTCTGTCTAAATGCTTTATTTTAAACCTTTACGACAGCGCTCTCGAAATTTTCTAGTAAATTGCTTCATTGGTATCTTGTTTGAGTAAGGCCACGAGATTCTTTCTAAAGTCTTTATTTAGACACTTTAGGGCCCTGTTTTCGAAATTCACTTGTAAATTTTTATGCTGCTGACCTAAAAGTTATTCCTTAAAAAATTAGATGATGTTCACGACTTCGTCTGGGTGAATTTAGCTTTTGTTGGTAAGCTTTGCTTTAGGACACTGTTGCGGCGTTTGACCTGGGGTCAGCCACTGCATTTTCCGCTTACGATTATCGTAAAGAATCCATTTTTCATCACATGTCACAATTCGATCCAATATTCCTTCATTTCTGTATCGATTCAACAAGGCAACGCAAGTTTCAACACGCGTTTCTTTCTGCAGATCAGTCAAATCATGAGGCACCCATTTTTCATATTTTTTTATTTTATTGATTTGACGCTAATGAGTCAATATTGTTGGTAAGGTAACGTTAAACCATGCCGCTAATTCCTGGGTAGTTTGGCTCGGATCGGCTTCCACCATCTCTTTCAAATCATTGTTATTCACCTGTGTGGGCGGTCTTCCACGTGGTTCGTTCTTCAAATCGAAGTTTCCATCACGAAAGCGTTTAAACCAAAATAGCACAGTGCGTTCATTAGCAGTCCCCTCTCCAAACGCAACATTAATATTGCGAGCTGGTTCTGCCGCGTTAGTTCCGCGTCGGAATTCGTATTCAAAAATCACACGAATTTTCGAAGTATCCATCTTTATTGTCTAAGCTGAATAAAAAAAGCAACTGAAAATTGATAATCGAATGTTGCACATTTTTTTAAAGAAGAACTAACCGAACCGTATGAAAAAAGTTTCACTCAAAAATCTCAAACCATGAAGGTTCTATGTCAATTCGAAGTACCTATTACAATAAAACGGCAATTTCATACTTTAACCCCTATTATTATTGTGAGGAGATTACACATGATAGAGTATCATCTTTCTTAACCTAGTGCCAACTCTTGGCACTTGGCGAGTTTTTCACTAGGTATCAAACATCATCTACATAAGTGCTGCGCTGCTCAAGTTCAAACTCAATGGCTTTGCGGTAAGCGTCGTTTGCTTCTGCTTGTTGCGACGAGATAGGCCTCTCGATTGAAACTCAAGGTTTCTCTGACGACGAGCGTATAGTATCAATGCTGATCATCTTTCTAAACCTAGTGCCAACTTATATCAGCTTGGCAAGTTTTTCACTAGGTATCAAACATCATCTACATAAGTGATGCGCTGCTCAAGTTCGTGTTCGATGGCTTTGCGGTAAGGTAAATAAAATTTACATATATTATATTTGTTAAAAAATTTAAGGTGCTCTTGCGAAGCTTCGCTGTTTTTTTATGTTACTTTTTGTAAAAAGTAGACCAGTTAGTGTTTCTGTGGAAAGTCTGTTTCTTAAATGGTTTCTTGTTTGTTTATTAGATTCTGCATGCTTATCCAAAACCCTTTTATATCCACCACATCTCAAGTCAAATTTACATGAACTGCAATAAAAATAGTAATGCCATTTGGTGCTTCGTTTAACCCAACCTGAATGAAACCCATACTTTTTGTCTTTGTCCCACAACTTTTAGTACTTTTGTTCGCAATGCAGGTTTCTTGCTTTTTACTCGTAGTGGGAGTAGCAACATTCGGTTATGTTTCTATGCTACATAGATTACAAACTAAGGAATATATTGGTTGTAAACAATCGTCACCCAACTAAATAAAATGATAACTAGCACGGGTAATGTGTTTTGCCCCTAGATGATGCCCCCATTTACATCGGTCAAGTTAGTCAGTAAAGTCAGTTGTATCAGCGTTTTCGAAATTCATCCCCTACCCCTTTGCGTAATGCAGGTACGGGTGCGGGATATTTTCTGAGATGTTGCTGATGAGAAATTCCATTTCACCATCCCAAAAGACTCTTTTCTTTTCTAATTTATTTTCGTAATTGCAGGCGGAACAAGAAAAGGTGGCCGACACGAAGCTCGCAGAGAAATGTGGAGATATGGGTGACGTTCAAAAGATACGTTTCGTGTCTAAGAAAACTTTGAAAGGACACATCAATAAAGTTAACTCTGTACATTACAGCGGTGATTCTAGGTAACAACAAAAAGATATTTGACAGAGCTAGGTTTTTTATTTTTAGGGTTCCGTACCTCAAAAGGAAAAACGGAACCTTTATAGGATCACTTTCTTGTCTGTCTGTCGGTCTGTCCAGAAACCTACAGGGTACTTCCCGTTGACCTAGAATCATGAAATTTGGCAGATAGATAGGTCTTGTAGCAGACATTCGGGAAAAAATCTGAAAATCGTGAATCACACAAAAAAAATTAAATTGTGGTCATGAACTAATAATGAGTATTTTCAATTTTCGAAGTAAGATAACTAAGTAGGTATATCAAGTGGGGTATCATATGAAAGGTCTTCACCTGTTCATTCCAAAACAGATTTTTATCTATTTTTATGAATCATAGTTTTTGAATTATCGTGCAAAATGTCGAAAAAATACGACTGTAGTACGGAACCCTCGTTCCGGACTCGCACTTCGAAGAATATCTATCTTCATTCATTTTTGTATACACCGTAGCAGAGTCTAAGTTGAATGGAAGCTTTATTATAACTTACCCAACTTAAGGAATTTTTTGTTAGCACTTAGCAGTTTGATCGTTTCAGGCACTGTGTGACGGGCTCCTTGGACGGTAAACTTATAATCTGGGATACATGGAGCGGCAACAAGGTGCAAGTAATACCTTTACGCTCCGCTTGGGTCATGAGCGTCGCATTCGCCCCTTCGGGAAATTTTGTTGGTACGAGTAAATGTTTTCTTGTTTTGTGTTGCAAACTGTTGGAAATATTTTAATAGGCAAAATCTCACAAATAGTTTAACATCATCAATGATTCGTTTCTGGCTCCTTGGCCTCCCCCGACAAGTATGTATCGTTTTGACAGATTTACGTTTCGTTTTGACAGATTTACGTTTCGTCTAATTTTTGTTCCAACATTGTCACAGTTCACTCCATATACATTTACTCTTTGGTTCACTCTGACAGCATGTCACTTTGTTATCTCAAACTTGCAAGTACGTGCAAAATAAGAGACATAGTTATTTTTGTAGTTATTTAATTTATTTAATAGGTTCATACAATAAGTACTGAAGAAAAGTATAACAATGGATTACATGGCAATTAACTTGCCTAATATTACAAGACGTAACTTATGGAATATACTAATAAATAAAATTATTGAGCGACAGGCTGATCGTATTAGGGAGATTTTAAAAATGAAACAGGTTTTAATACCCCCCGTAATATGAACACCCTGTTTATTTTTGCATAAAAATTGCAAATTGATGGTAGGTAATGATATTATGAGATTTCCTTGAACTGCTTGAGACAAAATTCCCCCTCTGATTTCGTAAATTTTAAAGATGCATTGAATAATGTTCCCGACAGTCTCTATATATAGAACTCTCATGCTGTCTCTCAACAAACCCTCCTCATGAGGTTCCAAGAACCATGAGGAGCTTTCAATGTCCCATCTGGAAATCTGACTATACGAACCTTTTTAGAAATGTCATTTGATATTTTCCTGGGTACTCATTTCTACACCAGTAGCAGTAATAACGATTTCTATAAGGAACCTGATCTAATTCAACAATATCATTTTCTTCAATCAACCAATACTGATCAATTAATCCCTTCTCTGGATTTTGATGAAGACGTATAACAGATCTTGAGATTTCTGATCCCTTATACGTACCCCAGAAATCCCAAGTACATAGTGTTTCAATCTCCTCTTTCCAAATTAAAAGTCCCCACTCAGCTCTGGAATCTTGATCCAACTTCCAGATTGTGACCGTAACGGGGAGCTGTTCTTCTTCTGTATCCACAATGGTTGAGCAGTCGGGAGGAATAGGGAATGAGTGATAAGTAATGGACGAGTTTTCTCTGAAGATATACATGTCAGATAAAGGTTTAATGGTCTCATTGGTAAGCTTGATCAGAATTCCAGACGGATAGGAGATGTGATCACTGACAATAATTTCAGGAAAGACAAATCCTAGCATAATCAAATTTACCGAAATCATGATTTTAATGTTGGCATCGGACGATAAAAGACTATTTAGAAAGCTTTTTGACAAAAAACCTATACTACAAACTTGAGTATTATTATTTTTATTTTTTTATATAAGAGAATTGATTAAGGATGAATATATGTACGGTTTAAGAACTTTGAATAAGAATGATAAGTAGAAAAGAATAATATTCGATAATCATTTTGATTTATTTCCAAACAGGACGATGTGAGGATCGATGTTGTGTTCGTCTATGAGACACATGTAACTTGTCTTCTAATTCAGACTCTCCTTTCTCAATAACTCTTTTACACAATTTTAATATTGAAGGAATAACAAGAGCTAAAATGATACTAATCCCAACAGAGGCTCCTAGATGAATTAGTATTGGAGGAAGCTGAGACCAAAATGTGATTGGGTCTGATTGTGCCGAAGTTGAAGTTTTATATTTTTGGAACTCTGCCTCCGACCCATATAACTCTGAATCACTATATACACTCTGTGTATGACTGAGATCACGTGATAAAACTTGGTATTGACCGCGGTGATTTTAGCTAAGGCAAACTGGCCTTCAAGCTGCGCGAACCAAAGTTTTGGTTTCTCAGGCCAAAACGATGGAGTTTTAACACCGATCCGGAAAAGTTTAGAGTCAGTCGCGTTTTCACTCGCGCACTGTGTGTCCGACATTATTTAAAATTTTACGTAAAAATATTTAAAATTAAAATTAATTTACGTAATTACATATTTAAACACAAAAATTAAAAATGTTGATTTAAAATTGTCGGAAAGTCACCAATATGTGGAGTACCGTATGGGTCTTAGGACTCCGTCAGATTGTAAATAATACCCAAGTTATGTACATTATTTTAATTTATCCACATTATATACAAAGTAAAAAGTTACACTAAAAAGTTTGTATTTACAGAATGATAATTATTTACACGGAACAGAAGTGTTCTATTTTATTATTTTTTATTATTATTTTATTATCCAGAAGATGGACGCAGCGACCGCACGGGAAGGTGAAATAGAACGACTGGACATGGGGAATGTGGGAAAAGCCCTTTTATAGCTTTCCCTAATTCACCCTACTCCCTTACGCTTAACCCAGTAATTACCGGTTAATACCGGCGGCAAGCGACCAAGAATAGGTATACAGGTGCAATTCTTGGAATTTCGTTTGTTGCGAATTATCATTGTTTAACAACAAACAGTTGCGCGACGTCCTAACGCGGTCTAAAAATCCCACAGTTAGTTGGTCCCCACAGATACATTGAACTTAAATAAAATAATCAACTGTACCAGAATTTAAAATACCATACACGAAGTTGTGTAAGTGAGCGTGTTACGCTCATCGTGTGTTACTACTCCGCTGTGATATAAATAACGAACTTTTTCTTACTTACCTACATTTAGTTCAGTATTGTAGATTGTTAATCATAATAATTAATAAGTACATAATTGTTATTTAGCTTTTTAGTATTATAGCACTAAATTAATGTGTTACGTGTAGGTACCTATCTACTGTCGACGGCATTGGTGTACGGAAAAACTTATGATATAAACTGTTTTTTCCTTACTGCCCGTTATGTTCTCAGCATGTGGCGGTATGGACAACATGTGCACGGTGTACGATGTGAATAATCGTGACGCGACGGGGTCGGCGAAGATGGTCCGCGAGCTGGCCGGCTACGAGGGCTTCCTTAGCAGTTGCCGATTCCTCGACGACACGCACATCCTCACCGGCTCCGGGGACATGAAGATGTAGAGGCTATATTCTTTATGATATCTTATGCTTTTTTATTGCACCATCGGTAAGTGGCTATGTCTAAGCTGGAACCGGGATAAATTGGTGTGGAAGCTTTATACGAAACGGTTTCTAAATAAAACCAACCAAAGGGAAGAGCAATCAGCGGACGCAAATGCACTGCCAGAGCGGTTACGCGGTCAGACGTTGATTGCTACATTTAGTTATTAACTATTTTATTTCACAATCTCTATTCAAAAAACGGAGGAAGTTTTCAATACGGTGCTTATTTTTTAGTTGCGTCTGGGACTTGGAGGCGGGCAAGAGGGAAGTGGAATTTGATGCACATGCGGGCGATGTCGTCACCATTTCTTTAGCTCCCGGTAAATCTTTTATAACTTTTCAAGTTAATTGACGTCATATTATGTGCGTTGTTAAAAGCAAGTCCAAGCTCTTCAGCGCAAGTTTTCAAAAACCGCACGCATGTCACCAAGCTTGTCCGAATTTTTTTCAATTAGATTATTTACAACGTCATTGCTTACAATGAGATCTAATGACCTGGCTACGAATTTAGGCTTAGCGGGAAGCGGTGCGGTGTCGGCAGGCGTTGACGTGTGTCACGTCACGTACCAGTAGCGTTTTGCGGCAGCGACTACGGTGAAGGTTTTTAATAAGACATGGCGTTATCCAAAGTGGCTCTTTTTATCTTCAAAGCAGTTCATATTAAAGACTAGCTTATGCTCGCGACTTGGTCCGCGTGGACTACACAAATTTCAAACCCCTATTTCATCCCCTTAGGGGTTGAAGTTTCAAAAATCCTTTCTTAGCGGATACCTACGTCATAATAGCTATCTGCATGCCAAAGGAGATTGCCCATTTTCTTAGGAGCTTTGGGCCCCCCCTAATGTCACCATGGTTTTAATTTTATTGTGTAGACAAATAATTACCTTTTTATATTCTGCAAACGATTTTCATTTATTCACCCTGGTTATAAAGAAATCTTATTTTTTATGTTGCTGATATTAAGGTTATATTTAACTAGCTTATGCTCGCGACTTCGTCCGCGTGGACTACACAAATTGCAAACCCCTATTTCACCCCCTTAGGAGTTGAATTTTCAAAAATCCTTTCTTAGCGGATGCCTAGGTCATAATAGCTATCTGCATGCCAAATTTTAGCCCGATCCGTCCAGTAGTTTGAGCTGTGCGTTGATAGATCAGTCAGTCAGTCAGTCAGTCACCTTTTCCTTTTATATATTTAGATTAATACTTCTTCAAAATAAATGGATAATTACGGTTCTAACAGTAATTGTGGATATTTTCAATAATAGAGTGAAAGAAAAGTCGTAATAAAACATAACCGTAAAAAAATAACACATTTTTTTATAATTTATGTTAAGTTTTGACACGACGCCACAAAAGAGGGCCCGTTCACGGGCGATCTCCTTTCAGCCCGATCCGTCCAGTAGTTTAAGCTGTGCGTTGATAGATCAGTCAGTCAGTCAGTCACGTTTTCCTTTTATATATTTAGATAAGTAAAATTCCATCACTTTTAAATACTTAAATAAAATCTTTACATATGAAAGTTAAAACATGCAATCAACATAATACCTACATGATTAGAATTACTCTACGCCATACTTGAAGATAATCTGAAATTATGTGTATAGATTTCAACAGTATAATTCAGTTTGAAGCCGAAAAAGTATTTCACCATATTTTGTTATATTACAAATTTACCTTCTACTTTAAAGTAATTAATACTCATTTCATAAATTATAATTAATCGATTACTGATTAGAGTTCGACAATTTACCTCAAACGCTTTTTACATAGTACACACTGTTAAATATTGGGACGGGAAGGCACCAGGAATAATCAAATAACAAAACAGGAACACCTACTTTGTCTCCGGCGCTGCACTTGTGGATGCACTAGGGTTTTAGACTTCTTCTTCTGTACTTGCAGTCACACACTCTCGAAACACTTGCTGGCCAGCGGATAGTCTTATTCGGATGTTTAGGTCACATTTTAGCCCAAAACTTGAACTTTTGTCGGAGCGGCGTGGGCTCGCGTTCGAGTGCGATTCGCCATCTTGTATATGTTTCTCCGGTTGCGTTCCATTCCACGCGGCTCGTATTTTGGCGGGAATTTTGAATGGGAAAGGAGATAGATTAGATAAGATAAATGATATATTAAGAATAAAAATAAAAGAACCTGATCTGTTGTAACAAAAACCAAACACACACTACTTATAAAAACACTCAAATCGCTTTTTAGAAGATTTTGGGATTGGGTGGGATATTCTCAAGATCAGGATTCCACTTTATATCGGGTTCCATCTGCCGTCTTTTTCTGCTTTTTTTCTACTCTCTACAGCCGTAGGCTTCTATATTCTCTATCACGTTGACCGCCCCCATTTTACCGTTCTCGTCTAATACCGATTGCCGCCAGGAACAGCAGCAGTATCTTGGCCAAGATGATTTTCGCATCCTTGGGTGCAGTATGTGCTTCCCTTAGTGAAGACTACGTTTATGCATTAGCGCCTGACATTGACGGATGAGGTGTAGGTTACATCTTCTTTTTCTACTTCTGATTTGGCGGCGTATAGGGCTCGTCCAGACCCTGGAATTTTCAATGGAATGATCTCTGTATAAGGCACGAAAGAGTACTTTGGCAGTTTCCTCTCACGGTGACCAGCAGGTCGTCGGCGTATCCCTGGGAGTCGATGCGGAGTTCAGCCCACTTATACAGTAGTTGGTCAACGGCAAGGGTACACAGCAGAGGCGATAGGTTATAAATTAACATTTAGTTCCGAGCACACTCTCATAACGTTCACTGCTGCTACCAGCGCCAACATGTCGAAAATAAAATTGCTTCAAAAACAGGTCTAGATTAGTACTTGTTGCGTTAACGTGTTGATTAGAGGTCAGTGGGTTGATTGAATCCATTTTAAGTCAAATTATTGATCTAGTACTATGACAAACTCCGCATTTAGTAGATTCCTATATATTGGCGACCTACTTTCTAGGTACAATTTTGACATTCGATTCCACCGTACCTCGGAGAGCTCCTTGAGCCGTCGGTCCCAATTTTTGATAGTCGTTGAACCTAGGTGTCAGAATTAGAATTAGTCAAGTCGTAAGCAGAAGGATCTTGGGAAACCCGCATTATTAGGTATGCAAAACGACCGCAATCAATATGAGATAGTGGGAAAGGCTACGAGTAACAATATTTAAAGAAATGTACATACAATGACTGCTTTTTTGGAACCAAATGTATACCAACATACATCAATACAATAAAACATCCACACCCTCTCAAGGTCAATAACGTTGAGATTTTTCTTCGCTTCAATGTTAAATTGGCATCGGTGGTATATTTTTGAGTGATTTTTGATAGGCTCCACCTACTGCGATACGTTGTGCATGGCGCCATTTTTGAGTTTGATTTACATTTATGAAACATAAACTTTTATTAAAGTGAAATAAAGTTACAGAGTAAACCGTTCAAAAATGTTGTTTAGATAGATAATTGGCGCTAAAAAAACTAGCATAGGTAGTAGTGCTTACCTACTTATATTACTCTGAAATTACATTTCATTAGATATTGTTATTCGTACAGTCACGATCCTCAGCAATGAGGAATAAGACGCAGAGAACGAGATATAAATATTTACAGATATGAAGACCTACGTCACCGGCTCAGTGGACCGGACCTGCAAGCTTTGGGACGTGCGTGCTGAGAAAGCAAAGCAGACTTTCTTTGGACACGAAGCTGATGTCAATAGCGTTTGTGTGAGTAAATCACCATTGCCAAAACCAAAGACTTGCCTTAAGACCAAACCCCATAACGATGAGTTATTTTAATTTACCACTTTATATAAATAACTCATCTTTATATGTATAAGAAGTATAAGAAATTAATGTATTGTGAATCCGTTCGTTCGCTACGGTATGCGTTCACCCATCGTTCATCCGATTAAGTTAGAATTTTGTACAGTTATTGTCGACACTTGCTTTTTTGGTGTATTCTCGACAGACCGGGGTCTGATGGTATGCAGGCCTCGAGTCCAAGGCTCCTTGGCGGGCGTGTCCTCATAGGTAGCTTTGATTACCTGGACTATTTTTATCAGCCCTTTTCATAGAGAGCTAAGGTCGCGCCTGTTGAGCATAGGCCTTGAGATTGTCTAGCTTAATGGATCAGTTTCTCCGATGGTATCTGACATCAAATTCGGTCAAACCCTTATTCAAATGAAAAACTTTTTCACACACACACACACACACACATACCTATATGTGTGCCATTAGCCTTAGGATTGAAAGTGGAGTGGACCGTGGATTATACTTGCTGTCTTCCAACGCCTTGGTTTAGACAGGTCCCTGAATATTTCATTGTGACTTTGTGACTCACTGATCACCAAGATCATCCTCCACAGTAATATCAAAGTCTGGTCTAAAAGGTGTCACTTCTTGCTCAAGGAGTGGTATATTAGAGGAGATATCTTCCAGTATCTTTACAGTTCCTTACTGATCGTAGTTCATGATTGTTTCAGAGAGTATAATTGCTTTACTCGTTGTTGGCTATAATCATCATAGGAGATATTTTCTTGTATATTCAGTGGTATAGCAGTATAAACTGTATTTTCAGAAGCTGCATTAATCGCTTGAAACTATCAATAATGATTGTGATATTTGTTTGGTTCTTCTTCTACAGTATTGTTATTAAAATTCTTCAAAACCAAACGTTTGTTCAAGACCTCCGAGCCTTCCACGGAAACTCGGAAGAACCTGCCTTACAGAAACGATGCTACCAGCCGCACGATCACGAGTGGTAGGTTGGCCGAGAGGAGCGAAGGTCTTCTCGATGTTAAGGAAGACCTCGACGGTGCAGTATTGCTAGCTGGAACTATACTTACCTTAAAAGGACGACGCACCAGCGTCGTAGAATGGGTGCTGCGAAAGCCGAACTGTTCGGCCCGCGGGCGTAGACGCTTAGCGATGTGCGGCAGGAGGGTTGCTTTCTGACTTTCTTTTCCCGCTTTATGGATGGTAATCACCTTCCCCATGCTTTTATGAGTCTGGGAAACGGGCGGTGCGGAGAATACCGTTATAGAATCTCCTCAGAAACTTAATTTGAGAAAAGTAGGCTCATATCTGTTGGTAGGTTAGTCGCAGTTTCTTGCAAATGGACCCTAACTACCAAGAGTCCTTTGTAAATCAAACTAATTCCTAATTTCTCCTATAAAAAAAGCATTGGTTTTCGTTTTTCATTTAAAAATATATTTTTTATGACTGTCCCATATATTACAGAAACAAAAACCATTCAATTATGCATAGAATTCATCATTTTATTACCTACATATTTTTGTATAACTTACGAACGATTTCAGGCACCCGATTTCGCACATCTCCTTTGCAATATGTCCATCGCATGTCATTGAGACGACATAAACATTTACCCTTTCGTTCTTCTGTCAAAGTGTTGTACATGTTACCATAGCATAAACTAAATTAATTTTGAAGAGTTCATTGATTCTTACAAGAAGGATCCATTCCATCATCAAGAAATCCATTGTTTGTAAAGCCTAAGAAGAATTTTGCTCAATTTTGTGGATGTAAATTATCTGGCTCTCAGTGCTATTACTATATTATCAATTTATCATGCACAGAGTACAGACGCCATCACTTACACTTTTGTTATCACAACGCGGAATAAATAAAAGGATGGTGTTGAAAAAAATAGCACAACATTGACATTAACTAATGAACGCTCCTAATATATCAATAAACCGACTTATAACTCCCTTCTGCAACAAACCTTTTATACCTCCACTTGTTTCTAGTACCATCCCAGCGGTCAGGCATTTGCGACCGCGTCTGAAGACAAGACGGCCCGTCTATTTGACATTCGCAGCGACCAACAGATCGGCCATTATACGCCACCGGGCAGCTGCGGTTTCACCAGCTGCGGTAAGTGTAAATTATTACACTGAATTTTACCGTGAATCGAAATGCGACCACAGCGCTCACAACTACACTAGGAAGACTGTGACTGACTAGAAAAAGTGTGAATATAGGCTGAAATACATTGGCAGTACACCAGACCATAAAGAAAATCTATGTTTAGAAATACACTATCAACACTTTGACACTTCGCGGGGCGTGACGTAGGGTGTTGGCAAAGTCTTTATGGCACAGTAAAATTGAACTCTAACCTAAATCTACCCTTGTCAACTGTCAACACCGCACGTGCACATAGCCTTGAGCCTAAGTCACTGCACGTAAGCAATTGTTCGTAAATGATAGACGCGTGTGGTCTCTTTGCAGGTTTGTCGCTGAGCGGACGTTATTTGCTCGCCGGTTCGGACGATAACTCCGTACATTCTTGGGATACTTTGAAAGTAGTCCATACAGGTATTACTTATTGTTTTTCTTCTCCCTACGTATGATAATTACATTCTTCGTCACTCCTCTTCACACGACTTCGTCCACGTGAATTAAGATTTTTAAAGATCCCATAGGAACTCTTAGATTTTCTGGAGATGTCATTTTCTAGGCCTCTCTATATCCATGCGCGATCCGTTGTTCCCTTGCAGTGTGATTAAAGAACATAACAACAAATACTTTTTGCGTTTGAATAATAATTCTTCTTAGTTATCTTGGTAGACTGGTCGTGGTCGTCATTTTATGTAGTGGGTAGTTTGTCAATCCTTCTCTACTCCCTGTTTGCCTCTGCAAAATGCTAATCAAGTCTCAAGTACCCGCTTGTAGGTATAACAATGAAAGGAAGATTGTAGGTCTCTTGCCCGTGCATGGCCGCTCTAATTTTATGTAAATCATAAGGGTTGGACGATGGAGAAGGAAGTTGGAAAGCATACCTCTCCATCGCTACTTAAAGCGTATTTTTTTAATTATAAACATTAATTGTATTATATTTATAGGTACTCTGACCGCGCACGAAAACAGAGTGACTTCCATCTCTATGGCTCCGAACGGGATTGCTTTGGCCAGCTGCTCCTGGGACCAGAGTGTCAGGGTTTGGGGCTAGAAACTCAAATAGTACAGTGTAATTTAATTAATTTAATTTTATTTAAATAATAGATAACACTTACAATATACATATTCTACATTTACCACATGACATAACTATAACACACACATTAAAATGCACAGTGATAAAACACTTTGCCATAAACCGCGGTGACATGTTTTTTTTTAAATAATGGTTTTTAACTTTTAAAGAATATAAAAAGTGTTGTGTTTGTGGTATCGCCAGTAGTAGGTACTAAGTATGAACAGTCGAGCAGACCCGACGCGACTTGCCGACCACACACCACCGGATCCCGATCCAGGTTAACGTGTATTTGATTGGGGGGTTGCCGTCCGATGAATTAAGGCGAGTCACTGAGGCTAAGCGGAAAAAACTGGTTCGCTAGATCAAATGTTTTAGGTATTTACTATTAATTAATAACGGCATTGCTAAAAATATACAATATACCTAAAGACATTGTCTAAGGAATCTGCTAATTTGATACATAATACTTCACTCGTTCAAATAAAATCTTGAAAGAAGCTAAAATAAAAGTCTAAAACGAATTATTTAATACTAAAATTTCTGACTTGGCACATAGTTTTTACATGGAAATATTTGTCTTTAAGTACTACAGAGAACCTGCTAAATTTTAGTTTCAACAGGACTTTTATAATTTATTAAATTCAAACGTTTGAAACACTTTTTGACGTTGCCAAGCGGTTTAATTACAAGCCGCACTGCCCGCTCCGGTGAGTCGCCCAGGCGTGGCGTCTTGTGTTGTAAATGTTCAAGGTGTACGTGTTATCGGGCTGTTAACCATGTCGTGTGTGGTGGAATGTTGCGAAGGAGTTTCTAACCATACCATCTATTTTTATATAATTATAATATGTTTGCTAATTGATTGAACATGTCTCGTTAGACGCCGGAATCAAATATCTTTAATATAAATGCTATATTTTTTAGATAATTTTTCAATGTTAATGATATATTCTGATGTTGCTTTTAAAAAGTTACTTTTTTACTAAAGGTAAATATAAAATTTGTACCATGACATGAGTAGGGTACATAATACATTGATTGTCGCTATTTACTCGTATTTTTAAATTAATGTAATGATTTATTATTCAGAAATATATTACGATACGTAGGTACCTATTTATACTTATCTACTTATTAATAAAGATTGATATCAAACTATTGTTTTATTAACCACTAGCCAGACAAATACCTTTAGCCTTTCGTAGTTGTAAGTATTCAAATTAATTAAATATCACTTGGTTCGTCGTAGAAAGAAAACATCGTGAGGTAAACCCGCAATCTGAGAGTTCTCTATGGAGCCCGCGCTCAGTAGTGAGCCGGTGAGGGTTGTTCATGATGATGATGATGACAGTACCGTGGTAGCTGATAGTCTAAAACACACCACATTATCCAAACTATTTGTGCAATTTTGCCTACCAAGTCAATGTGTATTTTGACAAGAGTCGTTCCATCTGACTGCATTAGTCAGCCAATTTAATTCTATTTCTTATTTACTGTTAGATAAGAGCTAATATTATAAATTCGGTGTACTGCTGAAAAAAAGGAACTAGCCTAAACTTTACTTAATAGTAAGAGTCGTGATATAGGTAATATGAGAGATTTAATATTGGAGCTCGACACATGGAATCCGTGTATCTTTGGCATTTTTAAATACTATAGTTATCGTCTAGCCTCTAAACGAATTTGAGCTCCATTATTAAATGTCTAAGGAATGTGTAGAGCCGATAAGCTCGTCTCTCCTGCGCTGCCGTCTCCGCCAGAGCCGGTGCCCGCGGCGCAAGTACCTGCCGCAGGGGTCCATGCACTGGGCGTAGTGTCTTCATCTTCCTGATTAAACAATCATCATAATAAATCTTATTGCAAGAGGTGCGTTCGCCGCGATATTGTTGCTTGGTCATCACGGTATTGACCCGTCCATTAACCATCTTCTCATACAAAACATGGTCAGGGAAACTTACCTTACACGCTTATGCACGTTACGTTTCCATTGTTTTTCATTGCGGATCCATTTTCTTCCTATATTATGCTGCACTGAGGCAATATTAACCCCATTTTGCGTTCTTTTACTATTAAAAATCAATAAAATAACGGGACGAAATGTTCAAGAAACAGCACGCGGACGTTAACTAACACATCCCGGCTCTGTGATTGGTCGCGGCGGGATACAAGCGCTTTTGTTACTACATTAAATAATAGAAGCGTTTTTGCACCTCACCGAGAATTTCAAATTGAATTTAGTATGAGATAGAGACGGCTTTGCACGTATGTAATTATGAGAGGTCACAGACAAACATGCAATGTGCCATTAATCTAAAAACGTGTTGGGTAAAAAACTGGACAGAGGCGCTTTTGAATCTATACCCCCAAGACCAAAAAATTGAGTGGGATTCTTATCAATTCTTACCAACCTGAATTTTGCCAATAAGATTACACCTAGGCATATTCATATTAAAAATCAAATTATGAAAGTTAGGTTAGCTACTCAATTAGGGTCAGGTTGGCAACAATGGTTAGGGCGGACACAATGGATCACTCGTTAAAAGTGTGAAAGCAATAGCCGTATTTGTTGTCCCTTACACTCTTCGCTTCTACTCGGCAACCGAACTCGACCGACCTAGTCAGTGTGCGTCGGCGGTCAGGTATTGTTGCGCTGTATAGTGTTTATTGTTTTCGATCAAAAAAATATACATTTCAAGGTAAGTTTTGCTTCTTTATAACATATTTTCTAATTGCTATAACTTAGTGCTGGTATACGTGCCGTAAAAGGTATTAAATTAACTTTAACAATATTATGTACGCAGATATCTGAATGTTCGTTTCAGATGCCACGTCCAGAAAAGGCTCGAACAAGAGGAAATACTACCGCAGAGAATATGAAACAAGCAATAACAAGAATCCAGTTGGGTGAAAGTCTCCGCATAGTTTCAAAAACAACTGGAATTCCTTTTACGACTTTAAGACGCTATTATCTTAAATCTAAAGAAGAAGGCACAATTAACATCCGATTGGTACCCAATTATGAAGTGAACAGAGTGTTTAGTAGAGAACAAGAAGATATTCTTAGCGATTATTTTAGGCACTGTGCTCTACTGTTCTATGGGTTAAACACAAAAGAATGTAGGAAAGTAGCCTATCAAATGGCTGAAATGAACAATCTTAATATTCCTCAATCATGGCCATGGGTAACAAATCAAATGGCAGGCAAAGATTGGCTTAAAGGTTTTCGCAAAAGACATTCAGAGTTAAGTTTACGCAGACCAGAGCCATGCAGTCTTGCGAGAGCCACTGCATTCAATAAAATTAATGTCAAATCAATTTTACGATAACCTCGAAAATTTAATAAAAAGAAATCCGGCATTTTCAGACGGAACTAGAATTTTCAATCTCGATGAGACGTCTACCACTACCGTCCAAAAACCTCTCAGAGTTATTGCGCTGAAAGGACATAAAAGTTTGGGAAAGGTAACAAGTGGTGAAAAGGGCACGCTAGTAACAACCTGTTGCATAATTAGTGCAAGTGGGTCCGCGTTACCACCCATCATGGTTTTCCCAAGGAAAAATTTCAAAGCTTTTATGTGTAAAAATACTCCCACAGGAACACTTGGCTTAGCATCTTCGACAGGCTGGATGAATTCAGATTTATTTCCAGATGTTATTAAACATTTTATAAAGCATACAAATTCATCACCAGAGAATCAAAGCATACTGATTTTAGATAATCACGAATCGCATCTTTCCATCGCAGCGTTAGATTTGGCCAAAGCTTCAGGGGTGCATGTGCTGACCCTGCATCCCCATACCTCAGGAAAATTACAGCCCCTGGATGTCGGCATATTCGGGCCATTCAAGTTATTTTACAATGCTGCAATAGAATCATGGATGTTAAGAAATCCCGGAAAACCTGTCACTATCTATGATATTGGAGAACTTGTTGGGGTGGCTTTACTTAAAGTGATGACCCCATCTAATATAACGATTGCATTTAAAAAATGTGGAATATTTCCATTTGATAGATTTGTTTAAAATCTAATTGCATCGGACAATGAAGGTAAAAGCCCAAGGGTAAAGACAGACTTGCTGTTAAATGCAATAGGCGAAAGATGTTTAAAAATATGTATAATACGTTTGTTTTTGAAAAAGCGGAGCATGGCAATGATATAAATAAAGTGATACAAAAATTCGAAGACCATTTTAATCCAGAAAAAAATGAAACATGTGGTATAAATTTTTTACAAGAATGCAAAAAGATGGCGAGTCTTACGAAGATTTTGTGGTTGTGTTAAGAGACTTAAGCAGCACATGCAGTTTTGGAGTTCTTTCAGAAAGTTTGTGTAAAGATAGATTAGTTTGTGGAATTACAGACACAACTGTAAAAGATAGACTTTTACGTACAAAGGATTTAACATTAGATAAAGCTATTAACACATGTCGTATATCCCAAGAGACAAGAATGCAGTTAGAGAAGATAACATTGGCTAATACTCCGGATAATGCACATAGTAGCAATAATTCGGATTGTAACATTAATAAATTTAATAAAAAACAAAATAAATTGACAAAATCTGACTTTACTGGCCAGTTTGAAAAGAAATATAAAGATAATTTTAATTATGATAAGAAATTATGTAAAAGATGTGGCTATAACCATCCAATGAGAAAATGTCCAGCGTATGGTAAACGTTGTGTCCGCTGTAATCGTTTCAACCATTTTTCATGTCAATGTAGGAATCATTCTGTTCATGAAGTAGAGGATGAAGATAATGATGCAGTGGATGAGAATGTTGAGGAGAATATTAAAACCATATTATTTGGAGCAGTTTTTGTAAATGCACTGAAAAGAAACGTGAAGGACTGGACAATCATAGCTGGAGTTAACATGCCTCTTCATTTGAAAGTAGACACAGGAGCCCAAGCTAATGTATTATCAAATAACATGTTGTTACCATTATTATTATTAAGCCTTTATTTATTTTCCTTATCTTTAAAATTACAATAAGCTTTCTTACAACTATCTAGTTAATTCTTTTACAATTTTTTTACCTTTATGTTAGTTTTGTTAATATATGTATATTATGTATGTATGTATATTATATGTTGTTACCTACCATTAGGTTTAGATAAACAAAATCTTTGCCAGTCAAAAGCCAGACTGACTACTTATGCAGGTCAGGTAAATAATTGTATTGATAAGTGTTCACTGCCTATAAAATATGAAGGCCAAAACTATAATATATATTAGACTCGGACAAAGCATGTAATATTGTAGGGTTGCAATCAGTAATTGAAAGCATTTAGTTAATCCTATAAAGAACATAAATGAGACTAAAAGTATTGTATCTGAATAGGAAGATTTGTTTCATGGTTTAGGATGTATGAAAGAAGAGTACGATATAAAATTGAAACCGGATGCTACTCCTGTTGTTCATGCAAATAGGCGAGTTTCCTTTGCTATACAACCTAAGTTGAAGAAAAAAATTACAGGAACTTTTTTTTTATTTTTTATTCAGATACAAGTTAGCCCTTGACTGCAATCTCACCTGGTGGTAAGTGATGATGCAGTCTAAGATGATAGCGGGCTAACCTGGAAGGGTATGGCAGTTTTTAATAAACCCATGCCCCTTTGGTTTCTACACAGCATCGTACCGTAACGCTAAATCGCTTGGCGGCACGGCTTTGCCGGTAGGGTGGTAACCAGCCACGGCCGAAGCCTCCCACCAGACCAGACCAGAAATTAAGAAATTATAAAATTCCAAACCCCTGCCAGGAATCGAACCCGGGACCTCCCACTATTAAGACCACAGCGCTCACCACTGCGCCAGGGAGGTCGTCAAACTAGAAACAATGGGAGTAATATCTAAGGTCACACATCCGACATAGTGGGTTAACTCTATAGTTATTGTATACAAACTCAATGGAGATTTACCATTATGCTTGGATCCTAAAGATCTCAATGAAGCTATAAGAAGGCAACATTTAGAGTTGCCAACGCTTGAAGAGATTACTAGTAGACTTACAGACGCTAAATTTTTCAGTACATTAGATGTAAAAAATGGATTCTGGAATATAAAGTTGTCTGCAGCGAGCTCAGACTTGTGTTGTTTTAATACTCTATTCGGTAGGTACAAATTTCTCAGAATGCCTTTTGGGATATGCAGTGCTTCTGAAGTTTATCAGCATCGCATGCGTCAAATATTAGATGATTTGGATGGCGTAGATGTTTATATTGATGATATATTGATATGGGGACGAACAAAAGAAGAGCGTGATAAGAGATTACGGAGTTGGAGTCTACATATGCCCCAACAAAATATTTAAAAAACTACCTTTTTGGGGTATTTGTAAACATTTTATTATATATGCTTTGATAATACAGAGAACTAGGTATGTAGTGCATACTTGGACACTATAATAAATATATTAGATGAAAAAGTATTTATCTGTAGAAAGAGGTAAATAGAAACAAACAAAAAATTCCATATAACCTTTGATCTGGCAGCTGAGGTAAAAGGAAATAAATTACTTATTTTGGGGTAAAAGTAAACTTAATGATTATGTTAGTACAATATTCTGACTGATAAAAAGAGGTAAATTAAAACAATTCTGTACAATATTTGTTAAACATTTATTTTAAGAGATCATGGTTTTTCAAATACATCTATTGGTTTAGGAAACTTATAAAAAATTCTTTCTCCTTTTAGAGATACCAGTGGCTCTGGTAACAAACCAATGATATCGGTAATAGGCACGAAACAAATGTCTTTCTTATTGAGCGCAAAGACTTGCTTCGAAGAATCGACACTCTTTAATGATGTTACTTCTATTTCATTGGTATCTTCTTCATCTATACTTTCAACCATACAAAGATATCGAAACACAGTAGCCAGCCTTTTTCCTCCTTTAAACTGTACCAACACAAAGTTCCCTTTTATCAAATCGTTAGTGCTTATTAGTTCTAACCAATCACATTCTACATTTTCACATTCTATATTGTAGTCACTGTCGTCACTTTCTGCATATGGTACCACTTCCTGTTCTTCATCAGAATCACTATCATTGACATAAACTCTTAATTTATTGTGCTTATTTTTTTCCGGTAAAATTAGCTTGCTTGCATTGATCCTTATTATTTTCAGTTAATATCTCTTCAGTCCCCATATCAGTTTTATCAAGCCTTGTCTTTTATGCTTTATTATTTTCATTGTCATATGTCCTCATGCAAGTTGGCACATTTTGTTCTTTTTCCTAGACCATACTGTCCCGAAATTCATGAACACTAGTTTATTTCCACAAAGAACCAACCACAAAACCACGGGGCGGCGCGATTTTTAGACTGTTAAATAATTTATGGACTAAAGAGCGAAACAGAATGTCCATGGACTTGATCAAGTCTGATCTGCAAATTCGTATCAATTATGAAAGAGTCTTGCTCAGAAAGTTTAGCAAAGCAGTGACGAAGAAAAACTTTTGAAAATGGCAAAATCTAGTGATAAATATTTAAAAAGTAATTGAATAGGATTTCTTTTGATTGAATATGATTTTAATGTAGCCAAAGATAGGTGTTAAATTTTTGTTTTATTTAAGTTTAGTTTTTAGTGTAGGTAGATTATCTAATGTTGATATACTAGTATAAAAGTTTGATAAGTATTTTAATCAATTTTTGTTTTAATTTCAGTTTTTTTATTGTTAGATAATACCCAATGTTGATTTTCTACCAAAATTTGACTGAGCATTAAAGAAATGATTAAGTACATTTTGTTTTAAGTTTAGTTTTTTATGTTTGAAATACCTGAAGTTGTTTTTATTTAAAAGAGGTGCTTATTTTTTTTGAACTAAAAAGACTAATATGCGATTGTATGCATACAGTGTTTTAATTTATATCTAGATTATTATGACAAATAAATATGTTTTTCAAATCATTTCTAGAATCACTTTTGGAATAAGTAGATCTTTTTTTATTGCCCGTCCAACAGCAAACATTTGTAGTTGGATTTGGACTCTAAAACTCCAACTCCATTTGTATCCCCAGAAATGTCCAGGAAATGATAAGTGTGTATCTGGCAACCCACTAACAACCCTTGCATAATATTTAAAGATTTCAACGAAGATTACCTCCAAAACAACAACTTTGCCGTATATAAATTATTGCGTAACGCTGGTTATCAATCATTATTACCAGCGCTACTCGTGGTGCTACTCAAATAGATAATATTTTTTCCAATTTCCCCTGTGAAGCTGGATTTTATGACTCTTTCTTCAGTTACCATCGTCCTTTGTGGGCCCGTTTGTAGAAGTGAACCGTGAAAACCATGGAATTCAAAATATCCTCAATATTCATAAATTTAAAATAAAAGCACTATCCTAAGTTACTACTGTAATAATTGTGACTACAGAACCCTACACTGCGCGTAGCCCGCATTTGGCCGGTTTGTAGAAAATGGTTTGTTTTCTCTGTTCATAACTGGTTATTAATTAATAGTATTTTATCCACTTTTATAGCTGAGTTTCATAACCTGGATATTATATCAACTTTTCATGACTACATTAAAAGTTATGGAGTATGGTCAATATTGGAAAAAATCGTTTGTTTGTCTTGATTAACAAACGATTTTTGTAGTGTAATACTTGCCCTCATCATAATACAATGTTGGAAATTGTCATTACTCATTTACAAGAGTAAACGAGGAAATATTCTGCCTCCTTTGATCACAAAAACATTTGTAAGCTCAGAATATATATTTATTTTTAATATAGATACCACGGACAACACAATGCCTACACAAAAACAAAACTCCTAAAAGACTCAAACTTGTAGATACTAAATTTTAAACTGTGAAATTATTTCTAAGCAGTGCCCAATAGTTATATTTTTTCCTAGGTCCTCAATTGCGGAATTTATTTCTGTATCAATTTCTTTATAATTACGGGATTTAAAAGTCTCACTGTGTAATCGGATCTTTGTTTGTTTGGCTAAAAATTTTAATACTTGAGCTAGGGTTGGTTTTTCCGCCCCATATAGGTACTTGTTTAGTTTTGCATGGCCACCCTTCACTTCACTTGGTGGTTATTATGTCTTCTTTATAACAGCACCATTTCTTCATAATTTGAATATTGTTTAACCAAAAATTATTATAATACGAGTTAAATTTTTCGACTGCCACGCATTGTGGCAAAATGTCAAAAAAATACGACTATAGTATGGAACCCTCGTTGCGCGAGCCTGACTCGCACTTGGCCGGTTTTTAAAATTTTTTTACTACCACATATTTATTTGTTTTACTAGTAGAATATAATATACAATTAACATTTTCATATGAATTAAACTTTCAATTAATTTTTATTGTTTCCTCGCAAATGGATATTTTCACCTACGGTTTCAAGCCATCTATTGCTTAAATTTTCATTTTTTGGAAGTCTGTTATGTAAAACCCAAAATTATGGTTACTCGAGCGGTATGAAAGTAAAAATGTATACCTAACTTCCTCGTAAAAATGTAAAACTTATGCCTCACAAGAAACGATATTCCACCATTTACAAAACTTTCACTTCGGCAACCCTTCACACATTATATTTTCTTTCTCACAGTTTTTGGGCTTTTTTCAAAAAAGTTGTCCCATTATAAAAGTCGTTGTCCGGCCACTTTGATGGTAATTTGATCAAACTTTATGAAAAAAACAAGCTATTGTCTATGCTTACCAATATTGTTTAATATTTAATCTTTTATAATTTAATATGTTAATTCATTTTTAAGAGTTTTAAAAACATAAAATACCAAAAAATAAAAGAGAGGAAGTACCTTCTGACATATGTCCCACTAACACCTTGTCAAGTTTAGAGTCAAAAATTATACCGTCCAAAAATATTTCATGAATATTTGAACACTGAGGTAGTTAATTATGATACTAATTTTAAATAAAAGCCCTAAAACAAAGACATTACGATAGAATTTTATTTAAAAATACAATTTAATTGCTGTCCCGTGAAATTGGTGTTAGTGGAATTTCCGCTTACGCTACCGGCCTTTCGAGGTCTTCTAATGAAAATTGCACCATTTGCAAAATATTTTCGGAATACTGGCAACATTATTAGTCTATGGTAATCGCCATGTTGTATTTTACAAAAGCAGTCGCCAGAAAAACGCAACAGAAGTGGTTGCCTCGACTTGGTTCAAAAAATTTGTTCCACAAACGATACTGATTTTAATAGGTGTGTTTTAATGTTTGTATGTTATTAAAGAGATTTGTTATTCTTTATTTGGAAAGTAAAATTAAATCAGTCTAACCTTTGATTATTAATATGTAATATTGATTTTGAATTTTTAAGGGGTTGTATACGTCACCGCCATTACGCTACCGTGAACCACAGTCGCGTGAATGGAACTGAAAAGTAACGTAATGAAACAATAATGGTGTTTTCATAGGAAGTTGGTTTGTCATCATCATCATCATTTAAACCAACATAAAAAAGATAGAGGTAAGTTTTTAACCTATGATGTATTCTGGTGTGTTAGGCTATATAAACCGCTGTAAAAATATTACGGATGTTAATTATTTCCATAAAAAGGATGGTCTACTAAAAACGTTTTCTCATAGCTACAGCGGTTCCAGGACCTCCCCTTACTGACCCACTCAAATGAACCAGCCAGTATATTATGTTCTTTAAATTTTATAATTTAAGAACTTTATAAAATATATGTTATAATAATTATTTAATTTACGTCTTAGATAGCCAGCCCACACTATTTCACTTGCAAAGATTTCTATCCTGCGGGATATTCGGGATCAAGCGATATCAATCGGTTCAGCAGTTTTTGCTGCAGGTTGTAACAAACGAAACTTCTCGTTTTATAATATTACTGTGATGATTAGCTACATAATAATATTTGATTTGTAATGCTATTTTTTTGTCTTTTTTGACCAATTATGCACGATGCCTTATGTTTCCTAAACGCGATTTTGTATTCCACTATACGTCACTGTCCTATTTTTGATAAAGGTTTATTTTTAGAGAAATGGCTATAAAGTCAGAGATATATAAATATTTTAATGTTTAGAAATGTTATTAAATAATTAGTTATTTGTCACAATTATAAAAAATATTAGATTTATAAGAAAATAGTCAGTGTTTTAACAAAATTCTTTAGTACAAACCATCCAAAAGTAGCGTTAAAGAACATGCTTGTTAAAAACTTCAGTTCAATTTGATGTTATATGTTTAGTTTTAATTATTTTTTAGAAGGCTTATTTGATTAATTTTTCGACATTAAAGATAATTAATGTATAACTTGTTTTATTTCCCTGGAAATCCAATAAAAAGTCAGTGACGTAATGGAACTTCAATTGGGTGGTATCAAGTTAAAAATGAAAATATTTCCAATTATTACATTTATTTTTAATAAAATTTACTATTTTTATATAGTTTATACTATATATTTACAATATAATTACATTTTAAGGCAAAACTAAATTTTTATTTATGTGGAATTCCTATTACGCTACCTACAACTTTTTTGAAAAATGCCCTTTTACAAAATCTTTGTTTTTATAAAACAATAATAAACTTCTTCTTAATTTCTTCTTAATTTGCTTTATGGCTTTCAGTAGTGAACTCATAGAGATAGTATACTTCTTTCTTACATTTCTTTCTATTTGTCACATCCACACAGTTAGTTCCGAATTTTGCCACGCGCCAAAAGAGCCTTGTTGTCGCAATGTTTTTTTCTGGTGTCGGGTCCGGTCGTAGATAGAGTAATAAAGGTAGCTGAGGAACGTTTGCTTTCTCATTCACACTAAATAGAGAGCACTGATAAAGTTACTAATGTGATAAACAGAGACGCAGCTAACCTATTTTTGTCCCTTATCGTGTAACTGGTTTTTTTCAAGAATACGTACAAGAAGTTGCAAAACAAACTTTGAGAATTCGTGGCGTAATTGTATTTCTCATGAGTTATTTACTTGTTTTCACATAAAAAATGTTTAATACAAATATTGTTGATCGGTTAATACAAATATTGACTACTAAACAATGGTAATAATTGTCGTGTCATTCATCGTTACGTCGTGCTATCGCTATCTCATACGCGGTTACACAGTACTTGAATCTACCTATTATTCTATCTACGGGTCCGGTCCTCCAGGCTCCGGATTACTAGTCTATGGTGCCGCCAGCCGTCATTTTTCTCTTGGAGCTGTTTGCACCGTATTAGTATATTGTCTATGGTCTGCACTTTGCAGTTTGCTTCTCTGAAGAAATTCAAGTCATTTTAATTTAAACATATTACATAATTGCTAGTTATGAATTGTGGCGTGTGATAGGTGTCAATAAATAATAATTTTCTTACAGCCAGGCCAGATTTCAACGCTGTTATATTTTATACCTTGGATTAATATGTTATGGTTTTTCTGCCATCTTTCTAGTTTCTTGAGTTTTGGTTCACGCTACGCTTTGTGATATCAGCCATGTAATGTGGAAAATTAATTGCATTTTGTGACAATTATGTAAGTACTTATCTACTTAAAGTGCTAGATATCTACATAATTTTGGTGTGTAGAAAGCAGAAGCGCCTGACGAGATCTATGTTCATTGTTCAGCCGTGACGATGGGTCGTTTTATCAAAAGGTTGTACAATTGTTTTTGATTGTTGTGGTTCAAAAGTAGTGCCAAAGCAAGCGCTATGCTCTATTTTGCCGAAAAACTTTCTATAATGTTAACAACAAATGTCATGGTCGTGACGTACAATTCCATCTTACTTTGTTTCTTGTGTTCCGACACTGTAATACAAAAGTTGTGATTAGGTACCAACAGTGATTATCTATATTCAATGTACTCTATGGTGATTATTCACTATATTTTATAGCAGTTTAAGTACTTGCAATGCTATAAAATATAAGTAATTAATAATCACAGTTGGTTTTAATGGCTTCACTTATGGTGTTTTTGCTGCATATGTAGGTACATACTATTTGGTCTAATCATTAATAGATGCAGACATAACTTGCATAAATTAGTAAAGTAGTGTTATTCTGTTGTTGTCTGGTGTGTTGTATAGAAAGTGATGTTTTTCTTTGAACAGTCTAAAGTATGCTGGTAAACAAAGAAGTCTTATTGTGTAGGAATATGTTCCACTAGCCGACCAGCCCCAGCTTCGTCCGGGTGGAAATACTTTCGGGTCTTACTTTATAGAGAGAACTGTACTGTTTCTCCTTTTATGTACAAGTCTGTCAAAGTTGCACGCTAAAAATATATGTTCCTAAAAATAACTAAATATCATCGATATAAATGACAAGATATGCCCAAGCGAACAAACTTTTTCACGGTTTTGGAACCAAATAAATCAGCGCCACCTCTTAGATACTAATGAACAACCCTTTGAAATCCAGACATAACTGAGGTTGCATTGGTGCTAAATAAACATTTTAGGACCAATGAATCGGTGCCATTTTGCTTGTTCAATGGCCCTGGTCCTTACGAAGTAATATATAAGTCAATGCTAAAAATATACAAATATCTGGGCATTGGTTCTGACCATTTTAGACCTTGACTTATATTATGTTGGTGAAAATGATTGGTGTCTATCAGTGAGAATAAAAAAATCTACAATGCTCATTCTATAATTCTTGTTGTCAAAGTTGATCATCAAAATATAAAATATTTATTGCTGTTTTTGTTCACAAGCCAAAGTTTTTTTTATATAAGAAACAACAAGATTGTGCAACAAAGCAAGCTTATTGTTTCTTGTATACAAAGTTCTTCAAAGGTTTCAAGTCTTTTGTGGGGGGAATCACAACCTTGCTTTGAATCAAACATTGCAGAAATACTTTTCTAAATTCAACACCATTGGTTTCAATCATAAGGTTTAATTTAATTTATTTATTTTATTGAGATTAACAGTTACAATTACATAAATAGTTAGTACATATATAAAACACTTAAACATAAACAGTCTCCAATGAAAAATTTATACTTATTATAAAATTATGTCTAGGTACAACTAAACAATTGGGTATAGCACGCGCATGAAAACTAGGTTGGTAACAGCATATGAAACAAGAAACAAACTAAAATCGACTAAGGTATTAGGCAGTTTTTGATATGACATCCTTAATGACATGCTAATTTATATTGGAGAGAGAGATGAAACATATTTTTTTTCGAGAATAAATGAATGTTGGCTTCACTGGAACAATTAGATTGTTGTCAAAGTTTGGAAAGGGTATAGTATTTGCTAAGCAGGAGCAACAAGTTTTTTGTATACAAGGAATAACAAATTATTAATTAATTTATTGTTCCATGTATGACATGAAGTTCTGCAACCCTTATTTTCATACAAGTCATTTAGTGGCAAGCAATAAAATTCTCGGAGTTTGGTTAAAATGATTGACTTCTCTACAATGTTGATTCTCTTCAGTTGCTGTCAAAGTTTCTTGTGGAAATCTACAATGTTTCTATGAGATAGTGCTTTTTGTCTTTTGAATATGCAATATCAGCAATGTAAAATTATTGTTTCTTGTAATATTATAATGAAAGTATGATGCGAAATTAGTGAAACTGGGAAGTTACAAACAGGTCAGTGATTTGGTTTACTGGTCCAATTTATCCGTTGTTCTTAATTGAGGAGCATTTTCACAAAACAATGCACAATAAAATTGTAATTTTTCAAATCATAAAAATACTGTTTTATTTTGTATCTTAAAATAAAATACTATGAAAATACGATTAATTTGAAACTTAATAGAGTTTAGTTTATACTGTGGGAAATAATCATTTCCCTCAGTATAAACTGTTGTATTTAGTTGATTCAGATTTATTATAATAAACCTGAATCAATTGAAATAATAATATCACAAAACTATCTTTCAACTTTGATACATCTTCTGTTGATGTCTCGGTTTGAAAAAAAATAATGTCATACAATTACTAATATGATGAAGCATGTTAAAGGTTCTTCGTTCTCATAGTTACGGTGAATATTGTCATCTTCAGGACCAGAACCAGACCAGAAAAAATGTACACCTGAAACTTTGAAAGTGTTTGGGCACTGTAGAATGGATGCTATAAGACATAATTTTGAGGACGGAAAAGCATACTTTCCATACACTGAAAGATTGTCATTGCCAATTGTTTCCAAAACTGTAAAATGAAAATGAAATGAAAATGAAAATCTTTTTTATTCGTATAAACTTTTACAAGTGCTTACGAATAGTCGGATGCATCTACCACTGGTTCGGAATGCCTTTCCTGCCGAGAAGAACCAGCAAGAAACTCGGCGGTTGCTCTTTTCAAATATTTGATATAGGTACAAGATTATGCCATGTATAAAATATTTGCAGTCTTGTGCGTTGCTGGAACGAGCTGCAGGTCAAATCCACGCTCTTTTATCATTTAGATAATCTTCAATTGTGTAATATGCTTTTTTCAGGAGCATATTTTTAATAGATTTTTTAAACTTGTGCAAAGGTAAGTCCAAAATAGTTTGCGGGATTTTATTATAAAAGGTAATACCCATACCCACAAATGACTTTTGGACTTTCCTGAGGCGGAAGGCAGGAGCTGCAAGTTTGTCTCTGTTTCTAGTTAGCCTATTGTGTAGATCACCAATTTTCTTGTAACTAAGAATATTTTGTCTTACAAAAATTATGTTATTATAAATATATTGAGAGGCTACAGTAAGGATATCTATTTCCTTAAATTTCTCTCGAAGGGAATCGCGTGGTCTTAAGTTATAAATTGGGCGTATTGCCCTTTTTTGTAATACAAAAATTCTCCCAATATCTGCCGCTTTACCCCATATTAAGATTCCATAAGACATAATACTATGGAAGTAAGCAAAATATACTATCTTTGCGGTTTCCACGTCAGTTAACTGCCGAATCTTTCTAACAGCGTAAGCGGCAGAGGTTAATTTGCTAGCAAGAGTTGATATATGGGTGCCCCATTGAAGCTTCGCATCTAAGGTTATCCCCAAAAATGTTGTAGTCTCTTCTATTTTCAATGTATCGTTATTTATCATTAAATTAATGTTACTTGTGTTCTTGGTATTGGGCAGTGCGAATTCAACACACTTAGTTTTTTTTTGCATTTAAAAGTAAATTATTTACGGTAAACCAGTGAGTTCGGTTTAAAGACATTTATTTCTTAATAAAGAACACAATAGTTCACTTATGTATCGAGAAATACATTAAGTTAATTACTTAAATTAATGGTATGTACATGGTATCTAAGTGTCACTATCTAGTACTTAATATCTAACATTAATGTTACAAAAAATAATTATGTAGGTAGGTAGTAAAAGAATTAGCGGGACAGAACATTCATACGGTTACAATACTGGTATATAGGGAAGAGGTCACATTAACATATTCATTTAGGTTTTTTGTAAATGTTCGATCAGTAGTTTTTTAAATATAGCAAAACTTTTGCTTTTTGTAATTATTTCAGGTAAATTGTTGTATAACAGCGCTCCTTCAAAGAGAATATTCTTTTTTCCATAATTGGTTCTAATTTTAGGTAGATGTAGTTTGTTGCGTTTTCGTAAATAGTGTGTGATTGTTCTTTTTTTTAAACTTATTTGCGAGTGTATGTCCGCTGTAATTATTTTTCTAATAAGAATACAGGTTTTAAGCGCGTATAGTTGACTTATATTTAAAACTTTCGTATCTTTATATAGTTTATTAGTAGGTGTTAAATAATCATATTTATATAGTGCTTTAATTAATTTGTTCTGAAGAATTTGTAATTTTTGGATATGTGTTTTTGCGGTAGTTCCCCAAACTTCGATAAGATATTCAATATGAGCAGAGGTTAATTTGCTAGCAAGAGTTGGTATATGGGTGCCCCATTGAAGCTTCGCATCTAAGGTTATCCCCAAAAATGTTGTAGTCTCTTCTATTTTCAATGTATCGTTATTTATCATTAAATTAATGTTACTTGTGTTCTTGGTATTGGGCAGTGCGAATTCAACACACTTAGTTTTTTTTGCATTTAAAAGTAAATTATTTACGGTAAACCAGTGAGTTCGGTTTAAAGACATTTATTTCTCAATAAAGAACACAATAGTTCACTTATGTATCGAGAAATACATTAAGTTAATTACTTAAATTAATGGTATGTACATGGTATCTAAGTGTCACTATCTAGTACTTAATATCTAACATTAATGTTACAAAAAAATAATTATGTAGGTAGGTAGTAAAAGAATTAGCGGGACAGAACATTCATACGGTTACAATACTGGTATATAGGGAAGAGGTCACATTAACATATTCATTTAGGTTTTTTGTAAATGTTCGATCAGTAGTTTTTTAAATATAGCAAAACTTTTGCTTTTTGTTATTATTTCAGGTAAATTGTTGTATAACAGCGCTCCTTCAAAGAGAATATTCTTTTTTCCATAATTGGTTCTAATTTTAGGTAGATGTAGTTTGTTGCGTTTTCGTAAATAGTGTGTGATTGTTCTTTTTTTAAAACTTATTTGCGAGTGTATGTCCGCTGTAATTATTTTTCTAATAAGAATACAGGTTTTAAGCGCGTATAGTTGACTTATATTTAAAACTTTCGTATCTTTATATAGTTTATTAGTAGGTGTTAAATAATCATATTTATATAGTGCTTTAATTAATTTGTTCTGAAGAATTTGTAATTTTTGGATATGTGTTTTTGCGGTAGTTCCCCAAACTTCGATAAGATATTCAATATGAGGTTTGACTAGAGAATTATATATCATAGGACGGACTTTCTTTGGTATGCAAGATGATATTCTACGTAAGGCTCCTATTAAGGGTGAAATTTTTGTTTTAAGGTATTCTATATGATTTTGCCGTGTAAGTTTATTATCTAATAATAGTCCTAAATATTTTTCGCTATTAGATTTTTGTATTGGTTTATTAAATATTGTTAGGTTATCATAGTCACGTATTTTTTTATTTTTGGCTGCAAAAATCATGTAGGCTGTCTTTTTGGTATTAATTGTAAGTAAATTTGAGAGAAACCATTCACTGAGTCTATCTAAATCACTTTGAGCTTCTTTTTACAATGCTTGTTATATCATTTCCAAAGTAGAATAAACAGGTATCATCTGCGTATAACGTAATGTTACCGAATACATTAACGCTGCTAATGTTGTTTATGTAAACTAAAAATAGTAACGGCCCCAATATGGAGCCTTGTGGTACGCCATAACTTAATTTTGCTGGATGACTTTCAAAATTTCCTATTTTAACTTTTTGCTGCCGGTTATTTAAATATGATTTTAGTATATTATGTGCAGGGCCCATGATGCCAATTTCTTTCAATTTTTGTAATAAAATAGTATGACTTACTGTATCAAAAGCTTTTTTTAAATCGATAAATATACCCAGTGCAATTTGTTTTTTATCTATAGCTGTTTTAATTTTACTGGTGAGATCCACCGCTGCTGTAGTGGTGTTACATTTTGAGCGAAAGCCATATTGTTGTTCGAAAAAGAAATTAATTTTATTTAGATGGTTATTAAGACGAGAATATATAAGTTTTTCCAAAATTTTTGACAACACTGGTAAAACAGATATAGGCCGATAATTTCCTGGATCTGTTTTGGATCCCGACTTATATATTGGGGTCACTTTTGCGATTTTCAGAGTGTCTGGAAATACACCACCTTCAAGACATTTATTTAGACATTTAGTTAAGATTTTGAGTATTAAGTTTTTTATACATTTTATATCTTTCACGCTAATGCCATCAATTCCGCTGCTAGTATTGGAGTCCATGTTATTAATAATGCTATTTACCTCTTTTTCCGTGGCCGGTTCAAATGTGTGGAGTGTGTCATTAGATGAACTTTGAGAGCTGTGTGTTAAACTTTGGTGATAAGATTGTGGTATTTCGTTAGCAAGATTAGAACCAATTGTGGAGAAAAAGTCATTAAACCATTGACAAATCTGAGTAGGATTATTTATCGTACCCGATTCTACAATGAGTGTAGGGGGTGCTGTGTCCGTTTTAATTTTATTTCTTACAAGACTATTAACTAACTCCCACATTTTCTTAGGCTGTTTATCACAACTTGTAAAACCTTTTAAGTAGTATGTATTTTTTGTATTTCTTGTAATTTTATATGCTTCGTATCTTTTAATTTTAAAATTTTCTTCAGCTTCAGAACTACTAGGGTTTTTCTTGTAATGACTCCAGGCATCGTTTCGATCGTGTAAGCTATCTAATACTGTCTTATTTATCCAATCTTCTTTTGGTTTGTTTAATATTTTTGTTTTGACTATTTTATTAGCTTTAATCTCACTTTTTATAAAATTTTCCAAAGTTTCGTAGTCATTATTTTTATTAACAAATTTAGATTCTTCAACTGATTTGTAGAGAGAGCTATAGTTTGTTGCTAAATATTCACGTTTATCTTTATTTATATCAAGTTTGAGGTTTTAATAGCAAGATATAGTTGTTTGTGGTCCGACAAAGGTGTGTCTAAAAGGACCACGTGGAATTTACTTTCTGGAATATTTGTCGAAATATGGTCAATTGTAGATTTAGTAGTTTTAGTTTCCCGTGTACAAAACCCATCACTTAAGTTATTTAAAAATTGGTAGCCAGCCTCAGCTCTCAAGTTACCTGAGATATGGCACTACTTACATCGTCAAAATTGTCTTTATTTCTATCAACTTTAAAAATCAAAGACGTATCATCAGCAAATAGTACAATATCGCAAGTATTTTGGACAAAATATGGTAAATCGTTAATGTATACCAAGAACATGAAAGGACCTAGAATAGAGCCTTGAGGAACACATTAGTGAGGCTGATCCGGATGACTTTACATCGTTAACACACACTGTTTGAATACGATTACCAAGATAAGACGCAATGAGACCAAGCGCAGTGTCTTTGATTCCGTAGTGGCTCAATTTAACCAGGAGAGTCTCGTGCTCAACGCAATCAAATGCCTTGGATAAGTCACAAAAAATACCAATGGCATTCTGTGAGCCTTCCCATGCACTGAATATATGCTTTAACAGCATTGCGGCCGCGTCGGTTGTTGATCGACCTTTAGTGAAACCATACTGCTCAGAATGGAGTAGCTTATTTAGATTAAAATGCCGAAGCAGTTGGTTGAGCATGATTTTCTCAAATATCTTGCTCAGTGTTGGCAAAATTGAAATTGGCCTGTAATTATTTGGGTCACTTCTGCAACCAGATTTAAAAAGAGGTATCAATTTACTACATTTCATGAGGTCTGGAAAGGATCCTGAATCCACAGATTCATTAAAAATTATGGCTAGATATGGCGCAATAATATCGATAATATTGCTGATTATTTTTACTGATAACCCCCATAGATCTCCTGTTTTTTTGCTTTGTAAAGATTTGAACACTTTAATAATGTCATGTGGAGTAACGTATTCAAACCTAAACAAGACACCGCACTCAGCAACATTGGCCCTGAGTAGACCATAGGCTTCTGTTGGCGAGGAACTAAGGGAACTAGTAGTGGTGACTGGAATATTCCGGAAAAAATTCTCAAATGTATTTGCAATTTCAATGTTGGAGTCAATAACACGGTTATTAATTTTAAGCTCCAATTTATTGCTGTCCACTTTTTGTTTCCCAATTTCATCCGAGATGACATCCCAAGCTGCTTTTATTTTATTATCAGAGTTAATAACTTTTTGTTTTATGAAAAGTGACTTTGCTTGTATGCAAACCTTTCTGAATAATTTAGAATAATTTCTGACATATTCGACAAATGAGGGAGTGTAATTATATTGTTTTTCTGCATACAAGTCGAACAACTTATTTCTGCTTTTATAAATGCCAACAGTAGCCCAGTCACTAAATTTAAGATTTTTAGACAGCTTTTTCTCTACAATTTTAAAAGTAGAATTAAATTGAGAGTTTATTAGGTCAAAAAAAACATTATAGTGTTCATCCGAAACCACCCTGTGTAAACTCAAGTTTAGGTAAAGCAGTTAAAACCTTTTGTTTGAACTGTTTTACCTTTTTAATGGTAACTGGCCTATATTTTATTAGCTTTGTTGTGTCTTGTTTATCACTGGGGACAGATATCATTTGTCCACAGTGATCGGATCTTAGATTCGTGATGATGGATTTTTCGACAATCGTGCAGTTACAGAAAATGTTATCTAGACAAGTGGCTGAATTTACAGTTGTCCGTGTTGGTACATTGAAAATGTTTTCTAAATTAAAGCTTTTAAATAAATTAAGTAATCTATCAGTGAAAGAATTGTGAAGCAAAATATCGATGTTAAAGTCTCCACAAATTAATATATTTTTTGATGACCTACATATCCGCCTCAGGGCCTCCTCCATAACGTCCTCAAACAGAACAAAGTCACCTGAGGGGGGTCGGTACACGCAGACTACAATATAACGCTCCAGCTCAACACAGGACAGCTCAATAGTGCGTTCCACCGAAAGAGTAACAATGTCTTTCCGTTCTTTATAATTAACATTGTTGCGAATTAGTATTAAGGATCCTCCCCGTATGGCTTTCTTTCTTGAGAACGCACTTGACAATTGATAATGTTTTAAATTTATTATTAATTGGTGACTAATTAGCCAATGCTCAGTGAGGCATAAAATGTCAATATCAAATTTTTTAATAAACAACTCTATTTCATGTTCTTTGCCAGATAAGCCCTGTATATTCTGGTGTACAAGATAGATTTTACACAGCTTATCTGTTGTCGGACTACTTAGTTTAAAATATTATTATTATTTACAATAATATCCTTGTTACAATTTGTATCCAAACTATTACTATAGTTTGGGTCCAATGCAAAAACACCGGAAATAGTACTATTACTAGTTATGTCTAAACTATATTTTGTACAACATGTACCGTTTTCAGCATAGTTCAAAAATAGCTGGGTCTTGTATATTATAAGCTACCAAGGTAGCTATTTGTTTCTTACATCTATGGGGCAGATACATAGTATCTTTTGTCAATGAAAATTTTTTAATAAAGTTATTTGTGTCAATTATATGAAAATAATCCCTGTGACCATAAGTTAAATTATGCAGAAGCCTGTTGAGTTTGTAGATATACCTATTTTGTGCTGGGGTCAAAGTGCAAGAGTACGGGAAAGTATAAAAAATGAATTTACAACCCGTCCTGTAGTAAGAGCAAACCAGAGGCTATAGGACTAATTCCTGGAACAAAATAACCATTTCAAGGACTTCCTGAATACGGCACCCTGTTATTATGTTGGTCATAATACTCAAAACCCAAATCGGGATATTTGGGTAGTATTCCCCACACGACCCTATCACGGAGACGTGAAATTACTGTCTGATAACGCATATCTCTAAAACTAATTATTCTTGCATCTTTGGTTCTAATGACCTCATCAAATTTAATTAAGAATGTAGGCAAAAGAGAAAATAAACCAGGCCAGTCAACAAATGGCCTGTCAAATTAAAATTATCTGAACAGTTTTGATATTCAAAAGAAAATAAGGCTCCAGTTCCCTCCATAACGAGGTTATATACTGTATTCTTCTGTTGAATAGGTTAAAAATTAAATTTAGTAAACTAATGACGTATGTGTCATCAGCTACAGTAATCCCACCTAATTTTTTTTCTTCAAATGCAGGTGCAAAATCGAGTTCAGTTAACGAATGCCGATTAAATGGAACAATCCCAGTTGTGCGAAAGCCAGCTTGAATGTTGGATTGTGTATAAGTGCAAGTGGCATAGCAGTAGCTACAATCCCTGGGACGTTGTATATTCACATTGCCTTCCAGGGATGGCTTCGCATCGGTAAGCCTGGCCCCATGGGTTAGTATTACCGGTCTCCGCCTCATGGACGTTGTAGTCATTCTGCTTCTCCAACAGCGCGATGAGCCTCCGATATTTCCGGCGCTCTGCATGAAACTCTGCCCTCGCTTACTGCTCTCGCTCGCCTCCTCCGCTCCTTTTTCTCTGCCACACATCCAGCTTTTCGTTTCACCATTCGTAGCCGACGTTGCGTGCGCCTTCTTGAAAAAGAATTTTATGTACGCTTACGGGCATTAGGTACCATAAATACTCCTTTATGTACAACTCCCTTGTTCACTTAGCGTATTCCTCAAATTTATCGATTTTAATAGGAAACCCGCTATTTATACACTCTAATATGAATCTAATACACTCTAATATGGCCGTATTCCCGTCATTTGTATTTCCCGTTTGTTGCTAAGGCATACATATATACCAACCAGCTTAACTCTCTCCTAAACTTTTCTTGTACGGTTTTTGTTTTTTGCTTCCAATTAATTTTTATTATCAGCTCCCCGAGCCTGCCACGTTTTATCGAGACGTATGATGATAGAGATATGTGCAAGATGCACTCAAAAAACCTTATCCAAGAATGCAGAGGAGACAAACATAAAGTGAGAAACTCTCTATTTACAGTTTTTTCTAATATTAGCCTTTCGTCCTTCATTTACCTAGGCTTTGCTCCACATAAATAACAAGTTTGTGTGGACGCACATGATGCTACAGCATTACAAATTTTGCCATCAATCATACAATACATCAATGTGGCTTTACCAATTCCTCCGAGTCATTTATAATAATCCTAGTTGGTAACAATGAAGTTACCTGCTCCTTAATTTTGTCAACTTCCTTAACAATAACATCCGCAGTTTCTTTTACAAACACAAACTTTATGGGCCTACAATATCTAATGGAAAATGTGGAAGGATTTTGCCACACAATAGTATTGATGTCTTGGTCATTCACTACATACATGTTTATAAGCACCATCGAAATGCTGAATAAGCTGGCATCGCTGCTATGTTCTTCCGAAATTATTGCTTGTATCTGGTTTGTTCTGCTCCATCACAACCCCATTGTACTATTATATCCAGACTTCTAGAATCACCTATAGTCTTCAAGACTTCTTGAACCTTACAAATACGCTTCATTGTGTGATCCATTAAAGACTAGCATTATTTCGGCGTGTCTCTGTGACATTAATGTCACTAGGGTAGCACTTTTGTTTTTCCGCTTTAACTTTGAGTAATCTGGATATAGTTTATTATTGATGTCTTTTGTTTGCTGACGTATAACATTATACTGATGTGTCGAGAGATTGGCGTCAATTATTTATGAGAGAGCTTGGTCGTCTAAAAGACCGTCTAGTTTTGGGCATGCTAAATACTCTCGCCCTTTTTTTATATTTGTGCCTCATTGAGGTGAACAGCGACAGATCCCGTTTTCCAGCCTGGCGAAGTTGTACTTCGCTTGCCATTGCTAACTCTTCCTGGCTTGATGTTCTAAGGAGTTGTTGGATTAGTCGCTTTTTTGTTTTCATGCTAGAATCTCTAAAGCCTTTTTGTGGTCTCCCAGGTCGGTTATTCGTTTCAGGTAACGAAACATCCAGGATTGGTTCGCCGACAATATCTGGAAGCAAAATGTTTTCCTCTAGCCACGTAGAATGCGCTTTTAAAGAGCGGTCTCGATGTCTTTAGTTGCATAAAAACGGGCAAAGTGGGCACCGTTTGCCACCCATTTGCACCCACTATGCCTCTTGATGTACCCTACTATGCCAAACTGTTATTTTTACGACAACTTACATTTTCACCAACAATCTTTTTCAAAAAAGCGAGCCATTTGAATCTTTGCACGGCGTTTCATTCGACCTGTAGTCATGCTGAAACAGCGCCATCAGCTTCCGATATTTCCAGCTCCTCTTGCTCGCATCCTCCGCCCATTTTACTCTGTCACGCACAGCGATAGCGTCCAACCTTCTTGCGCTTGGCATCCAGCTTTTCGTTCCACTATTCTTAGCCGACGTCTTTGCGCCTGGCAAGCACAGACGCCGGCTTTCGTACGTCTAAGTTACCCATTACCTCGAGGCCAAGGCTCCTTACCGAGTGTCCTCATAGGTAATTTTGGTTAGCTGGACTATTTTTCATAGAGAGCTAAGGTCGTGCCTGTTCAGCATCGGCCTTGAGATAGTCTAGCCTAATGGGTCAGTTTTTCCGATGGTATGTGGCATCAATAGTAATGGTAATTTTATTTTATTTATTTAATAAGGAACACTTACAATATATGTACAATGTACATATTCTGACATACTAACCATACTATACACAGTGATATGTATATCGATGACAAGTGAACAATAACATTTGCGATTTTTGCGCCAAGTAAACTTAATATGAAGGTATGCAGCAAAAACAATAAAACTATATAAACACAAAGTATTAAATTAATTAATCAACACGTCATAATGAAGTTATTTTAAATATAATGGTATGTGGCGGTTCGTAGGTTATCCCTTAATCAAATGAAAAACTTTCACACCCACACCTCTATATGTGTGCCATTAGCCTTAGGTTTGAAACGCTTATACTGTGGCATCGTGGAGTATGTTTGCTATCTTCCAATGCCTTCGTTTAGACAGGTCCCTGAATATTTCATTGTGACTTTGTGACTCACTGATCAACAAGATCATTCTCCATAAAAATGACAAAGTCTGGTCTGAAAGGTGTCACTTCTTGCTCAAGGAGTGGTATATTAGAGGAGATATCTTCCTGTATGTTTACAGTTCCTTGCTGATCGTAACATGTAGTTCAGGATTGTACCAGATTGTATAATGGCTTTACTTGGTGTTGGCTATAATCATGATATATATATACAAACTGTATTTTCAGTAGCTGCATTGATCACTTAAAACTATCAATAAATGATTGTGATGTTTGTTAATCACCAGCAGCAAGCACCCGGTTGGGGTGGCATTGGCCAATCTGGGCTCGTAGGCGATCCAGGAAATCTTCAAATTTTGAGAGATTGCGGTTTGGCGAGAAATAAACACCAATAACCACTGTGCTCCCCACAAGAGCTGAGACGTACCCCCTCCCCTTCACCATTTGTTAGAATGCAGGGAAGCCCTTCGCAGTTTGGGTGACCAAGGCCACTAGGTCATCTTGATCTCCAATCCAATTGTCTTCGGAGGGAACACAGTAGGATTCCGCAACCACAGCGACTCCTACATTTGAAAAAAATGATAAAGCGTAATTTCAAAAGTAGTTTATGAATGAAAAAATACAATATAAATACTTTTGAAATTACGCCTTATAACAAGAATTGATTTAGGGACTAAAAGATAATTTGTGTTTTAAATAATTTATTTGAATCATAATATTATCTTAATTTTTACAGATTTTTAAGTAGTTTTTTTAATTATAAAAAAATAATGAACAACAAACTTAATCTTGGAAATATTGTCCATCGTGACCTTGCGCCATCTATCAGGTAGTATACGGATGCCGCCTTGAAAGAAACTTGCAGGCTTCGAGGCGATAAAATCATCGACCAATTTATGCACATCATCCAGCGTTTTGAACTGTTTATCTTCTAAACCGTGCTGCATTGACCAAAACAAATTAAAGTCAGATGGGGCCAAGTCTGGCGAATATGCCGCGTGCGGGAGAACTTCCCATACCAAATTCAAGCGGGTCTTTTGAGTCACGCGAGCAACGTGAGGTCGAGCGTTGTCGTGCAGTAGTATGACTTGCCGGCTTCCTTACCCAGTAAATGGCCTTTTCTGATCCAGCTCTTCACTCAATTTGTTCAACTGTCGACTGTAGCGCTCTGCTGTCACCGTCTGACCAGTTTCCAGAAGATCATAATAAAGTACACCCTTCATGTCCCACCAGATATACACAGAAGAACTTTCTTTAAGTTGCTGTTCGGTTTCGGCGTCGATGTCAGGGTTGCCCGGGATCTACCCACGACTTTTTACGTTTGGGATTCTCGTAAAAATGTATTTCTCATCACCCGTCACAATTTTCCACAAGCAGTGAAAGACATAATGTTCATACGTTGACCAAGGTTTTGTTCGGTCAACACACGTGGGATCCATCGTATACTTTACTATTCTGAGAGGTTATGTAACTTGTATAGACTTATCGTTTGGTGTTCTAGACTCTTGTATCCGATCCTTACAAAATCACAAAAGACCGCGAAATATTTCTGTTTCTCTTCTTGTTGTTGTGTTGTTGTGTCTGAGGTGCTTTTTTAGTTTAATCGATAATTTAAAATGATTATTACATTTATAATAAATCTTTTATTTATGTAAATTATGTTACTCATTGAAGTTTAGAATCCAATTTCAAAATGTACTTTTTTTGCAAAAATCTCTACTATTAGTTACCTTGTAAGGTGCCTATTTTTTTTTGAGTGCAGATGCAGAGTATTCTTGCGCAAACTGGCGGTTTTTTAATATGCAGAATTTCTTTATGCATATATGAAAAACGTTATTAATTAAATAATTTATATTGGCATTCTTGTGCTCTACACAGTCATTGAGAAATTTAAAATTTATTGAATTTTTAAATTAAAATTCAGACTTCTTTATATTTTTCTTGTGGCTCTTTTTGTAAAAAAATATTAATAATGGTGGCACCGCGTTCTACGCATTCTATAAATTTTTTGGAGGTGTACATTACCGACCTTTTTATGTCACTGTATTCTTTGAATTCCATAAAAATATGAAAATTTTCCAGCGACTCAGTTACAATTTTTTTTTTACAATTTTCACATAAGATGGGATTCTTTTTTATTATGCACCCACAGACATACGCACATGCTTGTGTTTCGCCGCTACTTTCGTCTATACTGTATTCGAATGTTGAACTTATTGCTTCTTCTAATTCATCAGTTGTGGTATCCCCATAAGCATGCCTGTGGGTGGTGATAACAATATTTTAAAATTGCTTATTATATACTATTATATATTATATACTATACTTGTTAGGTTACTGAGTACAGCCGTTCCTCCCTCAATCCCTGTAGGTGAAGCTGTGGTTAAAACCTAGTGTAATATGTTATGTAAAGGCAGGTAAAGCTACCTGGAGAGAAATGTTAAAAAAGAGCCTATTTTTATTATACTTGTCATTGTCAGCCCTTATACTACCACTGTCTATTATAATACTTATCAACTACTATAATACTTATCAATTAATATGTATAATGAAATATTAACTAACCTTGTCACATTCTTCATCTGGTGCTGCAGATTTGAATAGCCTCTTTTCAGAATAATCAACGAATGATGTTTTTTTTAAATGTTTATTGCACAACATATAATGTTTAGAAAAGAGCTGGTTTTGAAATTTTGGCGAGGACCACGAGTCGTGAGGGAAGCAGTACTTCGCCAATAATTCACACCTGAAATAAAGCAGCTCAAATTACTAATCAATTAAGTACCAATTATTATTTTTATGACAATTAAAATAAGGTTAGGATTTAGGTTATAAAATTAACACGTACCGTAGGATATTTGTTCTCCCTGGTTTAGGAAAACGATGCAGTGTGATATATTAGGATCCTCAGCAGGAGAACATCCACACTTGATGCATTTTCTGTCATTTTGTTTCATAATAAAGTTTAAAAAACACTGGGAGTCTGTATCTCACTAATAAATACTTAATTTTAAGTTCGTTAACACTATAACGGAGGAACAGAATGCTCGACTCAACGTTAAATAATGTAGGGAATGTTCAAAATAAGTTTATATTATAAAACACAAACTATATTTTAAACACGAACCACAAACAAGCAATCGGCCATTTGTAATTTGATGACGTTTGACGTTTTGATGATTTGAAAATTTGACGACTGGGTTGCTAGTTCAAATAATTATAAATATTATTTTTAATATTTTATTTCCCTAAATGGCAGCACAATTTTCTATTTCGCTTGCACTTTCAAACCCCCAAGGTCGGACCAATTATTCCATAGATAAGTTGACTGCCCCTGGCGCAGAGGCCTTTGCTTCAGGAGCTCAACCCGAGTGACGACGCAACCAATCATCAAACGGCCTTCGTTCACCACCGTTTTTGCAGTTGCGACGGGGCAGCTGACCCAGGCCGTTCCAGAGCCCCTGGGGGCACGATGGACTGTCCCCACTTTAACAGATCAATTGGGCAGCCACCTTTAAGTGCTACTGCGGCGGCGATGTCTCTCCCGTCTAGAGTCATCTAGGCCATAGATTCTAAGATCTACGCATCTTGTCTAGCCATACCTTCTGGGATCAGCTCCCTCAACTTTTGCGTCAGGGAGTCAGCCTTTTCACTATTAGCTTCCCCGGGTACCTCCAGGACGCGCGGGCTCCAGTCGGAATCTTACTCCAGGAACATCCAAGCCAGCAAGGAATCTTGGTCTTCACCTGGGTCAATACCTCCTTGTAGGTAAAGCCTCTTTCCTCAGCTTCGGGTTGCAGCGTGATGACCACTGCCGGTGACCTAGGAGGGCGGCCTCCTAGCGGCCTTGGCAGTGTTTCCGCTGGTTTTCGCCTTGGGCGCGGCCTTTTTCTTTTCTTTCTTGCCACCTTTGCCAACCTTGGTCCATTCATTGGCATCGGCAACCTTCTCCGAAGTCGAAGACTGGACGTTGGGCCTGGTTTGGTCGGCAGAATTCACTGGCAGGAACTCAAATGTGTACCAGTGGATTAAGGATTTTAATAAAAAAATGGAAACGTTTGGAAATCAACGAAGACTCTAGTATCATAAGGTCGAATGTGGATTTTTGCTACTTTTCAGGAGAGCCAAAACAAAAATGCTAGGGAAATCGGGTCATAATTTCTAAACTACTACAGATAAAATTTTAGTTGTTTTTGTAATATTTAACGCTTAACTGTACCTAGCATTAACCATTACTAAAAATACTTTATCATTAATAAAAAAATATAAACTCAGAATTTCTTCAAAATGGACGATATGCGACTTTATGCTGGTAATATTCGTTACTGTGCATAAAATTTGTATGTATAAGTTGTAAACCGACTGTATGGCTGCAATTTTTACTACTACAAGTTTTAAATGAATGTCGGATCTATTACCTAATATTTCATAAAACTGATTATACTTAAGTAATATTCAGACAAAAGATCAAAATGTTTATCTCACAAAAATCATTTAGGAGTTTCTATCTGATTTTTCTGAAACTGATTAGATGTGAAACATAATAATTGCATTCGCCCGATAGTCTGACCATTGCATCCGTCTGAACCTTGTGACTTCTGAATGAATGAAAATAAAATTTTCAAATTCACAAATGAAGCCCTTAACTAAAACAACGGTCAAAAATTGGAAATAACATTACTAAAGTAATTAGTAACCTACAGTGGACCACACATTTTTTGTGGAATTGCATACATCAATATAGAAATATGAAACATGCCAACAAAAATATCCGAGTACGGAACCCTCGGTGCGCGAGTCTGACTCGCACTTGGCCGCTTTTTTTCAACTGCTGTATTTATCGATTTTTTTAACAATTATTTATATTATAGTATAGAAAATTAACAGTATTTGACACCTCTACTTTGAACCATTGCTTGGAGTAAGTAGCAAACACGGGATTGTTTACGAAATACCTCTTTAATGGCACGCTGTTAGTCCACAAACAACAATAACACAACAAACAGACAGAATTAAGTAATATAGCAGCTATTTGATCATGCTCACTCGAATGTTGAAAATGTATCGTTTCATATCGTATTATTTATCAAAAAGAGTGCATTGTGTTGTTGTCATCATGTTGCTGTTCGTGATTTTTTATTCGATTAATATGAAACACGAAAACTTATTTGATACTAATTTTACCAAAATATGGACGGATATAGATTTTAAAAATGGGAAATCCCTTAAAGGAAATATAATAAGCTCAACCAAACATCTTAATGTGACAGAAACCAGTAAAACCTTTAGAGAGCGTATTCATGAAATGAAATATATACTGGTATGGACTAATCCCCGATATACTCCTCTTGTCTATCTCGGTGAGGGTCAAACCGCATTTCTCAACAGAAGTTGCGCGTGGAGCAACTGTCATGTGACAAGTGATAGAAACCTGCTAGGCGATTATACAGAGTTCGAAGCGATCCTCTTCAACGGACCAGAACTATATCACATCAAGTACATGAATGATCTACCAAAGAGACGGTATCAGCATCAGAAATATGTTTACGCCAACATCGAAGCAGCAGCTAATTATCCTATATGTAGTGAATTTTGGAATAGTTTCTTCAACTGGACATGGAGCTACAGAACTGATTCCGATTTATATTGGCCTTACTTTTCTATAAAAGATAGCATGAACAACTTTATAGGCCCCAAGAAAGATATGAATTGGATAAATATACGCAACATGGATCCGATTGATGAAAAGTTACAGGTGAAATAATATTTCTTCCATTTTGGTTTCAGTTATTGAAACCACAGAGCAACACAACACAAGTACATCTAGCTAGTTATAATATAATTATTGTAAGTAAACCTGTATACTTTGTAAGATGGTTATGATCCCCGTTAAATGTCTTGAAAAATTACGCGCGGGATTCAGAACCTCCTTTATTATGGAAGTCGACTAAAATGCGCATTGCGCAATTGTAAAGTTTTAGGTTGCTTTGATGGACAGAAGGCATGAAGAAGGGATTTCTACCGCGCAAAAGTCCCAGATTCCTTGATTCTTGGCATTGGATTACTCTTTTCCTCGCCACGCCGCTTTTTCGATACTGTATCAGACGAAGACGCTAAAGGTGCATTTTTCTACGGCTGAATATGCGGGTGACATATTATCGTCTCAACACAAGCTGAGTGGCCTACCTGTTCGAGGTGTTGCACTGCTGTACAGGACGATATTGCCTACACCATGTACCACCTATATACCTCGAATAAACATTATTCTATTCTATTCTATTCTATTCAGCCACATTGCACGTTTTTCAGGATGAAATTGTTATTGAAGTTTGAATTAGTAATATTTAATTTTAAGGTATCGCTATCGTCCAAGACAAAGGCAGCAGCCTGGTTTGCCTCCAACTGTGAAACGCAAAGCTTGCGAGAAAATTTCGTGGAGGAATTGCTGGAGAAGATGAAACTTTACGGTCTCGAACTAGATACATTTGGGGAGTGTGGTAAATTGTTACAGTGTCCTCGAAACAAAATGAGCCGATGTCACAGAATGCTTGATAAATATTATTATTTCTACCTTGCGTTCGAGAACTCAATAAGCGAAGATTACGTATCTGAAAAGATATTACACGCCCTCCTTCATAACACGGTGCCTGTGGTTTTAGGGGGAGCGAATTATTCTAGGTGAGTTCCAGTTTACTACCAAATACGGTGCGTTCAAGCTTCCAAGCCATATTATAAAAACATGCTTACGGCCATGTAGTTATGCCATGTAGTGAGAATTCCGGTCAGAATTTCAATTGCAATTAGGCTGGCTTTCATAGTGTTTTGCGCCGGACGAACAGATGGCAGACAGCCGGCGTGTGTGGTTCCCATTCTTGCCGTGCGGACTTCGGAATCAGACCGGAATCGCTTGACGTGTAAAAAACACAATATAACTCAGCACAAAATATTAGCGCCTTCGAAATATTCCGGCTGGAAATCCAGGGAGTGTGTCGTAGCGCTTATTTATTTTAGCAGTAATAATCTTACAAAACTTACCTAAAATTACGTCACACAGCTCGAAAATATTAAAATGGTTGCCGCCGACACGTACACACACGTAGCTGCACTACGATTCACTGACGAGATGTAATGTAAGGGCATCGCTTGTAGCTAACGTCGCCATGATAGGAATAGGGGTTAAAATATGAAATTGCCGTTTTATTGTAATAGGTACTTCGAATTGACATAGAACCTTCATGGTTTGAGATTTTTGAGTGAAACTTTTTTCATACGGTACCTATGTAGTTCTTCTTTTAAAAAATGTGCAACATTCGATCATCAACTTTCAGTTGTTTTTTTTATTCAGCTTAGACATTAAAGATGGATACTTCGAAAATTCGTGTGATTTTTGAATACGAGTTCCGACGCGGAACTAACGCGGCAGAAACAGCTCGCAATATTAATGTTACGTTTGGAGAGGGGACTGCTAATGAACGCACTGTGTGATTTTGGTTTAAACGCTTTCGTGATGGAAACTTCGATTTGAAGAACGAACCACGTGGAAGACCGTCCACACAGGTGAATAACAATGATTTGAAAGAGATGGTGGAAGCCGATCCGAGCCAAACTACCCAGGAATTAGCGGCATGGTTTAACGTTACCTTACCAACAATATTGACTCATTTGCGTCAAAAAAAAAATTAAAAATGGGTGCCTCATGATTTGACTGATCTGCAGAAAGAAACGCGTGTTGAAACTTGTGTTGCCTTGTTGAATCGATACAAAAATGAAGGAATATTGGATCGAATTGTGACATGTAATGAAAAATGGATTCTTTACGATAATCGTAAGCGGAAAATGCAATGGCTGACCCCAGGTCAAACGCCGCAACAGTGTCCTAAAGCAAAGCTTACCAATAAAAAGGTAATGGTAACTGTTTGGTGGTCTCAGCGTGGCATTCACTATAGCTTTCTCCGATCTGGTCAAGCAATAACGGCAGATGTCTACTGCGCCGAACTCCGAACAATGATAGCGAAACTAGCAGTGAAACAGCCCCGACTTATGAATCGATCTTCACCATTATTGCTCCATGATAACGCGAGACCTCATACAGCACGAGAAACCGTTTTAACTTTACAGGAACTGCAATTAGAAACCATTCGTCACCCTCCGTATTCGCCAGACCTTGCTCCAACGGTCTACCATTGTTTTCGTGATTTGGACAATTTTCTGCGTGATAAAAAGTTTTCTTCTGCACAGTGCAAAATGCTTTCACACAGTTTGTCGAATCTAGATCACGAGAGTTCTATCGCAACGGCATAAATGAGCTTCCTATTAAATGGCAGCAATGTATAGATAATAATGGTAATTATTTTGATTAAATAAATATGTTAAATAAAAAAAACGAATTTTTATTTTTCAGTACAAATCGGCAATTTCATACTTTAACCCCTAATATTACTATGGTCCATATTATGTGACTAGTCCATATCCATATGTTGTGAGTTGGAAAGCGACTGTCTTTCAATTTTTTATTCTTTGCAATTGCGTGTTAACTGGTTGAGAAGTCACAATTTCTGGCAATTGTTCATCCTTGACTTTGACAAACGGCTACTATGTATGACGTAACTGCTTGATTTGAATAATGTAAGAATCTTGATACGCACAAACATTTTGCTCATATTATTTCACAGGTTCTTGCCGGAAGGCGCGTACTTGAATGCGCTTGAACTTGGCGCAACGAAACTGGCGCAAAAAATGTACGAACTGATACAGAACCCGAAAGCATATAACAATTTTTTTAGATGGAAGAAATATTATTCATATCATTACACCCACGAGAGCCCTGAAACTGATGTGTACTGTCGGATTTGCGAGTATCTCAACAACAACAAACTAGTGAATAAAGAATCTGTTTACCAACACTTCAATCACTGGTGGACACCTCAAAGATATTGTAGCGACGTCATCAATGTAAAAATACAATAATGTTTTCAGTAATAATCATCATCATCAACCAATAGACGTCCACTGCTGGACATAGGTCTCTTGTAGGGACTTCTACACGCCACGGTCTTGCGCCGCCTGGATCCAGCGGCTCCCTGCGACTTGTCTGATGTCGTCCGTCCACCTAGTGGGGGGTCTTCCAACGCTGCGTCTCCGGTGCGAGCTTGCCATTCCAGCACCTTGGGACCCCAACGTGTATCGGTTGTACGAACTAGTGCCCTGCCCATTACCACTTCAGCTTCGCAACCCGTTGAGCTATGTCGGTTATTCTAGTTCTCCTACGGATGTCCTCATTTCTGATTTGATCACGTAGAGAAACTCCAAGCATAGCTCTCTCCATCGCCCGCTGAGTGACTCTGAGCTTCAGTAATAATATTTGGAGCTAATTTAAACGCCACTCTTGTTAGTTTTTAAGCATAGGGCCCGACGTCCGGCATGGCCGTGGATCCTCCGGAATATTTATTATATATATATATATTTATATATTGCCTGCATACCAAACAGGAACGTACTTTCGATTGTCTTCTCTCCAGCTGTGAACTAGCGATAGACTACTGGGAATTTCTCTACAGGCATTGCTCCATATGTTTGACATATCTTGCACGTAAAATCTGCTGATTCAACTCTACTTTGGAAAGTGACTCATTTTATCTGATTGATTCAATTTTTTTTAAACAACTTGTGACGAGCATCGTATACCCATTTCGTTTTGCAGCCACATATATATATAGGAGTATATCACAAATAAAACCCAAATAATAAAAATAAATTCGGGCGCCTGCCAAAATAATTGAAATCCCACCAAAAACATTTCATATTGTAAAGGTTGCCAAGACTCACAAGTTCATAATGCTTTCGCTGTTAAAATCTCTAGTAGAGCCAAGCCCCTAGCTGAGCTTCGATTTGTGCTGCCCATGGGGCTTGTCCCAAGTTCAAAGTATAATGATCTTAAGTGCTTCTGACTACGATATTTCAATCAATCAATCAATCAACCTGTTTGCGTCCACTGCTGGACATAGGCCTTCCCAAGAGCACGCCACCACACACGATCCTCCGCCTTTCTCATCCACTCACTTCCACTACGATATTTATAACAATAAAATAACAAATAACTCAACTTATAAAAGCCTTGATTCTACAAACCCTATATCTTGGTAAAAAAGTATGGCATGGCCGTTTATTGTTGATCTTATACATACTGATGAAAACCGTGGTGGTACCAATCGTGAAAAATAAAACTGGGGACATCTGTGACAAGTCTAACTACAGGCCGATTTCCCTTGCTACAGTTGTTGCTAAAGTACTTGACGGTTTGCTTAATACACAATTGGATACGTTCATTAAGCTGCATGACAACCAGTTTGGTTTCAGACCTGGTTTATCTACTGAGTCAGCCATATTGTGTCTTAAGCAAACTGTCCGGTACTATACGGAAAAACGTACCCCCGTCTACGCATGTTTTCTCGATCTGTCCAAGGCATTTGACCTGGTGAATTACGACATCCTGTGGCAAAAACTGAAAGATACTGGAATGCCCGATGAAATTAACAGGATCTTCAAATTTTGGTATGAAAACCAGGTCAATGTCGTGCGATGGTCGGAAAGCTTTTCTAGGCCTTGTAGGTTGGAGTGTGGCGTGAGGCAGGGGGGCTTAACCTCGCCTAAGCTTTTCAACCTCTACGTCAATGCGCTGATAGAGGCACTTAGCAGTACGCGTGTCGGATGTCATATTGATGGAGCGTGTCTCAATAACATTAGTTATGCAGACGACATGGTGTTGCTGAGTGCGTCTGTCTGTGGTATCACGAAACTGTTGGGCATTTGTGAGACCTATGCCCACAGTCACGGCTTGACCTACAATGTCAAGAAGAGTGAATGCATGGTCTTTCAGGCCAGGGGAAAAACACTTCCTCCCACTGTACCACCTATAAAGCTGTATGAGACTCCACTAAAGAGAGTGGAGCAGTTTAAATACCTGGGGCATGTTATATCCTCTGACCTGAAAGACGATGCAGATATAGAGAGAGAACGCAGGGCGTTGTCTGTTAGGGCGAACATGATCGTCCGCAGGTTTGCTCGTTGTTCTGTAGCCGTCAAAATCACTCTTTTCAGAGCATATTGCACCTCCTTCTACACGAGCAGCCTGTGGATCGATTACACGCAAAAGCAGTACAATGCCCTGCGTGTACAATATAATAATGCATTCAGGATGCTGATGGGGCTGCCCAGATTCTGCAGCGCGTCCCGATGTTCGCCGAGGCGCATGTAGACTGTTTTTATACTACTATGCGAAAGCGGTGCACATCCCTGTTGCGTAGAGTCCGGTCCAGCCCCAATGGCCTCCTGAAGGTATTTTCTGACAGGATCGACTGCCAGTACTTGAATCACTGTTGTATGATTCACGTGCTGGCAAATCGATCCTGTCCTAATTTAAATAGTTATAGATTTTTTACTAACAAATAGGTTTAAGTTTCGTGTAATTACTAACACTAATATTAATAATTACTAACAATTAGGTTTAAGTTTCGTGTAATTACTAACACCAATATGATCCTTGTTGGTCGAAATAAAAACATTTTATTTTATTTTTATTTTATTTTTTATTTTCAATATCATCGATATAGGTTTTACTTTTGCAATATTATGTTTGAACGGGCATTGCCCCGAAATGCAACCGAATTTTTGGTCAGCTTTTAACATATTTGGCAAGGATACAACATGAGAGTACTAGGATTAGGATAAATAATTGTAGGGTTTATTTATTAAAAGATTGCTACCAAGTTTAAAACATATTTTTACATTTAATTCTACATTTTAAAGATGGGCGTTATTGCCTATTTCTGGCAACGGTTATCCAACAGTTATTTAGTTTCAATACCGATATTGATAACCGTTGCCGAATATCGGTATCAGAGTTGTGTTTCAACTAATTTAATATGCGCAACGCGCAGCGGTTTCCGTAGTAGTAACTAAGCTAGCTGCCGTATCGATACCGTTTGTACAGCTAGCGCGCGCATATTTACTAAAATAAAACCAATTTTACTTGCATGAATATCGTGAAGTAATCACAACCTTAAGTTCATAGCAGCAAAGTTTAACTATAATGATCATTGACATAGGTCAAACTATAGTGGACGCCTGCACGAATAGTTTGCCACAGTCCAGTTAACCAAAAACATTTCACGAAGATTGATAAACCAAAGAGGACCTTATCTCTATTACTCTAAGGCTAACTGTATTAAGATTGATAGATCAAAGTGTAATGGACAAGTACTAGTACAGTTAAGCCTTAGCGTAATATATATAAGGTCGGCTTTGGTTTATCAAGTTCTTAGTTACTAAGCCGGTAGCCAATAACCGCTCCTTCTCAGCTTTCAGTGAAAGAAAGAAAGAGAAGGCATAATTATTGCGTTTCTAGTTACCAAAAAACCAAACAATGCATTGTCAGTTGCCAGTTGGCAGCGTTGCGTTGTCAGGTGGTTCGTCATAGATGGTAGCTAGCTACGACAATAACGATACGGTACGCTATAGGCACGGCAGCGGTTTTCAGTTAAGTTAAGCTATAGCGGACACATGTCTACTACATTTACATATTAATACAGACTCCAAGTTTTTAATTTCAACAAATGACACGATATGGTAACTTAAGTATGAAATAATACGAAACACTTTATGATTCTCTCGGAAGCTAAACCCTATAGATGTACAGTACGCAACAAGTCGAGATGGCAATCAGGGAGGGAAAGCCGGCACAACCGCACAGCCCCCGCGCTATTCCTGTGCGGGTGAATGCGGATGACGTGCGAGTGTGCGGGGCGTCCCCCCGCTTTATACACCGATTGCCATCTCAAACTGTCGCGGACTATACGTGTATGTGTTTGTCTCTTTTATTTAAGTATCCATTTTTTGTCTCATCAAGCTTCAAATCACAATCTACATATACTTGGGGCAACATTATGAACGTGTGACTGGGTCATTAATCATTACGATCCTAATGTTGTGAGAATGCCGCAGAAGTGGTTAACGATAAAGGAAGCCGTCCGGACGCAGGTATTGCAGATTCGTATTAACTGACGCGTTTCCACAAACAATAGGATGGTCTCAAGTGTTAACACGCCAGATAATAGTAATGCACTAAAGCTATTAGCTAATTTTGTATTGTTTCCCCTCGCTCTTTATAACCTGTTACCGACTATCGACAAATCCTTTTTTGCGTTAGTTTACTGTTACACAACTTAATCCTATTGTTATTGCTAACGACGGTCTCAAGTGTAAACGCCAGTGAATGCACTATAGTTATTAGCTAATTTTGTATTGTTCCCCTTGCTCTTTATAAGCGACTATCGACAAATCCATTTTTGTGCTTGTTTACAGTTACGCACATTAATTTATGACCCAGTAGGCACGTTCGTAATAAGCCAACTATAAAAAGTTTTCACTTTAAAAACTCTTCCACCCATCTATAGCTCGTCCGTGATTCTTCTTCGTCTCACGTTGTGCCACAGTGGTAAATCCGCCCATAGTCTCGACCGTGACGCCAGATCGTTTTTCATCGCTTGCTGCTTTCCAATTTCCAAATATTCCATATTTTTCCCAGATGTGGCCGGCTTCCAATCAAATGCCAGTTGGACAGGTTTGTTAGGATCCCTGAAATTAAATTTCAAAGTAAACTGGTATGTAAAGCTAAAGAGCAAGAAGAGTGTTACACAGCTTAGATAAAGAATTGTGCTGGCGTAGTTGCTACCACAATTCTTTACCTTTAACCACCGACCGATATTAAACCAGTCTTTATTCCATGCTATGGGGAGCCAGCACAACATGTCTACTTCTTTCACTCGTTTTTGTCATCCGTCAACGCATTATAAACCCTTTTTACACGTATAATATATTCTCTTTCACGCAATCCATTCATCTTTATTTTGGCCTTGCTAGTTTTTTCCTTCCACATGTGCATATTTAAGACTAGCTTATGCTCGCGACTTCGTCCGCGTGGATTACACAAATTTCAAACTCCTATTTCACCCTTTTAGGGGTTAAATTTTATAGGTAAAAATCCTTTCTTAGCGGAGGCCTACGTCAATAAAAGCTATCTGCATGCCAAATTTCAGCCCGATCCGTCCAGTAGTTTGAACTGTGCGTCGATAGATCAGTCAGTCAGTCAGTCAGTCAGTCACCTTTTCCTTTTATATATTTAGATTCTTCTTGTGATAAGATTTTCTTCCCTCCGCATTTCATTCCCCATACCTCTCATCTTTTCTACCACTGGCGTTACTTTCAAACTTCCTCTTATATGTATATGTATTCATTCCTTATATTATCCATTCTTACA